>NC_046637.1:26236168-26836168 GCF_900324485.2 Mastacembelus armatus
CGGAGTCATCTGTCTAATTTTATCAGTCCGCTTCAGACACACTGAGTGGAGCCTCAGCCTCAGTCTGAAAATGTAGGTTAGGTCACTGACTTGACTGAGCCCCCCGTCAAGGCAGCAGGCCTGAGTCACTTGAACCTAACTGCTCCACAATTACGCACATGACGCATTTGGAGACAATATAGTTGGGTTGTAAACTATAACTCACGCTCAGAGGCCATGGTGATAACGGACTCCGTGGTGGCGTGGTACTCGTCCTCCTCCATAAACTCATCCTGAGACGACGCGTCTCCCTGGAAGTCGTGATGGTCCAGGAGCTGCTGGAGCGGAGGCGCCTTGGGCAGCAGCTGATTGACCACCTCCCGGCTGATGTTGGGCGCCTGCTTCAGGCGCAGCTTGCTCAGGATCTGGGACTTGATGGTCTCCAGTCTCAGCACTTTGCTCTGTTCCCTCCAAACACAGGCGGAGCACTCATGGGCACCAGCGTCCTCGTCCAGCAGCGACAGACCGGCATCCGTGGGTGTTTCGCTGGCAGGAGGCAGCAGCAGATTGGGCTCATCGCTCCCCGACTGTCCCAGGGAGATGAGCACCATCAAGCAGAGTAAGAAGTTGTACCTCGGCATGACGATGCGTGGACACCGGACAATGCAATTTCTTCTTTTCTTTTTCTTGTCTTTTTACTCCCTGTATCCCGTTATATCCTCTTTCACGAATGCGCGCCGCTCCTTGCTTTATCCTACAAAAGGCAGGAGATCAGTGACCTGCATCTAATCCAGTACGATCTCCCCAAAGTTGCTCGTTCTGCAGCTGGAGCTTTTGCAATAAATTTTCAAAAAAGTGCGTTCCAGTGTGTCTCGGTACAGGCTGTTTTGATTGAAAGTGAATAAATTATCTGTCTGATGAATGCATAGCCTTCGTCACAACATGTAGTTTAACCAAATGGTTGTTTTGGGGGGTCTTCTGTACAATTTAGTCCATGGAGGTGTATGAATGTTCAGAAGTGTCACTGAAAAATGTGCAAGTGCGCTCAAAAAGGGGCTCTTTATATATCTCAGCTGCCCGGTGTCGTAATCCGTCTCCATTGGCTAAGATTGCAACAAAAGGCTTTTAGGTCTGTCACCAAGTCAAGAGGGACAGAGCGAAGGGAGGGTGCACGCTCTGTTATGAGAGTATAAACGCTTTTACGGTGCACAAACAATGTCTCACATTAGAGATATTGCCCAATTAGGTTATTATGATGGTGGCAGAAACGATGGCTGTTATAAATGGGTTTAATGGTGTAAAGTGAAGAAAAAGCCGCATGAATTCCTCCAGAATTCTCCACATCATCCCCCAAATCACACGCATCTCAATATTTATGGCGCATCTGAACAAAAGATCACTGAAGATGGATCTTCATGTAGGACTACCAGATGGTCAGATGCAGATTATTTAGATGTTTCACGAGCTTTTCTCAGCAGGGCGCTTTAAACTAAGCGTCAAAGTCTCCATATGAAGCACCAAAGTCATTATGTGCCTTTTCTCTACAAATTGGGGGCCATTCATCCTTCATCATTAAAGTTTTTGAAATGCTTAAATCGCGTAGGCAGTGTGGAAAATTGCCCATAATGTGTAATTGTTTTTAATGATTACCTGTTTTCAACTGCTGTGAATGGCTGTGATTGATTTTAACACTGGCAGTGCCTCCTAAATTCCGCTGCATTTCTTTACTAGATTTCTATCTATCTATCTATCTATCTATCTATCTATCTATCTATCTATCTATCTATCTATCTATCTATCTATCTATCTATCAAACGTTTATTTATAAGGTTTTGTGATCATCAGTAGATCGGCTTAAAATTAATATATAACAAGTTATGAAATTGGTAATAAGCCAAATTAATGTGTCATGAACCTCTAAATGTTTTTTTTCCTAGTGAATATTATGGGCTGTGGAATTTCAACTCACATATGAGTCTTATTGAGGCTATAGGTTCACTACATATGCAAACGTATCAAGATCTGATCTAAAGATGCTCAGTCACAAACCATAGACAGATATTGTTTTCATAACTGCACTTGTGTTTAATACAAGTTGTGTTATTTCTGAAACACCGTTGTTCTTTAATTACACATCTACAAGCTATGACTGAGCCTGGCATTATTGGCCCACTAGTGTCACCTGGTGGAGGAAGGCACAGTTGCAACTGCACAGTAAAGTGTGTTTCAGTTATTGGTTTTCATGCATCTTTCAGGTCTTATCTTGGTGGCTTCATTGTAAAAACAGGGCTCTTTATAGTCATCAACCAATAGGGAATTTACCTCAAACTTTATAGTCAAGATTAAAAAATAAATTGCACTAAGTTAGTGATGATTATGCATTTATTTCTCCCCAGGCATGAATGTATTCTGTCCTTTCTTTCAGTCTGTCTTGTACAAGTGACATCATGACTTGGCAGCTTCACTCTAATGATATGAAGAACCTGTTTTACTGCAGGAAGCAGCTTAAAAACACTTTAGATGTCACATTAAGGTTCACATAACTGCTAAAGTTTTGTCTAAGTGACAAGTTCTACTACTTTTATCTTAACTAAATAGAATAAACCATTAACAAATAAATTCTTAAGGGATAACTCATTTTTATTTTAGCATGACCAACAAGTTGGATGTACTTTGGTTTCCTCCCACAGTCCAAAAACTTGTATGTCAGGTTGATTGGTGACTCTAAATTGCCCATAGGAGTGAGTGTGAGTGTGTGAGGTTGTTTGTCTCTTTGTGGCCCTGTGATGGACTGGGGACCGGTACAGTGTTGTTTTTCTCTAATTTACCAACACTGAGGTAAGAACCATGAAATAGTCAGGTACAGTTCTGCATTCAAAATATTATTTAAATAAATGTACAAAGGTATCCCTCTCGAGATTTACTACCATCCATACGTTTGCTGTAGCACTTAGTCCTAATCCGGATCACAGGGGTCGGGACCCTGGACGATCACAAATATATCACAGGACTGAAACATAGACACACTCACACCTACAGACAATTTAGATTCACCAATTAACCACAGACTGCATGTTTTTGGACTGTGGGAGGAAACCAAAGTACCCAGAGGAAACCCACACAGACATTGGGAGCTGGTTGCATTTGTATTATATAATAAATTCATCTGCAAAGTAGCTAATAACAAAAGTTATTATGAATAGATGAAAGTAGTGGATTGAAAAGTAGCATATCTGCAACACAAAAAGGAGAGGAGTAGAAGTACAAAGAAAAATAAAACAGAAATACTACAGTAAAGAACAGGTACCTCAAGATTATACTTAAGCATTGTCCGTCCATCCAATACCTATACTGCATATAGTGTAGAGGGACTGGAGCTGATCTCTGCTGACACATAGAGACAGTGAATAATTCACAATCACATTCACACCTACGGACAATTTGAGTCACCACATAACTTAAGCTGCATGTATTTGGGCTGTGGGAGGAAGCAGGTGTGCTCTTAAATACAGTACTTGAGAAACCTCTGTACTCTTTACTTAAATAATAGCAGTGATACCAAATTGTAGAAATAGATCTACTCTACACAAGCAAAGGTCTTGCAATGACAATGTACTTACCTCAAAGTACTAGCCTCAATACTTTAAAAAGTTAAAGTACTCATTACCCAGAATGATGTATTTCAGCATAGCAGGCTTCTGTAAATGTGCACATAACATTAATGCTGCAGCTGGTTACTTTTACTGGCATAAGATGTATTTATCTACTATATGCTACTACCTTATACATACTACACTGTGAGTAGTACTCCAGTGGTACATGCCTCGTAGGTAAATACTTCTTCTGTAGCTAATAACTGCAGCTATGGAAGCTACAGGCCAAGTAGTGAGCATGAGAGTGTGTTAGTTTCTGTCCATCACTGACAGTAAACAAACTCATCTTAAAATACCTGATCTTTGACTTCCCTCTGGGATCGGCGGCGCAGCGCGTTTGGCCCCCGTGGCCTTCCGTAGACGTCAGCCTGGGCGTGGACACCGTTGCTGCCGCTGCGTCTCAAACAAACACCGAGCGTTACTTCACCCAGAGAGCTCGGAGGAGCCGCCTACATAAACAGAGACTCTATAAAAGCATAAAAATGCATTCAGTTACGTTGGACAGCAGTGGTTCTCCAAGGAAGCGGGCGTTTTCTCGGGGAATGAGCGAGGACGAGTCTCTGCGCAACATCATAAAGGAGGTGAGAAATCACGGCGTCATGGCTGTTTGGAGCTAAAGAAGCTAACTAAGCTTCCGTTTCACGGCTGTGTTTTCACACCGTTAACGTAAGGACACGGTCATTTGACGGTAGACCACCCTGTTAACTGTTTAGTATCAACAACAGCTGTTGTTTTGGTCGGACCCGTAGCGTCAGTTAACTTCCCCATTAGCTAATTAGCGCCTTGTGTGTTGTTGTTTTGACTGTGTGTGTGTGTGTGTGTGTGTGTGTGTGTGTGTGTGTGTGTGTGTGTGTGTGTCTGTCTGTCTGTCTGTCTGTCTGTCTGTCTGTCTGTCTGTCTGTCTATCTATCTATCTATCTATCTATCTATCTACATGTCTACATGTCTACATGTGATGTTTGGTTTTTGGTCTCCTTACCAGACCGAGAGCTCATCCAGGCGTCTGACCCGCAGCGACAGCCGGGCAGGTACCCTGAGGAGGAGGAGTGACAGCCAGGTAGGAGCCAGGGCTGACCCGCCCACCGTCCAGGTGTTCACATCTGGATATCATGTCTCAGGCAGTGGGGGGAAGTTACTACTTTTCCTGTCGATTTTATTCTGCTTTATACTCATGTTTATTGTGTGTGTAGTTTTTACTTAAAAAAACCCCGGGCTCACCTGTGGGCTTATTACCAAAAATTGTTGACCAACTTTGAATAGTCACAATAAACTAGAAAGTGTTTCCTTTCCAGTGATACGAAGCTCATCAATATAACCCTTAAAATGTACGTACAACAGCTAGTTTAACTTGGGTATGCAAAAGGAGGGTAGGTAACAGTTTAATAGTCAGCAGCTGCTTTTCAGATTAAGGTTTTAGTTAAGACTAGAAATAAATTAACCTGTGTTTAATACTTAACCAGAGTCTAGTTGTGGCTTTTTGCCACATTTCAGTTGACATTGAGCTTTTCCCATCAGATGGTTTTATTTAAAGACCTGTTTAAGATCAGATTATTGGGTATTTCACAAGAAAACTAAAGATTAGACAAATAACCAGAACTAAGTTTGTTCTTTCTAGACCATTGATCTTGTTATGGTGCCTCAATATCTGATTGATTTTGATGTGTAAACCCTTTTTATGCCTCGGACCCAGCACTCCCCTTTTTTCTTTGTTTTTGGTCGATGGCAGTGTTTCATACTTGTGTGTTATGATCATTTGGAAAGGGTTGAGTCCTCGGTTGGAAACAACTGGGCCAAATATTAAATACTTAATAGTAACTCCATCTTGCAATACAAGAGCAAAATGCATCAGGGCATCAGTATCAAAAATCTAATAAGGGGATCTATAATATCAGTCACAGGAGACACTATGTAGAATTGACTTTTTGTACTTTAAATACATTTTGCTGATAATACTTGTGTGATTATTGTAAAAGGGGCTTGAATGCAAAGCTCCCACTTATAATGTCGATAATATACAAGCTGGAAAGACAAATTCAGTCCAGTAAATATCAAAAAAATATTTTTAACCATAATGATGAAGCTACTGTTGTGTGGGACTGGCAGAGACAAATATTTTAATTGTATTTTATTAACTGTCCTTTTATTCTTTAACCTTTCCCATTGAATTAATGTTTCCAGAAAGTTCTTCATCAAACACATTTGAAATTAACTTTAAATGCTTATCTACAAAAATCCAAACTTGTTAAGTTTTGTTTTCTACAAATTTACCAGCACTGTGGTTAAAAAAACAAAACAAAAAAAAAAAACAAAATATATATATATATATATTAATACAAGTATATTTATGTAATCCAGTGTTCCAGTGACTTCGGTGACCTGAATTTCAGCAGTATTGCCACTACAAACATTTTTATCTTATCACATACTGTTGCTTGAGAACAGTTCCCAAACATATTTAGATATGGTCACAAGTTTTAACGTGTATGAGTCCTTAGAAATCTGTGACCCAGACGTCTGTGTCGGATCAAATAGGTGAAAATAAAACAAAAACAAAGTGTGGACCAGGTGAAGCATTAACCCTTCACTATAGTTTCTGCTACCAGAACTGTGGCTTTCTGAATACGTGTGGGGCCTGTTTGTTTCAGATCAGTAATAAATACTATTTTCTCTTTTTCAGCAGTCTGACCAGGATCTCTGCATGGGACTCCCAGAAATGGTGAGCATTTCTTATTCTTGTTGTCCGTGTCATTGTAAATGTGATGATGGTTGTCACAGTAAAAAGTCTTGTTTTGTGAGGTATAATATTAGCTCACTGCAGTGTTACAGATTCCTTCACATATGGAGGGATTGTCGTGGCTCTCGATGAGGCCTCCCACTGGCGGGGGCCTTTGAGAGCTTGTTAAACACTTGCCCACCCACTGACTGGCGTTCCTTTCTCTAAAGTTGCCCACACTGATTTGTAACTGTGTTTGTGATTTAGCTGGAGCTGCAGGCTAACTACGACGAGGTGGTGCAGGAGCTGCGTGGGCTGGAGGTCGAGCGTGAGGCTCTGTTGTTCCAGGTGGACGTCTTACAGGACACGCTGGAGGGTGTAGAGGAGCTGCTGGCTGAGGCCCAGAGGGAAGCAGGACAAGCTAGTTTGGTACGTTAAGGCCTCAGCAACACTGAAACGCCACATTTAAATGCCACTCTTCTCTGTTTCTTTTGGTCTTCTGTCAGTCTTCATCCATTCTAAGGTGACATTTTGTTTTCAATTATAACCAAGTTTAAACTGACCAGCCGCTGGTTCACTCGTGATGTAACGCTGTCTCTGCGTTTATAGGAGCTGGAACGAGAGAGGGAGGCCAAGAAGAAGCTGGAGAGCATGGTTTGCTCTCTGATGCAAGAGGTGGAGAGATTAAAAGAGGTAATGTGGCAACAGAAAGAAGAACATTCACTAACATTACAGAGGAACAAGGCTTTTCAATTTGGCTGATTTATGGAACCTGTTGCATGAGACATTAACAGAAGTATAATCACTTGTTACCAAATGTAAAAAATGGAAGTGCTGCATGTTTTGTTTTTTCTTTGCCTTTCTCTGCTCACTCCTGCTAATTAGTACCTTTATCACTGGCTGTGGTGGACATCATGTAATGTTACATTAATTTGTTATAGTGTTATGGTCTGAGAAAAGTCAGGAACAAATAATAATCACTGTTAAATGAGATGTTAGAATAAAAGTATGTTCCTACTGAAAAACAGCATCTTTGCTGCGAAAATGCCCAAACAGAGTTTTGTTTAGTAAATGAATTTACATTTCTCCTTACAGGAAAGGACTAACAACTCATCTGGTCTAGTGAACACACATGGAAGTGAAGCAACAATACAAGAGCCCAAAATAAATAATGATGCCAAGGAGCTAGAAGCTGCACCTGGAGAAGAAAAAGACACGTCCCTGCTTGAACCTCAAAGCAGTGAGAACAGAAGTAGACCATCTGACGAGACAGGACAGGGTGCAGGAACAGAGGATGAAGCAAATGGTCTGGTGAGGCTGTGGAGGATGGTTCATAAGCCCCTGGGCCACATGCCCTCTCTTGCAGTGAACAAACTGGTCTCTGGAGAAGGGGTCCTCCAGAGGCCTGTCGAAAACTGTGTCGACTTCGGACTAGATCGTTCACCAGACGACCCAGACAGTGTAAGTGCCTATGAGGATGCATCTGCTGAGACTCCAGAGCAGGAAAAGATCTTTCCAGGGGACACCTTGGAGCTGCCTGATGATTCCGAGAATAAAGAGGAGAGTCCGACCAACAGCTGCCAGGTCAACGACCACGAGAACCAAGACCCCAAAAACCCTGATGCTTGTGTTGTGTCTTAACTTTATCGGTTTTATCCACTGTTGGGCAAAATAAGTTTTGATTGTTGATGATTTGGTTATATTCAAGGGGAAAAAAGCTTTTAAATGTGAGGGTTTGCTGCTTTTTTGTCTTAGAGGATGGAGATCTATATCTGCTGGTGGCACAAAGCAAGGATTTTATTTTTTGTACATTTTATAGACTAAATGATTAATAGGTTAGTCAATAACTAGGAGATGTATCTTTAATGAAAATAATTCCAGTACACTGTAGTAGAAATGTAAGTTTGTTTTAAAGTCAAAACAAAGGAACTCAGGATCCACATGATTTACTTGCTGGAATCCCTAGCTGGAACGAATACTGATTTGCCAATCATTTGTTTTTAATATGTCTTAACTTTGGCTTAACTGGATGGACAGGTAAAGTAAACATGGCTGCTTTGACTGTTTACCTCTTTGGTAACCTCTGAAGAAAATCTGTTTGTACAAGTCATGATTAAGATGATACAGAGCACAGTGAACTCTGTAAGCTTTTTGTCAAGGACTGTTGCTTTTCTGTTCCAGTCATAACTACGCCTTTGGACACAGAAATTTAGAGAGGCAGTCTGAACATTTCAGACACTTAGAGCTTGTTACAGGTCGTCTTTTCAAAAGGGGATCAGTAAATTCTCCCATACCTTAAAAGAACCTTTGATTTCATTTAGAGATATTTTGGTCTTTAAAGAGTTGACTGTAAATGTTTACAGCATGTTTGATATTTGTCTGGCTATGATCAGGTAGTGAGACAGCTGTTATTTAGGTTATTAGTTAGGTTTATGTATAAGGGAAATTGCCATGTGTTTACTGCCTTACTGATGTCCAAAAGAACTTTTACTTCACTATCTTTCATATGGTCCCTTTTTCTGTTTTATTTGGAAAAATTAGGGAAATTGATTTGGCTGTATTTGCACTTCTTAAAGTTTTTGCACTGCGGTGTAAATCTGTCAGATTACATTGAAAACTACATTCCCTTTACAACAAAACATGTCAGTGAGAACTAAACAGCTGACCTGCTGCAGGCTGTATTCTCTCTGCCTGCATGATAATACTGTATGTTTGCACATTTGCAGTGAAACTTGATGAGTCTCTGGATGACTGTGTTTGTTATACACATTTTATATTTAATCAAAGTTATTTTTATTTTTTACAAGGTTGCATTTGTTTGTTTCAATGCTTGAGGCAAAAGTAGACCCTTTCCCCTAATTTGTGAGTTTGCATGAGCACCTATGAATGTATATTAATTTCCAAACTACACATGAATTGATCTTTTTAATTAATTGTAATTTTGCATGTAGTACTCTTACACGTATACATGTCGAATCATATGTAGTAGTTATTTACTGCAACTATTGGCATTTAGAGATTTAAATTTACTTTGACTTCACATCATTCTGTCATCCTTCAAGGTGACAACATTTTCATTTTTGAGGGAACATATCACTTGACACTGAAAATTCTTAAATGAAAATCACAATTTTGAACTGATTTTGTAGTATGGGAGATAAAGCATACTATTAATACAGTGATGTCATGCTGTGTTTTTAAGGCAGCATGTTCATGTCTGTATAGATGCACCGTAACATTTGTCTGATCGTTGAGTCTCTTGTTGTGTTTTTATATTGTAATGATGCTGTAAATTCACATGTGCTGCAGTGAACGTTTATGAGCAGGCTGGTCATAAACAACTTGAGCTGGTCTATCAGGTCCACAGCTCTGTAGCTGGAGCCAATCCCAGCTGACACTGGGCCAGATCACCACTGCTGGTCAGACATTTCTGAATATACATCCACAATCACTGGATCTTTATACCATTGTCCTCAACAGTTTATTTTCTTGTTATCTTCGTGACAGGTCAAAGGGTTGTTTTTTTTTGTTTATTTTTATAATACAGTAGTTATATTTCTAACTTATGATCCCTTACAGTATCAGGGGAAAGTACTTCTGTTTCAGCACACGTCAGTAAGACATTTATCAAGTAATCATATTGTTTCTTTGGTTTTTGGTCACACAATGCAAAAAATATATTCATATTGTGGTGTGTATTTTGGTCTAGATATTTTTGATTTGTCCTGAGCTTTGAAATAAATGTTCACATGTAACAACAACTGAAGTTTATACTTGTAACTGCATTCCAGACATATCAAAATAAAAGGAGTAAATAATGCTTGTTTAGTGATTTGTGTGCACCTTTGAAAATATTTATTCTGCTATACTAAAGAAAACACCATTTTTTAATTAAATGAGACTTAACATTATTGAGCCAATGCAGAAATATTACAGAAATTTCTTACAGGTTTGGGTTAAAAAACCTGGAAAAATCTATTTACAGCATCGTTTCTTAAAAGTGTTATTCAGTGAATGTCAGCATACTTGAAAATAATAAAAAAGCCAAAATAGCAATATTGTCCTTAAATGAATTAACTTCATTAACATCTATCTATCTATTCTATTCTATTCTATTCTATTCTAATCTAATCTAATCTAATCTAATCTAATCTAATCTAATCTATCTATCTATCTATCTATCTATCTATCTATCTATATATATGTACCTCAGTGCCCCTTGGTTCTCTGGTTCTTCCTCACCACATGGGGGACGACCGGGACGTCCAGTAGCTATTAGCTGGCCTATGAGCCCCTTAGTCCAGCATGGGCTGTACCTCAGTGCCCCTTGGTTCTCTGGTTCTTCACTACCACCACTACCAGGGGACTGGGATGTTCAACCACCCTTAGCCAGCTTGTGAGACACCTTCGCCCAGTGTGGGCTGTACCACAGTGCCCCTTGGTTCTCTGGTTCTCCACCACCACCACTGCCACAGGGGACTGGGACATCCAGCTGCCCTCAGTGCTGGGCTGTGTCTCAGTGCCCCCTAGTTCTCTGGTTATTTCCCACCACCAGGGGAGCGGGATGTCCGGCAGCTCTTAGCCGGCCTCTGAGCATCTTCACCTGTCATGGGCTGTACCACAGTGCCCCTTGGTTCTCTGGCTCTCCCCGACCACCATGTGACCAATGTGATCCAATTAATACCAATGCCTGTCTGAAAAAGACTTATGAAAAAAGCACTGTAAGCAGTACCTTGATAGGATGCAAACCTGGTGCCACAACATGGGACCTGGAAGACAGGTTTCCACAACGAACAATTTTTATGTTGTTTTATTAGGAGTAGCAGGCCTTAGGAGAAGTTAACAGGTATTAAAATAAAAACATTGCACTTATCAGGATCATTTTGTGGAGTGTTTTAATCAGCAGATGTGTTATGTAATATGCATATTTGACTCTGTTATACATTACCCATTCTTCAATGTCATTTATTATTGTTTGTCAGTAGTATCCAGCGGTAACCCTGCCTGTGGTGGCCCTTTTAATAATAATAATAATAATAATGATGATCTTTACAGAAACAATGGGGCTTAATTAGGTCCTTAATAAAAGTCATAGAAGAATAAGCCATACACTTATAATTTTTCATATTAAGATTTCAAATAGTTTTTATCACAAGAGTTGGTCATGTAACAGAGTCCTGGTGCAATATGAGCACAAGTTAAAAAACAATAGTAAGTAACGTGTATTACAGTGAGCCAAAACAAATGAAGGAATGGAGAGACACATTGTTAAAAAATGACTGCACTCAAAAATCTGGAGCTGCTTTTTCCTCAAACAGGTTAACAAGGAGAACGAGCCAAGGTGGAAAATCAATATGGAAGAGAAATCTGTTGGCTTTTGACCACTGTTGCTTATTTCACCTACAGGAAAAATATCAAAACATCATTTTTTCTTTCTTCAAGTTCAGTTGTTTCCATCGCGGCATGCTCACAAAGTCATCCTTGGTGATCCCAAATACGTTAATGAAGTCAGAGTCACTGAGGTATTTCTGAAAAGCAGTTCACAAAATGTAGCAAGTGAACAAATGAATTGTTGAATATACTCTGTGGTGTGAAAAATCACTGTATAGACTCATGCTAACATTTGGCTGACACAGCAAGATACGCAAAATACTGACTTGTTCAAGACTCAATGGGGAGAAATAAGACTAACTACAAGTTCATAAGTAGCTCCTGAATAATCAATCATGGAGGATAATAATAATAACTTGAAGATGTTTTTATGGTGAAGCTTTATTAATGGGTCTATAAATCCTAACAATTCATATGAAGCTTCTTAGAAATAACTACGAAATTTCACAGTAATTCTCCCAGTGCCTGTGTGGGTTTTCTCCCACAGTCCAAACACATGCAGGGTTGGGTTTAGGTTAATTGTGAATCGTGAATGTGAGTGTTGGTCTCTATGTGTCAGCCCTGTGATGGACTAGCGATCTGTCCAGGGTGTACCCCCACCTGTCGGGCTCATTGACTCCAGGCCCCCTGGATGTACCAGGATAAGCAGTAGATGATACCAAGACTTGTTTATGCACCTGTTCAACTCACACACACACACACACACACACACACACACACACACACACACACACACACTTACGCTTACCTCTTTCTGGGTGGGGTCAACACCTTCGGGCAGCTCGCTGATGTTCTTTCCAACCAAAGCATCTGGTGGAAAAGACTGTGAGCTTTTCTCATTTTCAACACAGTCCTTCTCCTGGAAATATCCAATGAAAGGAAAAAAAAATGTGTTCATATATCTGTGCATTAATGTGTGTCATTAGTCTTTAGCTACACTAAAGAAGGAATTGCTAACATGCTAATCCTAACCATGCATCAGGTAGGACTGGACATTTGCAGCAAAGAACCCATTGAAAGGCTTACAGAATGATTTCCCTGGGATGCAGGTGCAACAGCAACAGGTGATGCTACATCTTCCAGCTCCTTCTTCAACTCCTCATAACTCTTTCCTCCCTAAAAGGAGGAAATGTGTGTCTGCGTATTGCATGTGTTTTACTCATAAATGTACACACACCAATGCTATATTTTCTCCAAAACCCAAAACACTCACACTCCATTTTGAGGGATCCCAAGCTGTGAACCAGCCAGTGAAGGTGGGAGGCTCGAAACCTTGCTTGACCAAGATGATGCTGGTGTCTGGATCTCGGGCACCTGGGTGGGTTTTCAGGTACTCTTGGCTTGTGATCACTGCTTCTTTACGCTCAGCCTCATTGGCCTCTTTACCGATCCATAGAAACACCTAAGACATTTACAATAAACATTCGATTTTTTGGGCTATCACAGCTTTAAAAAGATTGTTCATAACTGGCACAGTGTGAAATTATACCTGGTCCCATGTGTCCAGTAACATGACATCATCCTCACTGAGGTCGTCCTGTGTGAACTGAGTCACCTCAGTCACAATGAAGCGTCCCGTTTTATTGGAGCATTCGAACAGACGTGGCTGGTGGTCTGAAACTGTCTGCTGTAACCTGTGGGCAACAACACATAACTTCATACAACAGCGGAAAACAAACATGTTTCCTCTACAAATGATCATGTGACCACTGGGAAACCCTCTAAGCTTCTTTGCCGACATCTATAGCATTTATTACCTCTTATCATTTGCATAAGGAGCTTTCCCTCCAAGCAACTCCCAGAATTCAATGGGCTCCTGGCCCTCAGCTACAGTCTCCTCCATGCCTGACTGAAAGCCCTTCTGAATCACACAGCTGACCTCCTTCGCCATGGCCCTCTCATCTCCACTTGATCCCTGTGAACAATAAGTTAATCATTATAAACTCTACTGTAGTTTTACATTAAATTACATTTTAAAAGAGTGATTAAAATTTAATGTTATGTTCAGGGAACTTTGACAGGAAAAATACTTATACTGTGTGGCCAAAAATATGTGGACACCCAAATAGTACACTTTTATAGCCATCTGCCCACCCATTATCTATACCGCTTCCCTGTAGAGGTATTGTGGGGAGCATGGTATCACCAGTCTATGTGATTTTTGAAATGCATGGGCAATAATATGCTACGATAACAGCTTCAACTTGTCTTGGAGAGCTTTGCACAAGGAATCTGGCTGCAGAGATTTGCTCCCATTCAGTTACAGAGTATTGCTGAGGTAAAACACTGATGTTGGGGGATATGTTCTGGTTGGAGGTTAGGGTTCTGCATAAGTCAGTCCTCCAACCCAGAGAAAAAACTATTGGATGTGGACCTGGCTTTTATGTTGAAACAGGAACGCATCTTTCTCAAATTGCTACCACAAAGTTGGATAAACACTATTAGTATGAAATGTTCTAAGCTACATGAAAACAGTCCTACACAAAAACATGCAACACTCTCTGGGCATTTTTGGCCACCTAAAAACTAATCATACTTGAACTCCATCTTCATTACCTTTCCACACCACAGATAAATTCCTGATTGGCTCTTTAGTAAAAACACATCATTGGAGTTCAGAGAGGCGCTTAGAGCAGGAACCTCAATGGCTTTTGTGTTGGATGGGTCAGAGCCGTGGACCTGGAACAATCTTACCGGAGGCTCTGGCTCAGAAGACCCGTGTCTAGACGTGCCCCCCTTAAAGAAAAGGAAGGAAATAATTTGTACAAGAACTGTATGCACCGGCCAAAAATAACACTTAAGAAGAGCATATCCTTGTGTTGATAAGACACCATAACAAAAAATAAACAAACAATGTTACCAAAGAAATTATTAAAAATGTGATTAAGAGCCATACCTCAAAGATTACCATTTTACCCTTGAAAATAGCCATAAAGTGTCTCGGTTCTTTGCCCATAGTTATTCTCACTTGGACTGGCTCGCCACCGTACTTCTGGTCCAAGTCCACAGCCTGAAATGCAGAGGCTGCCAGTTCATCCTGTGTTGCATGACGCCCCTAAAAGTGGCAAAAAACTGAAAATCAATAAAAATAGCCAGGACAGTGAAAGAGAGATGATTTTGTAAGAAACTTAAGAATTTACTGTAAATTATTATTATTATGTAAGACTGTGTTACAGCATTTCCTCACCTGCCATATATAGAGCAGGTAACATTTCTTGCTGTTAACCAAGTAAGTGTAGAGGATCAGGTAGCAATCACCTCCATAGAAATAGCCATACCACTCGGGGTCCACAGGCACGGGCTCCAGGTCCTCAATCCTCCACACCTGGGTGTATGTAAAGGTTACGTTAACAAATGAGGACTAAAGAGCAGACTGTGCTGTTCTGTACTACTAGTGAGCATTACAAAGCAAAGTATCACTATTGTGCACGGAGGCCATTTGTAAGGCATCTCATACAAATTCCACACTGTGAAACTTGACTCTGTTTTCATGAATTAGCATGTACTGTTTAGCATTCTGCAGTCACCATAATAAAATAATCACATCTAGGATATGTTGTGTAACATTTGGACATTTAAATTGTTATGCTGCCATTTGTATATTAGCATGCTAATCTGGTAGTAAAGCAGTTTTTGTGAAGTGTTGAATACCTCAACTTGACCTGTGCCATTGTCCACCATTCGCTCCTGTGCAGCGATATCTGGCATCACGTGCATCAATGAAGCATCAAATTTCTCCTGTGTGACATGAGCTAAGGCAAAAATAATCATAAAACAAAACAAAAAAAAAACATCAACCACCGCCCTCTTAGTAAAAAAACATGTTATTTTCCTTTTTTTGCTGGTTTTGTTTTTGTGTATTTACAAAGACACGTACCCACTTTCCCTCTTGTATTGACTTTGCCCAGACCTTGAGTCTGGTCCTTTTCTGTCCACTTCTGGAACAGCTGCTTGAAGAGAGCTGACTCTGCCCCATCATTCACCGTCTCCACGTTTGTGGTGATGGGGTAATTTTTTGCATGGATGAACTCCTGCAACAGCCCGTCAAATAAATAAATATGTGCCACTAGATCGATCAAACAGCAGCCTATGACGTGTCACTCACCAGAGCTCTGGCCATAGCAGCCTGTCTTTCAGCTTTGTTCGCTTTCTTCCCCTTCCACACAAAGATTTTTATCCCTCCCTGGTCCAGGATGTAGCAGTCCTTAAATGACAATGACATCAAGTATGGCAATCAAACTTCTTCTGCATCCTACAGTATTAAACTTTGTCACATCTGTGTAGGTGTTTCAGCACTAACTCACGTCATGGCTGAGGAGCTCCTGAACCAGGGGTCTGGTGGCGACTTCCGTGACCTTCATCTGACCATCTGCATCTGACACTCTGAAAAGGAGGCCCAGAGAAATCAAATTCAAACCACACTGAACATGGATGAATTTTGATCTGCAGTAATATGACTGGTCAGGAAGAGGCTCACTGGTAGAGCGTGAGGTTTGCCTTCTGTTCCTGTTCAACGGTTTCATCAGGTGGCCCGTCCTTCAGTTTGGAGGTTCTCTCTCCAAGCACATCATTCAGGAGCTCCATGTTTTGAGGAGATTTGTCCTCTGCTTCACCATCAATCATTCTGATGTCTGTCCGACCTCCCCTCTCTCTGTCCCGGATGTCCTTGGCCAACAGCATTCCCTGTTAAGCAGCGGTAAAACTAAGACTATGCAATCCAGAAATCCCAGACTTCATTCTGCACTTTTAAGAGCAAATATTAAAAAATGTAATTTTACAATCTTTTAAAATTTCAAATATTAACAATGCACCATTGTCAGTTCTATTTGGTGGTGCCACAAGCTCTCTGATATTCGCAGCTTTTAGTAATGTTTAGAAAAACACATCTACGAGATTCAGAAGGTCCTTTTTTATATTGTTTTTCATTAAGTTTCTTCTCCTTCATCTTATTATTCCTCTTATCACAGGACATGAAACAAACAAACAGATTAACACACTAAAATGTGAGCTAGAAAAAATGATAATGTTTGTTGATATAAATGTGAAGAAGGAAAAATCAGTGTCCTGAAAGAACAAAGTTCTCAGTCGAAACTTTATTGCTTTAAATAAATTTGAACTGTGTGTGGTGAGACAGTGAACCATTCATGGCATCCAGACGTGTTTTTAGGAAGAAGGAAATGAGCTGAACTGTTCCCTCCCACAACTTTCCATAGTGGTTTGATGACGGTGATGGTTCGACCTGGTCTAGGTGGGACAGCAGCACCCAGCTCACTGTCAGACTTTTTAGAGTCTTTTCACTCATATGGGAACGCTCTCTCAAATCTTACTTTAAGCCTCTCCTGTCTGTTACTCTTCGGTCCATTCCACTGAATGATGGTCTTGCCAATATCCAACAAAAACACATCTCCAAGGTTGAAGCTCGTCCAGCTCATCTCCACCTGAAATGAATGAAAGCAGACAGCGCTCTTACTCCTGTGTGTCCTAATGTAAAAACCCTCCTGTGGAGCATGGCTCACCTCCCTGGCAGTCACTCTTTTATTCCCTTTGACTTGGAGCAGTCTCTTAACATCATAGGTGTTGGTTTCAGTGTGCCTCATGCCCGATGCCACGCCACCTTTCTTGTAGCTGAACAAGACAGAACAGTTATATTAACGGCCTGTTCCACTGTCTATTAATGGCATTAGTGAAGCTTTCACTCACATGATTCCCTGTTTGAAGTATCCCCTGAAGGCTTCAGACTCATGGTTCTGGACCTCACGGTGTTGGATTGGAGTGCAGCCCAAAAATTCATCGAGCTGTATGGTGTAAACAGCAGCTGCGCCCTGTTCATCCTGAGAGGACTCTGAGCCGATCCAGTAGTGGATATCATAACACAGAGAGTTTTTCACTTTCTGGGTCTGGGGAAACAACAGTGGGAAACAGTGAGCGCAGGGCGGTGTGTCGATAAAGATGCTGTGTAATTACATAAATGACAGGAGAGTTTCGTCACTTTTCCATTACGAACAAGCATCCTGGTCCCCACAACCACCATGATTCATCAGACACCTTCTCAGACTTACAGACAGAAGTACGTAACAGTCACCCTCATAAAAGTTTCCATAGGATTTCTCAGGGATTTGAACCAGCTCCATTTTCTGCAGCAAAGAGAGAAGAGATCTGGTGTCTGTTTTACTTTAATATGCACCAGACAGACTCTGGACAAGTAAAAGGATTTTTCTTTCTTTTTACTCAGAATCAAACTAAAATAAAACTTGTAACAACTTCAGTTTACAATTGTTATTGCAGCAAGTAAAATCAAATTACCTCAATTCTCCAGATTATAATCCCAGGTGTCCGATTTACTGCTCTGAATGTGTACTCCATGTTGATCGCATGCAGTCAGTTTCAGTCGCACTTTTGTTTCTTGATTTTCTTGTTCTGGAAGAGAAAATCACTGTGAAATAATCAATTGCGAAACTTCAGTTGCATTTATTTTTGGCCCATTAAAGGCAGTTTAATCCTTTACAGACCTACAACAGCAGGACAGGATCTTAAAATGTGTTTGTCTTTAGTCTCTTTTCTCTTGAAACTAAACAAAATAAGTAAACTTTGACGTTATACTTTCCAATTCTAATCATAAATTTTAAAGTATCAAATGAAACATACCTGCTATTCTTGTTTGAAGAGGTTCCTGTAAGCGTATATATTATCTCCCTGCTGCTGATTTCCTACCTGATAACAAAAGGCCCTCAATCCTTTTTCCCTCAGTGTCCCTAAAAAATTTGCATGTGTTTGCATGTTTCAGGACCTTTCACAGCACTCTGCCCAATCACTGAGGAAGACACACAATCCTGTAGGCAAATGTGCTGAAAAAAAGGATTGACTCATAGTCAAATGGACACACAGTAACACTGATCATCACCGTCATGTCCATTTGTTTCCCAGCCCACTTGACCCAATACCACCACATTCGGACCATATATGGATATATGCACAGCTACAGGTAGAAGGAGACGAAGGCTAAAAAAGTAACAAATAAATAATAACAGTAAGGTGGCTAGTAAAAAGAAATGTAGTAGTTAATAGTAGTATGAGTCATAGTGGTAACAGTAGTAATAGCAGTATTTTTATTATCGTTGTGCACATTATATAACCACATTTGTATTGAGTGAACATGAGGATGAACTATTACATGTGCAAACACACACATACACAGTCAGGTCTATTTGTGTCTTTACTGTGAGACTGTTGTGCAAACCCTGAAGAGCTGGGCTTGTTTGTGGACAAGCAGGAGACAGAGACAGTGAGTCCAATGTGGACGTCTCTTCCTGAGAAAGTCTGGATTCTGCTCCTGAATGTCTGTTTACTGCTCAACTGTGAAATGAAGACCTGGTTAGATAGAGTTAGAGTTAGATAGACAATAGAGTTAGAAAAAAGTCAGTTACCAGACCTCTGCAGTCCACTGCATCAGAGGCTAACAGCTGGAGGCTTCATTATCTGTTGCTAATGTAATACACATGCATCTCTGCCGAGTGGTTGAGTTGCATGTCCATTCCAACATCACCACATCAGTAATAAACATAATTAAATGAATATGACAATGTCTCTATGAAAACAAAACAAACATCATTATTTTTGGAAACAAAGAGTTTGATACTTATCTGGTTTGCTGGACTGCATTCAGGGTGTGACTCAGTAGTACAGGTCTGTTGGCATCTTTCACAGGTTCTGGTCGGATTATTCTTATGAGGATAAAACCATACTGTCAGAGGTGATAGTGCCAGCTGGCTGTGTGAAAACAGGCAGACAGTGGTCCTGAAAATATGAAAATGCAAAGCATTTCCACTGTACTTCATACAAAACGAAAATAATAGTTTGATTTGCAAAATCCATCTACCACCTCAGAGGCACAGGGTGACATTTCCATAAAAGCATACAAGAGAGCACAGACTACACTACAAATATGTGATCAAATCTTTCCCTAAAATATTAAACATGTCACGTTTGTCCCTCATAGATGTGTTTCTCCTAGAAATTATGGAGTGAATAAAACAAAAACTAGCTGCGTTATGCTATTATTTACAGCATGAACGCAACTAAATAGATAAACAGTAATTATTCTAATTAGGATTGTTGAGTCTTGGTTTTGTATATCAAGGTGGCTGTATAGCTTACAGTGGAGGCTGGTGACAGCTTTAACAATATTTCGTTCCCACTATAATTTGCTGTTCAACCAAACTGCTGTTTTGGTTCTAAACATTGTTCCTTCTATTACAGCTGCTGTGGGCAGGAATTGGTTGAAGTGTAATTATACATCTCCTGCAGAGATCTCTGTTTAGTGCCACCCCACAGATACAGAGAACCACAGCCAATAAAGTTAAATTGAGGTAAAAGCAGTATAACCTGGAAAAACGAAAAGTCTGTTTAGTGCAAAACTCCTTTGTGTTTCCTCAGACATGTTGACTGAACTTTGGTGGAGAGTTAGTCCACCAATAAATAAGAAAACACAACTAGTGTGTTGCACTGTTCCTGACCCAATTGGTTGGCTATGAAGACAGACCAGGATACTTTTGGTGATCTCTTTCTCTCCTTTGCACAGGCCAGCATGGACAGTAGGAAGAATTACATCAACCAGTGAATGAAAAATTGAAGACATGAATAGTATTCATTAACTTGGCTTTGTACTAAGAACAGAGTAAATTTTACAGAGAACTTTTCATTCCGACTCTACGTTGACTTTAATTTGAATCCCAGACCTTCCTCTTCATAAGGACTATAGTGCCTCACTGACTCCTGATCCCACTCATGGAACCTGTGATCCTGTGCCACATTCAAGTCATGTGCTTTAAAGAAAAAAAGGTTCCAACCCTTCAAATCCAAACATGCACTTAAGACTATATAGTGATTTGGCTTTTCAGTTTGCTATCCAGGTAAAACCTAAAGTAAAAATGAGAAGTACAGCCTTGTCTCTTTTAGACTCTGTACTTCCATCTCCGCCAGATGGTCTTGGCTCCTCCCAAACAGCTTAGTAAAACATTCCAGCCCACCTCTGGGAATCTGCTGGCACCTCCACACACTAAACTCCAGTCAGGATTTCACAGGAGCTAAAGACACTGAACTGACTCAAAATGAGAGGACTTGTTGTCTTGGTTACTTTGGCCTGCTTTGCCACCGCTCAGCACCAAGCACTGATTGACTATTTGGAGCGGAGGCTGCTTGCTATTGAGGTAAGAATATCAATATCTTCCTGCCGAGCCCTGCGCTCCAGAGCGCCTCTGAAAGGGAACTTCCAGGGACAGGGCAAAGGCAATGAAATGCAGATGTGGGCAAAGGCTGGAAAATACAGGTCTCTTTAATGCATAGGTATTATGGTCTTATTTCTGTGGCACAGAGACACAGCTGAAAATGTGGATTAAAGGTCTTGCCTGGATCAGAAAATAGCAGTTTGTAAAAAAAATAAATAAATAAATAAAAATATGTATAATAAAAAACGTAAAAGGATGACAGTAGACCTGTTGTGTTTAGAAGACCTGTACCATCTTGACAGACTATATTTATTATGATGATTGAATACAAATGGCACAAAAATTACTTTCAGATGACTTCCTGTCTATGTGAAGGCATTTTTCTTTGCTGGATGATGATACATCTCATCTATTGGCAGGTTGGCAGTAAATGAGATGTATTAGTTTGACACATCTATTTTAATACTGCAGTTTGGTTTAAAAGCTCAAATAAGAAATGCTCCACTCTTTTTTGCATTATGTCTGAAGCCTTTTAACAGTTTATTAGACCAAACTCCTTCAAACTAGTATTGGCTCCCTCATTCCACCATCAACGATCACCTGCAGAGAAAATCCCGTTTCATTTCTCCACAGTGAGGTCAGAGGTCAGGGTCCACTACACAGCAGCACGCACACAGCTGCTAGGATTTAGTGTTTTTCTGAAGGACACTTGAACAGGGTGTATGCCTGCCACATGTGGGCTGAACCTGGTTGTTTGAAGGATGAGTGTCCCAGTTATTATGCCTTTATGTCCCAGTCCACTGAGCCTGAAAAGGACATAAAATTATGGCTTATTCAGTGCTTTCCGTAAATGCATTTATAGCTCCTGAAGAACAAATATCCATGTTTTGCTGAGTTTGTTGAAATATAAACAGGCAAAGTGGAGCCTGGCCTCTTTTGTGTCTGGTAGACTCAGATATAACTAATCACCTGTGTTGACAACAGGACCGGATCTCTCTATGGCACGAACAGACGACCCGTTACGCCTCAGAGCTGCGGGAGCTGAAGCAACAGATGGTTTCCCAACTAGAGAACCTGGACAAAGAGAAAGAGGCACTGAGAATGAATCTGGACAATGTGGGGACAAGGGTGGACCGGGTTGAGCGTGAGCTGGACTACCTGGAGACTCAGAACGGGGCTCAGCCTTGTGTGGACGTGGATGACAAGCTTATAGAGCAACAAGTGACTCTGGTTAAGGAGAAGCAGAAGGCCAAATATTCCAAACTCTCAGGTGAGATATGCTGCTCTTAAACACCTTTTATATCCCACACATTTATGAGAAGAAACGCTGCATTTCATTGAGAAAGAACATGAAAATGCTCACCTGGTGCAATCATAACCATGATTTCAAGTGGAGAAAAGCATACCAGTCTTTAAGCATCAAATAGCTGATAAACTAATAAAAAAGAAACTTGTTTGATGTGACTTTACGGGGGTTTGACAACATCCCAGTGATGGTGAAGCTGAGCAAAGCCATGGATGGAAAGCAAAGCTAATAAACAGCATGCTGAGGTATTGTTAGTAAAAACTGTTCTGATGTATGTTTAAGGTGACACGGTGCACACACTTGTAATGTCAAACAGGTGTCACCCATCACATAAATCTGCTCACTCTCTTATTCCCAGACTGCAGTGACATGATCTCCAGTATAAAAGCCATGAAGATCCTGAAGCGAGTTGGGGGGGCAAAGGGCACGTGGAGCAAAGACACCAGCAGGGCCTCTGGGAAGGTCTACATTTTCAACGGGACAAACGACGACACAGTCCACGAATTTCCCTCTGTGCAAGACTTCACCCGCTCGTTAGGCTTGTCTCTGTCAAAGAGCCTGAAGCTGCCGTCTGCCTGGAGGGGAACAGGACATGTTGTCTACAACAGCCATGTGTATTATGTAAATCAGGCTGACGAGATAATGGTGGTTAAATTTGACCTGAAGAACAAGTCTCTGACAGACAGCGCAGTCTTTCCCGTGCAGGACCATGTCCCAGTGTACGGCCTGACCCCGGAGACACTGATGGACCTGGCTGTGGACGAAGAAGGCCTGTGGGCCATTTATTCCACGCTACAGAACGAGCGGCACATCTCTCTGGCCAAACTGGACGCCACCTCGCTGGACATTGAGCAGATGTGGGACACAAACTGTCCGAGAGAGAACGCAGAGGCAGCTTTTGTCATCTGTGGCACTCTGTACGTGGTGTACAACACCAAGCAGCCCGGTCGCTCACGGGTGCAGTGTGTGTTTGATGTCAACGACATGGTGACCAATGAAGATGCACCACTGGTTTATTTTCCAAAGCGCTACGGCGCTCACTCCAGTCTGAAGTACAACCCACAGGAGCGGCTCCTCTATGCCTGGGACGATGGCTATCAGATCCTGTACAAGCTGATCATGAAAAAGAAACTAGAAATTTAAGACGATCACTGTAACGACCACCCAGCGACCCTTAAAGAATGACACCAGTGTTTTCTCCAAACTGCTGGTAAATATTACTATACAAATCATATATACTTAATCTAACAGGTGACCATTTTCACTCAGCCTTTAGTTTCCATCCATCTCTGAAAACTCCAGCAGTTTTGCAGAAAAGCCAACAGCGTCATTAAAAATTGGAGACTGGGTAAACTGGATAGAAATGTAGAAATGTAGCTGTGTACTTTTACACACCTTCAGATGAGAATATCATACATATTGTGAAAGGCACTGTGACGGCCATAATCATACATCTGATCAGACTGCACTATATTTGTTGAATTGATACTGTTCGAATAGATTTACTGTAGTAACCTGAGAGCTCTTGTGCTATCGTCCATTTCTAAAGATGTTCCAGAGGTTTTTTTTTTTTTTTTTTATGACTTCTTTATATTCAAATATAGGAAAACTTATACTTTAAAACTTGTATAATACAGCATGACCACTCACTGCAAAAATGCATCTTGTACTTTCCATGTCATTTTGCACTCTGAATAAATTTCCAAGTGCCTTACTATACAAACTCCAGCTGTTCTAGCTTCAAATGAATCAGATTCATTGAAGCTTAGCTCTTTTTTTCCCCACTGGTCCTGTGCACCCTATTACAATGAATCACCCCCAGAGGATGCACCTGTGTTTTCATAGGGCGTCATAGACTAAGGAAGCATGTAGCATCCATAATAATCCAGTCTAGCCAAAGACTTTGGTGTTGCTGCCATCTTAATAACATTTATCATACTCTAAGAAAGCCAATTTAGTTCAGATGAAATATAAACATTTTCATTTTGCAGCTTTGTTAATGTATGGGATTTCTAGTGTACAGGTTGATAAAGTTTAAAATCACCAATTTGTACTGTTGTCACTAATGCAATCACCACAATGACTCCACTATGGGGGAAAATTACATTTAGATACAGATACGATTTAAGTTTTCCACCCAGGTTAACAGATCACCACTATTTGAATGTTACTTCTCATTTAATGTAACTGTTCATTAATTTATAGAACATCCTTTTTGTACTGTTTATATGCCAATTTTCTATCGTTTATTTCCATGTCCTTTAATCTTTGTTAAAGAGAAGCTACTGCTTTAAATTATCATCAGTGCTATTTTATGACATCAAAGCCAAATGGATCTGCTCAGCCTGTGGTTTTTGAAAATTCACCAGGTTAACAAAACCATCTATTACACTTTCTATAATATGCCTGTGAGATGCCAACTAGCCACAGATTAAAGAAGATTAAAGAAGTGTACCAGTAACTGGGTTTGATGAGACAGAACTTGACTCTGGTATTTAAGGCTCACACTATGTGGAATAACCATCTAACTTGGCTTCAAACTGAAGAAAACATTATTTACTAACCCCCAAACTGTGACAGACTTAGCTGACTTTTCAAAATGAATCAGTTTTCCAAACTTAAGACACTTATTTAAACAAGTTTATTTTTTTTTCACTGTAATAAACAATATCTATAAAAATGGTTCATTAAGTCTGGATAAAATTTCTAGTAAGAAAGATGCAACAGCACTTTGAATTCTGTAAAATCTGAACCACAACAGGAAACATTTAAATGTCAACTGTGTAGAAAGCTGAGGACTTCAGCGTGGTGAATAATCCTGTCAGACCAAAATACATTTTTGTTAGTTAAACTATGCAAAAGGTGCAGTTTAGGGAAAAAAAAAGTCACTTCATGTTACTTTGGAATTGAACTGTCAGAAAAATCAGCCTTGAAGAACACAGTTATGGCCTTTTAGTACCAACTCTCACATCAGCTTATAAGGTTGTTTGAGTGACAACTTATGTTGAGAGTGGACACTCTTCATGCAGCTGCTGCTCAGTCTTACGAAGTGAAGCATCAGCTATTTGCACTATCCCACAAGTTTATACAATATAACTCTATTCAATTCCAGCCCCTTGACTATTTGAATTTGGACATCCTAAACCAATACACTGATGACGTTGGGAAATCGAATGGCACATAACTACACTGTGTCTATCTGACCTGCACTGTCATAGGTCCACCTTAAACACAAATAACATTCACATCAATGGCAGTTGCCCATATGCAAAACTATGATACTGAAATTTACAGTTAAATGTTTGTAATTCTTACAACATCAGAGCTGAAAAAACAGCAAATCTTTCAGGACACCTATCTCCTAGAGGCTGGTTTTCAGCATTATCAATTATTTATTAAAGGATCCAATGGATCCTGTAGTGTCCACTAGTTTTGTCCATTCCAGTCATGGATCTGAATGGGGATTGAACTGGTCTTTATTGCTTAGAAACTGTTGGGATTAGAACGATCTGACTCAGAGTCTCAGATGAGGAACCGGCATGGTGACATCACGGAAGAATCGATGTACAAGGGCATTTTTGGCCGATAATCTTTTGTTTGGATCATAATTCAGCATCTCCTGCAAGGAGAGAAACAAAAGAGACAAATGTGATCAATTAAGGTACCTTAGGACTTCATGCCCTGCTAACACACAAACAAACACAGATGTACAACCTCCTGAGGAGATGTACTAAATGAATTAACTACAGATGTTCTCACCCCAAGCAGTTCTCTTCCATCCTCTTCAAGCAGAGGTACCACTTTGGATAAATCCTGTCTGGCCCACTTGGGGAATGATGGTTTGTAGTCAGGCATTGATGTAACTCCAGGCCAGACAGTCTCATCAGGAGTGCCCAAAGTGCGGAAAATTCTGAACAACTGATCGATTTCTGAGTCGCCAGGAAATAAGGCCCTTCTGGTGATCTGTGCAAGAGTGGACAGTGAGGGCAGACTGTGGGAGAGATGATAATCCACTGTGCATGGTGTGCAGGCTTTATTTATTCACTTGAGAAAGATTTAATCAAATGCATTACCATTTCAGCAAAGATGCATCCCAGGCTCCAGATGTCGACAGCTGTGGAGTAGTATTTGCAGCCCAAGAGAATTTCTGGAGCCCTGTACCAAAGTGTTACTACCTAAAAAATATATCACAGAACAAAGTTTAAGAAAACTTACAACAACAACACTGCTTTCTTCTGATCTAACATTTCTAGATGAGTTTCTTCTTTACGTTAATGATCTACTGGTATTTGGAGACATCTGCAGGGTAATGTCAAATAATTTCTGAACACTTTTATTCAAAGAGTATAACAATAAAATTACAAAAACTTAGAGTGTGAAACAGTAAATATGCCACTGCCTTTGCTTGGAGCAAAGCAAATCTTAAATGTAGCTTGTAAGAAAAGTAGAAGAAAAAGTATTTACAGAGCACATTTCATACAAAAATGCAACACAATGTGCTTCACAGTGGACAACGGTCATACCCAGATACGTACATACATAAGAGATAAAGCATATTTGATTATGCCTGATGTTTTGTGCTGGCTGTAAGAAAACTTAATTTGAAAAACGTGAAAGTGTATAAATGCTTTCCAAGCTCAATGTAACGCCTACAAACCATCATCCTTTATCTTCTCAAACAGACTTTTTACTACTAACTGATTCCATCTAAGTTAATAAATTTGAGATTTGCAGGCGACATAACTGTTCATTCATGTACCGGACATAGAAATGAATTTAAAGTTTAGATGATAAACCCGTCTACTTCGCCCACGACGTCTTGGCAGGTGGACACCTTACCTCGTGCGTGTATGTACGGACAGGCACCCCGAAGGCTCTCGCCAGCCCAAAATCAGCAAGCTTGATCTCACCCTGGGCATTGATGAGGAGATTCTGTGGTTTCAGGTCTCGATGAAGGACCCGGTGAGAGTGGCAGAACGCCAGGCCCTGGAGCAACTGGAAAAGATAACTCTACAAAAACAAGAAATATATACCCAAGTGAGTCAGCTCAGATATCTAGAGCCACATTTCTTCTTGGTAAACAAACATATCAGCTAAGAAACCAATCTGGCTGTTCTACAAATCTAGCTGATGTCTACCTTAACCAGTGGAAGTGGGATGCCAGCGACTGGGGAAGAGTCCATGAACTTCTTTAGATCCTGATGAAGGAACTCAAAAACAAGGTAGAGCTTGTTCTCGGTGTGGATGACATCCCGCAGTCTGAAAACATGGAACAGCCACACTGGCTTACAGACTGAAAGAAAGCACAAAATAACACTGCAAGCAGGATTTAGCCAAGTTATAACACCACACACTTACTTGACAATATTTGGGTGACTGAGTTCTTTGAGAAGGGAAATCTCTCGGATGGCGGTGCTTGGTACACCTTCTGTCTCCCTGAATAACATACATGGCAAAAAACCTAAATTATATTATGTTAGTAATTATGTTAGTGATGTGCCAGTTTCACTGTGGTTTTTAATTAGTTTTGTCTTATAATGCGTCTATTTTTATCTTGACAGGTCAAAGCATTTGCAAGAAAAATAACTTGAGACAAAAATAACTTGACATTCAGATGACCTGCTCTACGTCCTATAAATGTGGCACCATCAGCGGCAGCAAATCAACAGACTCTGATAAACACACCAATGACTTTGCTGACACTGTAGCAGCCCAGGAAATGTGTGTTCACTGGCACAGAAATATCACAAATAAACAAACAGGGCTGACAGGAAGTATGCACAGGTTTTACACAGTGCACAACAATCAGATTTAATTTTTACATATTCGGTGGTCCTGAATCTTTCTGGGCTTGTGGCTTTGTGATTTTTTTATATAATAATGCAATAAGTACTGGTGACTGGGCTGAAACTAACTGTGTAATCTGGCTCTTATTTTATTCCAATAGATCATTGATAGTTTAGTCAATAAATGTCAAAACTGGAAAAAAAAAAAAAAAAAAAAACCATCACAATCCCACAGAGCCCAAAGTGACTCTTCCAAAGTCTTGTTTAGTCTGTGCAGTTCAAAACCCAAGGCCATTTGTTTTACAGTGAGAAACAGAACATGTGGCATCTTTCAACACTTTCTGCTTCCAGACTGAGACGATTCACTGCTCATCCAAACAGGACTAATGTTAATGCTGCAGAGTTTATTCCTCTAATTGACTGAACCTGGTGGAACAATCTTTGCCCCAAAACGAAAGAAAACAGGTAAGTGAGTTCAAAGTGTGAAGTAGGTGCATCAGGGTTAACGTGTTAGTTTGACTACACCCACCCAAATGTTAACTTACGTGTCTAGTCTGATTTTCTTCAGAGCAACAGTTTCTCCGGTCAGTTTGTTCTTGGCCTTGTAAACCACTCCGTACGTGCCTTCCCCGATCTTTTCCACCTTCTGAAACGAATCCATCTTAAAACACACACACACACAGGCAGGGACTTTGTCGGTTGTTCAGCTAGTTAGCAAGGCGGCTGCGGCGACCGGCATATAGCGAACTGCTCCTCCAGGCTGGTTTCAGACGGTCCGGACTCACCGCGGCCCGAGGACAACGGTCCTGCTCCCGATGAACTTTCTCACGCTAAAGTCTGACAGTTTAAAACTCTGGGCCCGGTCATTTGTCGGCCCGGATAATAACAATACCCGGGAATATGTGGACTAGCGAGGAAACACTGGTCCAACAACACAGCGGCGTTTCCCGCGTTACCCTGGACACGCTCGTTTTTGTGTTAAACACACACCGACTACTGCAGCCGGGCGGTGATACAGAGTGAGAAATTGCTCCTTTCCCACAAGAATCGTTTTGAATTAAAGTGACGCTGTTAATTAAATATAATATTTTCCAATTACACCGACTACTGTTTCTAAACCAATTGTTTTAGTGGCCTAAGTTGGGATATTGAGTCGGGTTTGCCGGGATAAGAAGAGACATTTAACAAACCCTCAAAGGTCACGTGGTAAAACGACGTTTACGATTTACGTACCCTACGTAACTTTTAATATTCAAGAAAACATTTCTGTGACGCTAAATAACAAAGATAAGGGTACGTAAAGCGCACGTTTCGGTTTTTAGTTTTGCCCTTCATGAAAATAAACGTATAATAAAAGTATAATGGCATTTTTTTTAAGTTTATGAGCAAATGAGAAATCAGTTTTAGAAAAAGAAACATCAGTTATAGGAGAATTCACGTTCAGTTCTCCTCCAAAGAAGTTTCATAAAAGGGAAGAACATTTGTCTCAGAGAATTTACTTTAAAAGGCACATTTGGCTAATACTCTTCCTCCATTTAACAATAAACCACAACACAAAATAATCAATACTCTATATCAAATAAAATAAAATAAAAGTTAAGCCTATCTTAGCTCAATAATTAATTGCTTTAAAATTGATTTAAAATTTTTGTTGATCTTTGCACACTAATTGTGAATGTCTTGTATGTCTTGTATGGTAAAATTCATACAGTGCACAGAACCTTATAATTTCACTATTACAGGAGTGGGAATTGACAGTTGCTCCCTCTAGTGAAACTAATTGTAACTGTGTAGACACACATTAGTCTACGGCACAGTGGTTTCCACCTTTTGCCTCCAATGTGTAAGACAAAACATTTCTCTGGTTAACACTTGCTGCTCATCATTGAACCATATCCATAAACCCTGTTCACTGCAGATATTTCAACTTGTAGGAGGAAAAGCACAAGTGTCTCTAATAAGACCAGTGATTACTTTGTTTCAGCCATTATTGAAATAGAGCATCTAACAATGTTACACTGCCAAATTAAAATGATAACCATAAACCAGGTCTATTTACTTCAACAGACCTTCTGCACCATCCTCTTATCATGTGACCAGACCCCCACCCCCGACCAGCTTGACCCGTTCCATCAATCATGACCCCACTTTTGTGTGACATACAACAAAGCAGCAATCAGGCTGAGAGCATTGCAGCGATTTAGTACATTTGTGGAAAGTGCACATTAAGGACACCTAAGTGAACAATTTAATATATACCTGCAATTCTCTCAGGTCTGAAAAATGGCCCATGTCACCAATGTCAGCATTTGTAAACTATCTGGTTTTGACAGTTAATGAATACACAAACATGAGGAGGGAAACATGTTCTCAATAGTCAATAATCAGGACTGTGGATTTACAAAAACTGTACTTGATTAGTTGGCCTATATCTTTATAATTCATTTAAGCCTATTCTTCTTTTATAGCTAGATGCCATTGTCAATCTGAATAGTTTAGTCTAATGTGCATGATGTACAGTCTGTTTTCTAGTGATGTTCATTTTGTCTACTAGTACAAATCTGAAATAATCTACAGCCTGTTGTGATACTGGTAGACTGTCTGTTATGCTTAGTGTATTCATGAACTTATTTGCCTCTCTGGTCTGATCTTAAACTGGCTTTTTACCAGCCAGATGGCTTTATTGATCCAGCTTTTGATCAATTACATAACACAATCCTCAATTTGTGAGCTAGGAAGCTTGGCTGAGTGTCTGCCTGCAGGTCAGAAGTGCATATTTTATATAATATAAAAAAGATTTTTATGCTTAATTGTGGACCTGATGTTAAATTAAATGCTCTTCAGTTTCTTCTCATGTTTTTAATTTAGGCAATGTGACTAATCCCTGTCTTACTAATTTTTAATAGCAATTTATTCTATTCTCACTTGCAGTCAAACACATTGTTAAAAACTCCAATATTCCTGTACAATCTCTATATTTTCATTGATTAGAATAGACATTTCATGGTAATTCCAGAAATCCACTGAACACCAAGAACAATGTCATTAAGATAGTCTACAGAGGGGACTAATGAGGAAGGCAGCTAATGACGGACTATTTGTGGTATGTTAAGTCAGGTGCTCTGTGGGGAGGATTTATTTCCTCCTGAACTCTGCTGTTAGCACGAGGAGTCACATGTGGTGCAGCCTGAACTGTCTCACAGGCAAGAGACACAATCACAGCGAAAACTACCATTCACTGTGATAACAGAGCTCATAATGACTGTCTTCAAACTGAAGCTATTTGTTGTGTAAAATATAAGTACTTATTCATTTCTGTACCATAAAACTTATTGCATAGTCTTTCAAGTTGGTGTTTATTTTAATTTTAAATGCTCATAGCACTTTGAAAAAAATTAATGGATGGATGTTAGAGTGAACTTCAGAACCAGCAATGCTCCATCCTGCCTCTTTTAACATTATTTTTTAGTTGTAACGATATAAATGTGACATTTTAGACAAATAATATCAAACTATGCAAGTTTGCCTTATTGTAATTGAGTAATTGATCAGTAGATTGCCTTCTAAAAACATTAGTTTTATAAAAGATTTCTAGAAGATTAGTTTAATTAACTGTGATGGACTGGTGACCTGTCCAGGGTGTACCCCTGCCTTCCACCCGAGAGAGAGCTGGGATAGGCTCCAGCAGATCCCCGTGGCCCTGAGCCAGGAAAAGCGGGTATAGAAAATGGATGGATGGATGGATGGATAGATTTATTAAATGGCATGAGAACATAATAGTTCATTCTAAGTGATATCTTGTTTCAGCATTTATTGATATGATTGGCTTAGATAAGATGCTATATACTGTAGATGCATAATTAGATAAGAAGTGATATTTCCTGAGAACACAGTCTAAAAGAGCAAAATGAAAAAAAAAACAATTGATGAAATAATTTATATCCAATAATGTGATATTTTCTAAGTATTTTATAAATCACAGCTGCACCAGAATCAATCAGTTCTAAATCTTAATGTATTCTCACCCTCATCTGAATGACGTTTGGGCTTATTAAAGTCTCACTAACTGAACGTGGGTGTGTCTGCGTTGCTGCAGGCACAGATTCTCAGAGCTGCAGCAGCCTGAGGTGCACAGCAGGATTCTGAGGAATGACTCAGGAAATAAAAGGATGCTATTCATTTGCTACGCACACACTCATCTTGTGATGTCCATGCTCACATAGCTGTAAGGTCGTATGTCAAACACAAGCATTACTCAAGCTTTGCTCACAGGTCTCACGACTCTCTGTCCTAACGCAGACATCATGTAGAAAAGTATCATTTACAGCTGTGCAGAAAGTATCCATTGATTTCCCAATAATGCACTTAGAAAAGTTTGTTCTACTTTAGGCTGTTACTTTGTGCTCATTTAAATTATTTACATGTGCTTTATCTGTTTTATTTCTGCAGTTACTGCACAACTTCCTGAGTTACTGGAGATATTGCATTTCTGACATGTGGCATCAGAACCAGACATTTGGCTTAAATGCAGCTTACAACACAAATACACAGTAAACATGAGTTAGCTGAGATAACAACATAAAACTCAAAGAAAAAGATATGAACAAAATGACAATTAAAAAAATACATAAAACACTAGTTAATAAAACTGTACTTATGTCTGGTTTTAAAAGGGGGTGGTGCCAGATTCACAGTGATGTCAGGGGTGAGAGGAAACAGTATGGTAATTCAGGTTTCAGGCCTTCTTAAAGAGAGTGAGGAGACATTTCTGGAGTCTCTCTGGGAGTTGTGTTGGGGTTCATGACTGCCGGGTGAGGATCGGGGCTCAGAGAGGAGACAGACTACCAAATACAGAATGGGGACTCTGACACTGCTACTGCTGGCTTTGGCTTTTACCTCTGCCAATGCAATAAGTGAGTTCATTTGAATTTACAGATAGATTTTGTTTCGAATGTGGTCGAATGATTTTTTTGTAAAATGATCCTAGTTGCACTACAGAGAGATGTTTACTGTGTGTTGCATAAATCCCCAGGCCTGACAAGTAAGTTATATATAAGTGAAATAACCTTTTCTCCATCTGAAATCAACCTGTTTGAAAGATTGTCACAGTTACAGTGAACTGTATTTTTATAACACTGGGAAACTGCAGAGGGAAAATGTGGAATTATATACTGTAAATGGTACAACTCTTCTTTTTGTGTAAGAAAGAAAGTTGAACGCTAAATACTAGCCTAAATATTTAAGCTGATTTTTTGCTATGTCTGACAAAACACCTTTGTGTCAACACAAATGATCAACAGGGAAAGTGACTCATTTCAATTACAGACCATGATGTAAAGCAACACATTTATGCTTCTTATTAATTCCAAACTCATAATTTAGTCATTGAGTTTTATTTCTGTGTTTTGACTATAAATTAAACATAAACGTGATTGATCAGTCATTTTGTTTGATGCAAACACTATTGTAGTCATTACACCATTATTTCTTGACTTTCTTATGCCACCTAGGCATATCATACTTATCATGTATGCACTTATCATAAGTGCCATAATTCAGAAGACTCTTTTGTACTTCATCCTTCAGTGTCATTCTCACACACAAACGCATCACGAACTGAGAAACAACAAACAGGGGTTCAGTGTCTGGGCTCCATTATTCTTCTCACTGGGATTACTGATGTTGCTGCTCAGATGATAGTCACATGAAAGGGATTGAGGGGGATTGCAGGTCATGTGACTCCCTGTGCCAAGAACCATGAAGCTCCTCATCGCTTCTTAGCACCCAAAACATCGAGCTGTTCTCATTTATACAAGCAACTTTGCCATTAATGTTTAAAGCTCGCTTGATTATCATATTTCTCTTTTTAAAAGTTTGTAAACTGAAATTCTACTGAAATATTGGTATATCTACATTTTATCTCACAAAATAAAAAATCTAAACATCAACTACACTGACAAAACTAAATATATATGTTTGCATCACAACTGAATCGTCTGTCATATTTTTCTAGAGACCAGAAGTCAGTTCACACGGTACCGCTCCTGGAACTCACGGATGTATCCTGTATGGAAAGATGGAGATCCGAGATTCAGAAACTGTTGGTTTGGTGAGTCTCCCTGCTTCTCATAGACACAAATGCTACTAATTCTGTCAGCATAAAAACATGTTTAATTCTTTGTAATCTTCCTTCCAGGTGGTGAAATTACTTTTGATCTGAAAAATGACGCACCCACTCTTACTGGAGCAAGAGCAACCTTCACTATTAATCTAAATTTCCCACAAAACCAGACAGTGCGCCCTGACGGGCAGGTGGTCTGGGCGCGTAACTGCACCGTCAATGGTAAGAAAACGTTTCTGGCACACACTCACAAAGGGAGAGATCACAGAACCGATCAGTTCTGCTGGTTTTATTAATGAGAACATTTCTTTCTTTGCCTCAATTATTGTTACTCCTAGTTTAAAGATTTTTCATTTGATCATTTTTAGAATTTTACAGTCACATTTTATTTGAATAAATGGACAAGTGTGAACTGAAATTGTGGTGTTCTCATCCTGATATTACATTTTTTTTCCTTTTTCACCTGACACCTATGGTGTCTAATGTTGCTATTGCTGATTTATTGCCATCTTTTTCAGGACAACAGTATCAGGAGGGTCAGGCTGTGTATCCTGAGCAGGGCACTAAGTCGACAGGAGTTTTCCCTGACGGCACACCGTTCACTAGGAGCCAGGACAAGAAACCTCACTATGTCTTTGTGTGGAAGACATGGGGTAAAGCTATGAGTACTGCAACAAACAACACCCTCTTCAAAAACTGCTTGTCTGTGCTATAGATTGTCTGTGATTTGCCCCTTTAGAGAGTCAAAATAGGGACTCACAACACGTGGGCCCTGAAGGGAGCTAATCAGAGCATGCTCACCTGCTTTTCAAAATAGTATGTTTTCATAACATTAATCCTCAAGAAGAAGCCAATCTGTGCTCAATTTCGCATAAACTTAACATGAATTTTCCCTGATGAAGATTGTTTTGTCCCCCACTTTATGCTTTTGGCCAAATTAAATCTGATCTAGTTTTTTTCCATAATCATTTAAGCTTCTGTTGTAGCATATGATGGAAGTGACATCTGGAGTCGCTCCAAAATGTGTGAATTTAATTCACTTGTGCATTGATTATCAAGCCACTCTAAGTAATTCCATTGTTGCTGTACTCAAGGGCGTTACTGGCAGGTGGCAGATGGACCATCCTCCTCCCTCACCATTGGTACAGACAACGTCCCCCTGGGCTCCTACAACATGGAGGTTGTGATCTATCACTGTCGTAGCAAAGACAAGTTCATCCCTCTCGGCTATGCCTCCACAGTCTTCACCATCACAGGTACATTGTTTCACAACTTACCAAACTACAATGTTTGTATTTCTTTAAATCTTCATCATAACTTCTCTACATTTTTGACTTTGTCATCAGACCAGGTTCCCTTCACCATATCACTCTCCCAAATAAATGACATTAACCAGCAGGACCAGAATTTCATTCAGAACCGAGCCATTGCTTTTAGCATCAACCTGCATGATCCCAGTCAGTACCTCAACAATGCTGACATCAACTTCAGCTGGGACTTTGGTGACAACACTGGAACTCTGATTTCCCGAGAGCGCACTGTCACACACACATATCTCTCTGTTGGGAGCTTCAAACCTCAGGTGGTCCTCACAGCAGCCATCCCCAACGGCTGTGGAAACCCCACCGCTGGTGAGATTTTTAACTGTTTTAAAAAATCTTTTATACAAATGCTGTTGTGTGTTTTTAATTATCTCATCTTTTTCCGTTGTTGCTATTGATTCTTCTGCTGCTCCAACAGTAGTTGTAATGGCCTCTACCCCTGCAGCCATCACAGCAGCACCAGCTGAGGGAGGCGATGCAATTGCTTTCGATGTACCTGCGTCTGACGCCACGGCAGTTGAAGATACAGCTGCAAATGCAGAAGAAGGAGAAGCAGTTGTCAATACAGACACAGAGGCAGTAGAGCTTGCCTCAGTAGCTCCTGCAGTAGTTGATACAGCTGTTGTTCCAGAGGGACAAGATCCTCCTGCTGCAGAAGTAGATGTTACTGCAGAGGAAACCGATGCTGCAGCAGGAGAAGTGGTCACTGCTGCCCCTGTTGCACCTGAACCCGAGGACCCTGCAGATGCAGGTACAGCTGCAGCAGCTGAAACTGCAGTGGTTCCAGATGCTGCTGAGGAAAACGTGGCTGTGATTGACGCTGCTGCTTCAGTTGCCCCTGTTGCAGATGCAGAAGAAGCTGCGGTTGAGGTTGCAGACAGTGTCACCATTGCTCCTGTGGCAGAAGTAGCGCAAGAAGCTGATGTTGTGACTGTTGATGCTGATGTTGACGCTGCTGCTGTTCCTGTAGAAGTTGTTCAAGCAGAAACAGAAGCCCCTGCTGATAACGCCATTCCTGTGGCCACTCAGACCACAGCTGTAGAAGAGGCAGCACCAGCTGATCCTGCAGCTGATACTGAAACTGAGAATGAAGTTGCAGCCACTGCAGCTGCTGCAGGTGAATATATAAACTAAACTGTAAATGAAGCATACACACAATAAAAAAGATGGCTCTTGTAACAAAAGTATTATGGCAAATGCTCCTTTTCCCCAGATCAACCAGCAGATGAGGAAGAGGCTGTTCCAGCTGAAGGTGAAGTTCAAGCAGAGGTGGAAACAGATCCAGCACAGGTTGCCCTTGTTATCGCCAAAAGACAAGCACCAGAGCTGACAGCTGATTGTATGGTTTACCGTTACGGCTCCCTTGCGACCTCTGTAGATGTTGTCCGTAAGTTCAAATGTTTATTGTATTGTTATTCTGGAAGATCAAAGCTCAGTTGATAATATTATGGTTCAATATAAACTTTTTGATTTAATTGTGTTAAAATCTCCCTTTCCATGTATTCTGACCATACAGAGGGTATTGAAAGTGTGGAGATTGTACAGGTGTCCAATGTTGTATCAGTGGTTACTGAGTTGGATCAAAATGCAGTGGATCTCACTGTTACCTGTCAGGGAAGGTGAGTGGTAACATTCATTCAGTGATCACACAAGCTAGTTAAAAGTACAGTTGTTGTATTGTATTTAATTCAACAATCAGCTTGCCTACATAGTAACTGTGTCTTTGTTTTTTATTGTGTAATGTAACGTGTAATTGTGAGGTTTCTTGTCCTGGCTCCACAGCCAACTCAACCTTTAGAATACACACACACTGTTTGCAGCCATAATTTGGTATTGTGTCACTCATTCCCAAGTGTTCTTCCTTCAGTCTGCCAAATGAGGTCTGCACAGTCATTTCTGATGCCGACTGTATCACGCCAGTAGAAACTGTCTGTAATGCAGCCACACCCTCTCCAGACTGTCAGATGATCCTACGTCAGTTCTTCAATGACTCTGGAGTTTTCTGCATCAATGTCTCCTTGACCAATGATGTCAGTCTTGCTGTGGCGAGTGCCAGAGTCAGTGTAACAGTAGGTGAGTAAAAGAAAAATGAATTAATAGCCACAAAAATAACTAATCTATAGCTTATTGTTTTTCATTTGTATAATGTTCTTTGATTACAGCCTCTGGTGGTTCTCCAGCTGGAACAGCAGCTACAGTCCTGGGTGTTATGTTGCTTGCCTGTGTTGTCTTTTGTATTGGTTTGATGTACAGGTGAGTAGTAAATCATGAATTAGGTGCCAAACTGGATGAAAAAATCATTACTAAATAATTTGTCTGCAAAGGTACGGTAATGATGTTAAATCTTTTATTTTGACCTTATTGTGTAAATCATATTTCCTTTACTGTTATACTGTGCATCAGTATTTTCTCTTAAATGTTGCAATACCAATTAAAGACTTAAATCACCGGCAATATAATAATACTATAATACAGTTTATATGCAGCATAAAGGAGAGTAGGGTTCCTGGGATTGATCCCTGTGGAACACCCAAACTTTCTGATCAGCAACAATACAAAAAGAGTGTATAAACACAGTAGCAGCTCGGTGAGCCTGAAAGTGCTGTAATCTAAGCCTGATGATACGCTCACAGTGACAATGTTAAGTAGGTGATGTTTGGTATGGTAAAATGTACAACTAAACAGTGAACAAGAAGTTCTTAAAAATAACATTTTCAGGTATGAACCTCAACCTCAGTATTGGACACATTAAAATTATGAGAGATTTTGTCTACATTTTTCATTCTTTGTTTATTTTTATGATTTTATGATTTTAACTTTGTCATGATTGAAATCTCTTCACCTGTTCCGTCTTTCTAAACAGGCGAATCAAGCAGTACCAGCCTCTAAGAGAAGACCATGTTGTCAACAACGGAGGGCGCTCGGCGGTGACCTCAGTGCCTTTGCTGTTGTGGAACTTGCTGAGCCGACAGTCACCAGGAGAAAGTCGTCCACTGCTTCAGGGCAGGGTTGTGTAAATATCATCATCAGCTCATGCATCATCTGCTAAAGTATACAAAAATACTTATATGTAGTATATTGTAACTCTCAGTCAATGTGTGAAACCAGAACCAATAAAGTGAATTGTCCCATGTACACAATCAAAAGTCAGAACAGAAAGAAGTGTGTAAAGATAACATTACACTTTTTAGAGGAAAGTGATATTTATTTTAACTTACACTGTCTTTTATTAAGTGGCACTGATAGAGGTCAGAATTTATTCTCTTATTTGTGCCCTGCCTATACTAAACCAGATTTGAAAAATCAGTGTTAACATATTTTAGTTCAGTTTTTTTGCATTGTAATTTCAATCCTTTCAATCCAGAGAACATTATGATGTTTGTTACCCTGAGATGAATAAAATAATAAGTAATAAAAATAAAACAACAGTTTGCATTTCCTTCTCTGCCATGTCTTTCTATTTTGTGGTATTCATATGTGATGTAATCTCCTCAACAGGTCTAATTTATATATTTTATTGATAGTGGATCTACATGTAATATGAAAGGTGATAATAGAAAATTATCACCAGTGTTGCAGTTCACCCTCAGCTCTAAAGAGCATCTTTTCATTTTCAGCTCATTGGTTTACTCACAGCTTTCTTGTTCTGGTTCAGTCTCTCTCTCATCAGTGCTGTGACCAGTGTCAAAAACTCAAAATAATAAAGCAAGAGTAGACTACTTGTTTACCACCAACAGATAGCAGCTAAAGCAGGTGGGCACCAACACTGAGCTAAAATGAAAGTGGATCTTTGACTTACATTCATCTGGTGGCTGGACATACAACTGTAAATAAATGCAGACATTGTTTTGTATTTGCTGGATGTGCAAATAAATAACTGTTTGCTAGTGCATGCAACTGAGTGTGCTAAAACATTGTGCTGATTTACTAAGATGATGCAGGCTACTTCATGAAATGGGCTAAAAACAGCTGCTGGAAGTAGCATGACTGGTGTTCAGGAAAAATACTATCATGGTGGAAGCAAAATCTTTAATGGAAGATGCTATGACCTGGCTTACATGGCATAACAAAGACGTGGAATGATGGGGAAGGAAAAAAGTGATCTTAATAACATGGTTATCATGCATAAATCAAACTGCTATATCAAATTCTTGCATTATGCTTTACATCAACAGACTATTTAATGATTTAAAAATGTACTGTGGATAAAAGGTCTGAAATAAAACAGGTACTCTACATAATGTGCACTTTTCTCACCAAAGCCTTTTGGGATTTAACGTGGCAATTTGTCTTGGTGTTGTTTTATTTATACACGCTCATAATGTCCTTTCACTTCCTCTCTCTTTATTTACATGCACAGTATCCCAGATGAACTCCCACAGTGTAGCACTCCATTATTGTAATTACTAAACACAGCGATTAATCATTCTTACTTCTTAACATCTGACGGTCATATGTACCAAGGTGCTGTTCAGCCATCTCTGTTCACTATGCACGTGCACTGCAGCAAAGACCGATCCTAACTGTCTTGCTTGGACACTTTCAATTTTCACAGATGATCTTTATCCTGACCCCACTCCCTAGCAACAGCTCTTAAAAGGGATGTGGTTTCCTTCATTCGTAATTTTCTTTCCATCTTTCAGTGACCACACCCATCATACTCATCATGCAGGAAAACTGGGTGAACCATTGAAATTCTAACACAATATGTTTATCCCATATTATCCCATATATCTAAATGCCTATTTAAATTTGAAATATGACACACATGCTATGATTTCGGTCAGTAAACAGATTTTCTAGCCTGATGTTGTCAAGGAAGCATGATTGAATTTATGGCCCCTGGGGGATTTCTAAAAAAACCACAAGGATCAATTGCTAATGGGAACATCTGGCTGATGGTTTGTATTACTGATGCAACCCTGTCCAGAATCACTGAGTTTTATGTCTTTTGAATATCTCTGCATGTCCCCGACATACATGTGTGAATTTGAGTCCAAAATTACTGATATAGTCTAAACACTGATATGTAACTGTGACAGAGGCCATATGAAAAGGTTAGAGCAGGAAAAAATGAGAGAAAGTGAGATGCAGAGCAGAGCAGAGAGAGTGAAACAAAGGGTGAGACAGAAGGGAAGGGAGGGAGAAGAAAGAGTTACTGACCATAAAACAGGCTGATTAAATTACAGAATGAAGACTAACATGGGTCATTTATTACACAGGCACAGACCTCACCAGTTGCAGCCATAGAAACTGTGTAAATGTGAAAGGCAGACACAAAAAAGAGATTACAGCCTTATATTTTACGACAGTGCGTAGCAGATACTCCATCTGTTTAAATTTACATTTAAAGTTAAATTTCATTAGAAAAGTGCAGAGTACAGGTTAAAATAAAAGCTGCCGATTGATGTGTAACAGTCCATGGTGTGGTTGATAGATTGTTCAAATATATTATATTGGGCTGTTCCATTATTAGATGAGGGCATGTACACATAATACTAGACTAAAGGTAACAAGCATCACTGGAGTCCTCAAAAGGAAGAAAGTACCACACCCAGTTGACACAGAGCATGCTCAGAATGACATCAACTTTATGCTGGATTTGTCTGCAGACCTCAATTTAAAAAATGACTATAGACCTCACACACATAGGAGTGCACGCACATGCACGTGTGTGTGAGGACTGCCTTTCTGTACTTGTAAGGACCCTCACTGACATAATTCATTTCCCAGCACATAACCCTAATCTAATTGTAACCTTACCTTTGAAATCGTCTTCACCTCCAGCCTGTCCTTTGAATTAGTAAGACTGATTAAAAAGTCCTAACGCTGCAGAAGTGTCTTCACTATGATGATTTAAAACTGAAATTGGCCCTCACAAAGACAGCAATACAACTCCACACATATTTGCAGACAGTCTGCAGAGTTAAAGGTGCTGCCTCAGAGAATATATCCAACATTAATATTACCCTTTTATCTGATTGAAGCATTTTTACATTTTGCATATGTAAAATCCATAAAATATTATCCATTTCCTGTGAACATGGAAAAATGTTTATGGATTTTGCTGCTCACTTGCTGTGTCATCCTGTGTCATACCCACTTATTGTTTTTATTCAATTTGTGCTTATTGTCTTTTGTCTACTGTGTATCACATAAAATTTGTATTGTTTTGTATTGTATTTTGTATCGTTCTTTAATGAATGTCTATGTCTGATGCAAAGCTCTTTGAATTGCATTGTTGCTGAAAGGAGCTATACCTCTAAAGAGATTTTCAGAGACATGGTGTTACAGAGTTTGGTATTTTGAATCCTGATCAAGCATTAACTTATAGGGTGGCTAACTTAATGACTGCTTTTATTAAGAGCAAACTGAAAACAGTAAAAGCTTGATATGTCTTCCTACACACTGCTCTATTACTATTACTGCTATTATTGCTACTGAAATATCATTGTTCTGTGATCACCATCATCGTAAGATGCCGGTACATGACTTGCATCAAACAACACCCCATCTGCAGTAAATATCCAGAGATTTGAAAAATCGTACTCTGACAGGGATTACTGGATCTAGTACATTTAAAGAGGATAGAATAACTGCAAAGTCATGCTGTCTCTCAGACGCCCAGAATATCAATAAAGTATTCCATTACTGCAAAAGGAAAGAGACAGAGGGGAGAGAGGGAGGGAGACAAATGGAAGAGGGAAAAAAGAATCAAATCAATGTATCCATATAATTCAGTTTTGGCTGCAGTTTCACATTTTGTTATTGGGAAACAGGTAACTGAATCCTTCACACACACATTTGACCGTAAAGTTAAGAACATAAAAGTGCAAGCCTAAAGAGTGAAATCAAATACAGTACACAGGAATCATGTGGAGAAATAACACTAACAAGTGACGGTGAAATCAGTGCACAATGTCAACGAGGGCATAAATCAGAGATAGCAAAGAGGGGTGGGCGTGAGGAGACATCTCTAGTCATCAGAGTAGTAATGTTGAAGCCAGTCTGGCCAAGTGCCAGCTGGTCTGGTTAAAAAGGTGGAACTGTCGAGACAGAAAGTAAGCCAGAGGTGATCGCGGGGAGAGAGGCAGGGCTATCTTTGGAGGGTAGGGTGTGGCCAGAGCGTGGATACTGATGTGTAATTGAGGAAGGAAGCATTTGTGTGGGTGGGGTAAGGAGAAATGAGGGAGGGAAGGGGAGGTGTGAGGATAATGGGATAGCCAGCTTAAAGGCATAAAAACCCCCAGCACTCTTCAGTCTGATGTTCTGTTGCTTCATAAAGCATCTCCAAGACTCCGGCTCTCCACCTTTCCACAGCGTCAGAGAACGGAACAAGACCAACAATGAGCCGCTCAGTGCATACCTCCACCTCCTACAGGCGCACTTTTGGAAGCCCTCACCCAATCGCCATGTCATCTTACTCTTCTGTGCCCTCCCATATGCCCCTTTCTGGGGGGCGCTACATGCGTTCACTGTCACCTGTGGTGGCATCCCGCTCCAGCAGCTACCATCAACAGCGTTCCCGCTCCAGCACCCAGCCCCCTCGCCTCTCCTATGACAAGGTAGACTTCACTTTGGCTGAAGCCATCAACCAGGAGTTCCTAACCACCCGCAGCAATGAGAAGGCCGAGCTGCAGGAACTCAACGACCGCTTTGCCAGCTTCATCGAGAAGGTGCGCTACCTGGAGCAGCAGAACAGTGCACTTCAGATGGAGATTAACCAGTACAAGGGCCAACAGCAGCATGGCCAGCCCAACCGTGCCTCTGAGCTCTTCCAGGATGAGCTGAGGGAGATGCGGCGCCAGATGGATGCCATTGGAAAGGAGAGGGACCAGTACCAGCTGGAGAGGGACAACCTGGCTGAGGACCTGGCCCTGCTCAAGCAGAGGTTGGTACCAACATGATGACACAAGAAAGAGGCTTAGTGTAAAGACATGAAGATCAGTTACATGACAAAAAGACAGACAAAAAGACAGAGACAGGCAGTTTGTGAATGAGGGTGGATGTTAGAGGTTTTGACTGAAGGTTACTTGGAGAAAAGAAAAAGTACCAAAACATAAATACAGTAGAGCAGTTCGAGGTATTTATGTCAAGAAAATTTCAGAATGATTACAATGCACAGGGCTACAAAGAAAGCTGTTCAATGCCATACCATCAAAAAGGTTTTCTCTCTTGTTTCCAGTATCACCCTGGTTCATCAGTCATTTACACTGAGTCATAGGTGTGGGTTACTGTGCTTTACCTCCAGTGCACCCTTAAATTCTTTAGCAGCACGGTAATAGACTCTGCATGGTCCTCTTTAAGAGCAGTGACAATAGAGAGCCCCTGGATGTCCTGACTCCAGTAATGTTGGTGTAGGGCGTGGCAGACTAGAATAGCACTGCAATACGTGTATCAGACAGTTTTCCATCAATACCAAATTATTCAACCTTTGTATATTATATTCAATATAAAACAAGATGTTGAGCACAACATTTTGTACATGACAGGAGAGTGACCGACACAAAAGTATAACACACTACCTGCTCCCAGATTACATAAAGAAGGTGATAATTGAGTTCCTTAAATAACCTGAATGTATATACTTAGAAACCTGCACAATGATGTATGCACAAAGGGAGATGAGATGAGAAAGGAGGAAGATAGATGGACCAGACACAGGGTGGGGCTGGCTGAGGAGCAGGGAGGGCAGTGAGAGAGTAAATGGGACCAGAGGAAAAGAGGATGGATGTCAGGCGTGGTGAGAACAGCATCAGGAAAAATCAATGTGAGTCAGTCACTCCATTAGGTGAGTTTTCAGTGTCCCTGTGTGCTTATGGGATGATGCCAGAGACCCCATTAGGAAAAAACGGCCCTGTGTAACAGAACATGAATTAAAGATGAGGAAGCAGGGCCCACTATGTGATGCTTTCCCCACTAATTCACCTAATGTCCAGACTTCCGTCTGACAGGACAAATGGAGCTGGCGTCAACCACACAGTCGGACATCGATGGTCCAGAGAATGAGCAAACTTATGTGTTGGGTGTTGTGCTTTAATTTGTAATGAGCTATTGCAGTAACTGATGAATTCTAATTGAGCTTTCTAAATCATTATGATAAGGAGTCCTGGCTGAAATGAAATAAAATATAATTTTTCATTTTTTATTCCTTACAGGGGAAGCCAATGACATTTTGGCTTATGATAGTTCACATACATACAGTCTCACGCTCACATCTACTTTCTGTACTTAATAGTTTTTGTCTCTTCAGTGTTTACCAGCCAGTGTTAAAGGGCCATTTGAAATCTTTGAACACAGAGGAAGTGTGTGTCCATAATCCTAGTGAGTGTGTGCAGATGACCTTATTGAACTGTGGGGAAACCACACTGGTTGAAAAGAGCAGCTGCTGATCCCACTGGGCACACTCCCAAAAACCTTTTAACAGGGCATTAAATTAACAAATTGACTCTGAAAGATTTTTGCCAGATGGTGCACTGGTGCAACCTTAGCTAACCTAAACAGGAAATCTGTACTGAAGGAAATCTGTACGCTGTTTGAAACATTTTCATCTCCTTCTGTACTAAAGGTTGGATGAAGAAGCCCAGAAGAGGGCAGATGCTGAGAATAACCTGGCTGCCTTCCGCAAGGTACACTCCCACCTCACTAAACCATGACTGACATATTGATTACAGTGTCCTCAGGTCAAAATGAACAGTTTGCTCCATTTTCAACATCTCTACAATGGTGTCACAGAAATATGACAGACCAGATGTTTAAAATGTCACTGATGAAGACATTGGACAGTCATTGGCAAAGGCAATTTTTCATATTTTTCCATATATAACTTTGAAAAGTTATAAAATTGAAACAACTTTTAATCAAATTTATCTTCAATTTACTGATTAACATTTTTACTTCTTTTATTTGCATTATAATAAAAAATGTATAGCAAAATAAACTTTTTTGAATTGAAATGTGGAATTTGGATTGTAAACATATCTATAAGAGAAATTATCTGTAATCTTTGTACCACATCATAGCTCAATAGGTTTATGCAGTGCCTTTTATGCAAAGCAGATGGATAGCTGCTACATCACATACAGCAAAACATTCAGCTAATTGTAATGTAATCTCAGAAACTATGGCTATAATGAAACATACATAATTTATCTGTCTCATACAAAAATAGGACGTGGATGACGCCACCCTGTCTCGTCTGGAGCTGGAAAGAAAGATTGAGTCTCTTATGGATGAGATTGAATTTCTTAAGAAGCTCCATGATGAAGTAAGTAATGCTACTACTGAATTTTTCCTCCGGTGCTTACCTGTGAAGTCCTTTCTTTCAGTAGTGAACAATAGTGCAAAACATGCTGCTGAACTCATCTTATGTGGTCGTCTAACATCTACTTACTCATATACTTTTGTTCTATATATGAATCTATCCTTTTTCAAAGAATTAATTAATGCATAAAATGAACAACATGATTTCATGCTTATGTTTTTTTATTTTGGCAAAAGAGATCTGTACTGGATCTTGTCCACAAGAACAGGCAGTAGTATTCACAAGGCAAGCGGTTACAGTTTCAGAAGTAATACTATTTAAATGTCATCTTCATATACGTTGGATAAATATGTTGAGTATTTACATCAACTAGAGATATTGTGCAGAGAAAAGTAGGAGTCCCAGAACTGAACCCTGGAGGATAATGATTAAATAAATATTATGGTTCCAGCATGGATGATTGCTTCATTTAATTTCAATTGCTGGCAAGTGTGTTTCTTTGACTATTTTGAGTTTCTGACAATATGTTGCTGCTTTTGTCAATTTGTGTTTATATCTTGGTTATTATCAGGAAATCCAAGACGTACAAGTGAGTGTCCAGACCCAGCATTTGAAGATGGAGGTGGAGAGCACCTCCAGGCCTGATCTAACTGGTGCACTGAGGGACATCAGGGCTCAATATGAGACCATTGCCTTAAAGAACATGCAGGAATCTGAGGACTGGTACAAGTCCAAGGTAGGCAGACAGACATGTTGAAAGTCATACACGAACGCACAAGCACAGCTTCATGCTTCTGTGCTTCATTCTTTTATTCCTACAGTTTGCTGATTTAACTGAGTCTGCAAAGCGCAACACTGATGCTCTGAGGCAGGCCAAGCAGGAGGCCAATGAGTCCAGGAGGCAAATTCAGTCTCTCAACTGTGAAATCGATGCACTCAAGAACACGGTGAGACCAAACAACATCTGGCATTTTTCTGTATTAACTGAGAAAAGTCCTTCACACCTGCTTGTGTTACTGTTTGTTTCAGAATGAAGCTCTGCTGAGGCAGATGCGTGAAATGGAGGACCAGTTTGGTAATGAGATTGCCAACTACCAGGACAATGTAGGCAGGCTGGAAGATGAGATCCGCCATCTGAAGGAGGAGATGGCTCGCCACCTTCGAGAATACCAGGACCTCCTCAATGTCAAAATGGCTCTGGACATTGAAATAGCCACTTACCGTAAACTCCTGGAGGGGGAGGAGAACAGGTGAGGCAAAGAACCTATCTCAGGCCTGAATTATCAATTTAGATTTCCATCTTTGAGCACTGAGAGTATGCAAGACGTGGTAATAGAGCAAAACAAAGGCCTAAGTTGATTTCTCAGTCCTTTATTTGTAGAGTTCAAATTACTTTCCTCTTAATAATCCAATTTCCTCCAAAGTAAAAACAAAATATGCGAGTTTGCAAGTAACAATATGATAAACCTTATTAATCCCTGAAGGGAAATACAAGCAGTCCTGTAGTGAAAGTAACAGTCAGTAAGCAGTAAGTAAGTAGACAGCAATTAGTAAGTAGTCAGTAGTCCAGTTCATGTTAATTAATCATTTGTCATTGGCTAAGGTGTTTCCTCTGTGGTCTAATTTTTATTCTGTGGGTGTCATTTGAGAACCTGTGAGCAATTGAGGTTAGTTAATAACACCAGCATTTTATATTCCTTTTTAGGATTACTGTCCCTGTTTTAAATATCGGTATGAGCAATCACCTTGGCGATCGAGGTAAGGTGTTGTTCTCTTTGTCCCCAATTAAATAAAAGATGATGAGCTCTGTTTTAACTTTCAATCAATGTAAATCATTGTCCAGTCACAACTACTGCTGTGGTTGATAATGACGATTCAACCTCGAGTGTGAAGCTTGAGAAAAGTAATTGAGAAACGCAAAATGTCTATTTTATGAAATAAAAATTTATCTGAATCTAAAGATCTCAGCAGCACTTTAATCTCACTTTTCACAGACTATGAAACTCCAGACAGCGTGAGCAGGAGGACTGTGGTGATAAAGACGGTTGAGACTAGAGATGGAGAGGTAAATTACAAGACACAACACGAAAAAAAAAAAAATCAATCTACATTATGGAAATTGCAAAGGACATGACTTGTATATTTACTTATACCATATGACAATAATTTTGAGCTCATTTGTTTCTTTTCAATCAGGTGGTGAAGGAATCCAGGAGGGAGAAGGAGAGAGACTCAGGCCGCACTGATAAAGCCAGTAAGGACGACCAGGATGAGTAGATCAAAAAAACTAGATGTGGAAAAGTGAAGGCCTGTGCCATGATAGAAAGAAATACATGAAAAAAAGCCAAACTCTGATCTATATAGTCCTCATTCCCACTAGTTCTGTGTAAATCTGTCTAGCAAGGAGTCTTTCAGTATAGGTGCAAACTATGAAGAGAAATGAAACCCTTTAGACAATATCACTTTGGTGCTATTTAAGCCACCCGACTTTTTGCTAAACACAGATGTCATCTGTAGGGCTAGGCAAAACCACTTTGTTAATGAACCACCTGAGGCCTTGATCTACAGTGCAATCCCACTGACCACACATTGGTAGCAGACTATTAAATTAGACACAAGGTAGGTAGTGCAAATGCCAGATTTTAGAAAGATACAAAAATTAATAAAAAACTTTCAGACACTGCCCTTTAGTCAACAGCCCTTTAAAGACAGGCCAAGAACATATGAACCCATTAGAGTATTTTAGAAGCCTTGATCCCCCCCGTTGTCAAAGTGTCAAATCACCGAAGACTTGGATTGATAATAAACATGTAACACACAGAAATGTTGGCAGTGAAAATATGATAGTCACCAACTGAAGACTTTTGCTGAATATGCTTCGCAGTGCTGTGTGTGATTAGGGCACGACTGATCGGATGAATGAATATGTAGTGCAAATAAACTTAATTGGAGCAAATATGTGTTGTCTTGTCTGTCATGTAGATATTTATTAATGGACAGAAAAAGGTTGTCAATGGTCAAATGGTCAGTTGCTGGTCTACTTTGCCTTCTATGATAAAACGAGTGTTTGTGCTGCACACAAGACAACCTGCACTTTGATATGTCCAAGGATCAGAATCAGTGGCATGTACAGACACTTTAAGGGGGTAGGGGTCACAAAACAAAACAGGGCACCTCACTTTGGTCTACAGGAAGCAAAGAAGAGAATAGAAATACTTTATTAAATTCAAGTGTCCCTGTAACTCATACATTCCAAACACATTCATAGTAAAAAACTAAACAAGCAACAAGAAGAATAAAATGGCAGTTAAAAATTAAATCACAAGCCAATTCATTGCACATGCAGAGTCCAGTGTGTAATGCCTGTATGTGTGTGTGATGCTTGTGAGCAAGTTGGTGGGATTATGGAGCAGGGGTCTAAGAGAGTTCAAAGAGTCTTATAGCTGTGGGAACAAAGGATTTCCTGACTCTCTCTGTCCTGCAGTGGAGCGAGATGAGAGGGCAATTTTTACTGCATTCCAACCTTTGTGGGAAAACCCACTTTCAATTGCTTCTTGTAACAAAACAGTTAAAACCTACAGTCTTTTTCAACCCAATGACTACCATGGGCTCCTTGTGCAGGCACATGTACACTATGTCAGTCTTCTGACAAATCTGAGGTGAGATGTATTGTTTTTCTGGATTGTGCATTGTGTCTGTGACACAATCCAGTCCAAAATGGAGAAACATGATGTGTGCACAGGTTATATAACCTTTTATGCAATTAGTCTTACCTGGAAATCCCAGTTGCCTTTGGGTTGTGCAGACAAAATAGGTATTATGTAGTCCACTGAAACCATAAAATGTTAGAATAAAGACAATTAGGTTTTAAAATGTGGACCTGTACTGCTGCTTTTTTGGTTTTAGGTAATCAATGCAACCCAATCACCAAATGATGGAATTCAAAAAACAATTCAGATCAGTACATAAGTACTAAATGTGCAATTTTCTTTCTAACCCCAAATCAGACCTGCTGGTTTGGAGACCAAATTGACTTCTGAACAATCTCTTAATTGCATAATTCAACTTCAAGGAGCCCCATCCTTCTCAATGAGGTCCCATTTAAATCCAACACTAGTTCTAGTGACCCTTTATTTTCTGACTAGCAGGATGGTCCCTGAGTTCAACCTCTCGGGAGACACATTAGCGCAAACTGTGTGTTATGTTCATCTATCAAAGCCTGTCACACTTAGACCTGAGTCAGGGCCTTAGTTCAGCTGTAAACCTTTTCATACAAACCCAATCAAGTCAGTGATAAAGCTTGTGTGTCCTCCCGGGAAGGCGCTGCCTGAAACCCGAACTGAGGGAATAAATCACCCCAGATGACGTCACTCTACATCCGCTGTCAGAGGTTCGCTCGCTGTGTTGGCGCGAGACTCATCTGTCCTGTCGGGCTCGTGAGACACCAACAAAAACTAGCGGTGTGTTTTTTTATTATTTTATTTTGAATGTCAAACTCTTCGCTTCTTACTACACCGGCTGTGAACACGGCGGCTCCAACAGCGTGTGAACGATCCGGTAAGTGAGTCTGTGTGTTGTGTCGGTGTTTCTGTTTTATTGGGACCCAGACTGAAGTCAGTAAACTGACGCTAACTGCGCCGTTGACACAACATGAAGTTAGCTAGTTAGCATTAGCAGCCGTCTGCATTTTAATAAAACTTATTTTTTAACGGCTATGACACCCAACACATTCATCATGGCATTTTGTTTATTCACGGGCAGCGGTGAAATAACCATCTTTCATATAATAGTAAAAGCAGCAGTATAAAAATACTATTACTACTACTAACTAAGTTACTAGAACTACTATTACTATACTAACAAAACGTCCTCCAATTAAGAGCTTGAGTAAAAATGCGAGAGAATTAGCATCAAAATATACTTAAAATAATAAGTAATGGTGCTCATCATACAGGATGACTATTTCCACAGTTATATACATACATACAATATTGGGATTGTAATTATCAATGTATTAATATGTACATTACAGAAGTACTTTTAATTATTTGATAAGTCCTCATTATTAATCATTTATAATCTGAATCTGAAAAGTAATTAAAAAAGTGTTATAAAATACAGTGGAAGTAATTGCAATAAAGGCATAAAGAAAAGCACAAGTTAAAAACTTAGAAAGTACCAATACCTCAAAATTGTATATAATTCCAGTACTAAGTAGAGTAAATGTACTTACTTTCCATCACTCTTCACATGTTAAAGTAGACCCTGGTATTCAGCCTGAACGGAGTTGAGAATACAATTGGAAATGTTTGTGAGCTCCTGTACTATATGTCAGCAATGACAAACCAAGTTAAAGTATTTTAACTGCTGCTAACTTTACTTTTTTTTTTTTTTTTTTTGACAATGTAGGTTCACTACATTAGGATAATACCAAGTACAATGTTTTCTTGATCTGAGATGAGATTGACTTTTCTTTTTTATGGTAACAGGACAGAAAATGACCCTTGTTACCTTTTCTCTCTTTGTCCTACTATATGGCTGAATAGGCTAAACATTCACCCGTAGGCTGGCTGATGGTATATGGACCTAAACAGGATGAACTGTGAACTCTTGGCAACATGCAGTGCTCTTGGCTATCTGGAAGGAGACACCTATCACAAGGAGGCTGATTGCTTGGGTAAGCAGTTGTAGATGTTTTAATAAATACACGTATTATCACGTATACATACATGATACTAGTTTCATTGATGTGGTCATCTTCTGGCTTTGTGTTGCAGAGAGTGTAAAAGACTTGATCAGGTATTTACGCCATGAAGATGACACCCGTGATGTCCGCCAGCAGCTGGGTGAAGGCCAGATTGTACAGAATGATCTTCTACCTATTATCATTCAGCATGGACAAGACAAAGCCTTGTTTGATGCCTGCATCAGGTAAAAACCCCAACATCAAACATGTGAACTTGATATCAGTGCCCCTAAATATTTCTATTAAGTCGTAGATCATCAGTCTTAATCAGAGCATTATCTCGTCAATATCATGAGGCATTTCTGCAATTATACAAAGTTTTACTAAACATTTTGTTTTTATGTTTCCTATTTTTAGTTTCTCTAGAAAACTCAGTTAGTAAATCTGACAATCTGTTGCACATATGACTCTTTTCTGCATTTCTCAGGCTCATGGTCAACCTTACCCAGCCTGCCATGCTTTGCTTTGGTAAAGTCCCCGATGACCCAGGGTTTAGATATCACTTTTTGCAAGTCACATCTCATTTACAATCCTACAAAGAGGTATTGCCTTCTTTAATTTTAATGCCACAATTTATTTGAATTATGTTCCAATATCCAGTTCTGTTGGTACAGTTAACATTGGATTATAAGCATGGTAATTAAGTCTTTTTGTGTGTCCTCACTTTTTTTTTTTTTCAGGCATTTGCTAGTGAAAGGGTGTTTGGCATTTTAAGCGAGACATTGTACAACCTTCTGCAACTGGTGAGTGCGGTGTTCCCTTCAGCTTAACTGTTTATTAGATGATATTAGTAAAATGGGTCTGCTTGTTCAGGTGTATCTTCCCATTTCTTTTCCTTTTCACCTTCTTCTTCTTTAGGACTGGGAGCAGCGACAGGAGGAGGACAACCTGCTGATAGAGAGGATCTTGCTGTTGGTCAGGAATGTGCTTCATGTGCCTGCAGACCCTTGTGAAGAGAAGGTCTTATTTTAAGATGATCTGTATTGTCACCATCTTTTATCTCGGCTTTAATTCCTCCTATAACAATCCATGTCTCTGCTTTTTGTTGTAGAAAGTAGACGATGATGCCAGCGTACATGATAGGCTGCTGTGGGCCATTCACATGAGCGGTTTTGACGACCTGGTCAAGTTCCTGGCGTCAGCCCAGAGTGAGCAGCAGTGGAGTATGCATGTATTAGAAATAATCTCCCTGATGTTCAGAGACCAGACACCAGAAACCTTGGTGAGCGCTGGTCATGCACGTTCAGCTGAAGAGAAGCAGAGAGATTCTCAGGAGTTGGAGGCGCTGAGGCAGAAGGAGAGTGCAGAAAAACGTTGCCGCACATTTCAGAGAGGAACCAGGTAGCATACAAGCATAGTTTAAACGTGACAGAATCATTTTAAAAGAAATACAGATAACACTCAAAATATATATATATGTATACACATACACATATGTAAAAATTCTGTTTTCTTCAACGCTTTCAGACATTCTCGCTTTGGAGGGTCCTATGTAATTCAAGGTCTTAAATCAATTGCAGACAAAGACGTGATCTATCACAGAAATCTTCATAATGTGAGTAATGCAGCTCCTGTAATCTTTGATATGGAGAGATCCTAGCATTCCACGTAGTGATGTTAACACATCATTTTAATGTATCGATGATTTTCATTGTTTAGTTAAAAAACTACACTCATGACATTGGAAAAGCAGTGAGACGTGTTCCCAAGAGGAATCGTCGGGCTCTAGAGTGTGAGGACAAACGCCGTTCAGCCTTAAATGTTCGACTCTTTCTGCGAGAGTTTTGTGTGGACTTCTTGGAGAACTGCTACAACCACCTCATGTACCTTGTCAAGGTTAGCTGCTATAGCATTAATGACTTATTTCACATAGCATAGACCCAAACACCCAGTACAGCAGTGGTCTTTTTTGATGCTTGTTGAGGGGCACACAACTGTGGACCAGTTTATCGTATGTAATGTGTTGTTTCCTCATGTCTCTTCTACAGGAAAGTCTGATTCGAGAGCAGACCCAGCAACACGACGAGACCTATTACCTCTGGGCGCTCAGCTTTTTCATGGGTTTCAATCGTGGCAACGGTTTTCGCGCCGACTTGGTTTCGGAGACCATGTCCATCCGTGCTTTTCATTTTATAGAGCGCAACATCACCAACTACTACGAGATGATGCTTACTGACCGCAAAGAGGCCACATCCTGGTCCCGCAGGTAAGAAGGTCATTAACAGCAAGTTAAGAGAAACAGATCTGTGAGTTGCAGCCAGACTGATATCTTCTGTGTTTTCTAGGATGCATCTAGCTCTGAAGGCGTATCAAGAACTGCTGTTAACTGTGAACGAGATGGACCGGTCACAGGATGAAAGCATCCGTCAGAGTTCCACCGTTATTAAAAGTAAGATGCTAACAGCTGTAGAGCAGGTTTTGAACTATGGGTTGTTGTTATTGGGTCAACTAAATTGTACAACTACTAGGTTTGCACATAGCCACGTCACTACATAATGCCTCACGTGTATGGATATATTATTATGACATTATCCAGTTTGAATGATTGTTTTAAGTCTGAAAAAATGATAAAGGTTTTACATGTAACTGCAGTATTAGCTGCCTCATCTGTATACCTTCCCCTTCTAGGTAACATATTCTACCTGATGGAGTACAGGGAGATTTTCCTGACCTTACTGAGGAAGTATGATGAAACCAGACAGCCTCACTCCTACCTTAAAGACTTGGTGGAGTCAACTCATCTCTTCTTGCGCATGTTAGAACGTTTCTGCAAAGGGCGCAAAAACCTGATGGTTCAGGTAAGTTCTTAGAATTAACTGGCTTTGTGTTAATGATTGTAATTAACATCTGCATAAGATTTTAATATCTAGTTTTTGCTAACTTTGCAGAAGAAGAAGGCGAGGCGGAAAAAGTCTCAAGGTGAAAAAAAGTCGGCAGCTCCAGAAACTAGTCCTGAAGCACTGGCGGAGACCTGGAAGATTGTGGAGGAAGAACTGAGGGCAACAGGGTTTCAGGTCAGTATGAGACTCAAGGTCAAGGGGGAACAGAGCACATATATCCTTGTCTGAATTTATTGTCTGCTAGAGACATATTGTTGATTATGCACTAAAGCATTTCACTTCAAGAGGTTTTCTTGAAGTTGCATAACAACAATGCCCTTGAAGTATTCTAAAACCAAGACTTGAATACCTTTTTGTTTTCTGTGTGCAGCTGTCAGAATCTTTAAGTGAAAGCATTGTGCCATTCGATGCCACATCTGAGACTCCTCTTGAGGAGCAGCGGACCGAAGCTATGGTGCGAGTGCAGGATGCCCTGCTGGCTCGACTGGGACCAGAAGCACTGGGATTGCTGCGTGCTGCCAGGCAATAATTCATTATCGTTTAATCCAGTAGTTTTTTATTTTTGATATAAACTAATCACAGATGTTGATCACTCTAAACCGTCTTATCATCCTCAGGGAGGTGTGGCCAGATGGAGATGTCTTTGGTTCAACTGATGTGGAACCTGAAGAGGAACTGGAGCTCCTCAAGCAGATCCTGCATGCCAACCTGCCAAGTACATATTAGGAGTGCATCCATTGGTTATTTTCAGTATTGTTTAATGTGATGATAATTTTCTCAAATGATTGCTTAATTGATCAGATCAGAAAACAGATAAATATTCAGTTCACTAGACTCGGAACTGTCAAATATTCAGAGATTTTACTTATAATAATGTTTGATCAAATAATTCTTGCAGCTGTACTTTGTACCATATCATCTGTGCAGCATTCAAATCTTATCTTTTGCTTTTAGGGCCCTCTCCGCCTGAGCCTTTGGTAGAGGAGGAGGATGATGGAGCAGAGTTTGAAGAAGAAGAGTTGGAGTCTGTGCAGGTTTCTGAAACAGAGTTCAACTTTCTAGACTTTATCAAGAGGTGAGGAAAATAGTTGCAGTAACTTATGGGTGCTGGTTGTCAGACAAAAGACAACTCTTCTGCAGGCCAAAGAATAACTTAGAGTTTTTGTTTTTGTTTTGTTGCTGAATTTTCTTACCTTTCTCCTGCCCCACACAGGTTTGCCAACCCTAGCATCATGCATCCGTACATCCTCCTTTTAAAGTCGTACTCAAAAAACACACCCCACACAAACCACTGCATTGTTCGAATGTTGCACCGTCTGGCTGTTGACCTAAAAATGGACGCCCTGCTTTTCCAGCTGTCAGTCTTCAACCTGTTCAACAAAATCCTGAGTGATCCTGCTGCAGCTGCTTACAAGGTACATACAGTACGAGAAAATACAAGTTTCGTGTTGTCAAGCAAGTTTTGATGATAGAGAGGTCAGACAGGAGCTTACCTTTCATGCTCTCCTTCGCAGGAACTAGTGACCTTTGCCAAGCATGTGCTGAACCGATTCTTTTCACTGGCAGCACAAAACAATAAGGCATATGTTGAACTCCTGTTCTGGAAGAATGTGGGTGCTGTACGTGAAATGACAGAGGGCTACAGCAAAGACGGGTTGGTTCTCTCTTTGTTTGACAGGTCTTTAGTTTTAGTGTGTGTTTTTGTGTGTTATGTTATGCTGACCATTGTTACCAATTCACAGGTAAAAGATGCATTTTCATTTCAGTTATCACAACTTTTTTATTGTCCTCAATATTTCAGAGAGGGAAAGAAGCCAACATGGACGGAAGAGGAGGAAGAGGAGCTGCGCAGGCTCTATGAGGAGCACCGCCATTCTGAAGGTTGACTTTCTTTTTGTTTGTTGTTTGCGCATCATCTGTTAGAAGTTACAAGATGCAGTTAGACACTGTTAAGTCCAAACTCTGCCACTGACCGATTTTATTTATTTATTTATTTATTTATTTTTGCTCAGTGCCAGATATAGTGGAGACTCTGCTGCCATTACTCAGCAACAGCACCCGCACTCGGCGCCAGGTAGTGACACAGCTGGTGCGCATGGGTCTGGTGGACAATGCCAAGGAACTGAAGAAACAGATGTACGGAAGAAGCATCTTTACAGAATATGCAAATTCAGTGAGATGTGTTTCAAAGTGGCTTCCTTTTCAATCTACACTGCAAAACCTAAAAGTTAAACTCTCTTTCCATTCAAAGGAAAGGTACACAGATTGTTCTTTGGACTGAGGAGCAGGAGCAGGAGCTTCAGATGCTGTTTGAGGAGTACAGAGATTCTGACGGTACTGGACTCACTCTGAAAAGCATGAGAGAATCAAATGGCCTTTCACTGCATCTCTGTTTTCAGTTCCTGTTTTTTATAGTGATTTCAGGAATGTTTCACAGTTTGCGTGGTGAGTCTCCTTAGTGATTACCAGAAATTGTATTTTCACAGATGTACTGGGTAATATCCTAAAAAAGCTCACAGCCAAGAGGTCCCGTGCACGTGTGGTGGACAAGCTGCTCAGTATGGGCCTGGTGTCAGAGAGACGTGAGCTTTATAAGAAGAGAAGTCGTAAAGCTCAAGGGAAGAGCTCTGGAAGAGGAATGGTAACAGCAAAATTATGGAATGGATAAAGAATTTTCATAATAAGCATCATAAAAATTTAATAGAGCTATAAAACCTTATATTTGAGGAAATTGTGTTTTTACAATGTAATGTTTTCTGACAGACTGAGGAAGAATTCCTGACAGGACTAACGCAGGATTTCCCAGAAGATTGTGTGGTTAGGGATGACGAGGAGGATGAGTCTGAAGAGAGCGAAGAAGAGGAAGATGAGGAGCAGGGGAAGGAAGAATCACAAAATGGCAGAAGCCAAAGCATGCACTCCACAGTGGGAAGGAGAACAGATGTAGACGCCATGGTGAATGAGTTACAACAGGATGGTGAGAAAAAGGCCTTGTGCTCTGCACTCCACTTTTTGTTTGAATGGAAATTGGCAGATTATATATTATAATAATATGATTACATTGATGTTTCATGTCTTTCTTTATAACAGGGATGTCTGTCCCACTGTTGTGGCTACAGAATTGCCTTAACAGAACAGCAAGGGACCGTGAAGAAGATGGTCAGTCTACCGTTCAAAAATCCTCCAAATAATTAGAACAAAACGTTTTATATCCTGTCCTTTTTCTTTACTCTATTCCAAAATGTTTTCGTTTTCATATTCAGTTGTTGTGATCCATTTCCCAGGTTTTTCCCAGCCTGTGGCACTGGTCCCTCTGACAGAGGCAAATGAAGACGCCATGGAGAACAAGCACTTCCAGAGGCTGTTACGTAAACTGGGGATGCGAGCACCTGCCAACGAACAGGTCACTACCAAAGCATTTCACCTCATTCTTCCCAAGGCCATTGACCTGCATTCTTGCTTTCATTTCAGGTTTCAAGTTTTGTAGTTTGTGTTCTAAATAATAGACAATACAGAGGACATTAATAAGAAAATATAATGCACTGTAGTTTTTACATATTAATTAATTAATTAATTAATTAATTGGACTAATTTGTGACTGGTAATCAGGAGTCTTTCTGGAGAATCCCAGCAAAGCTCAGCGTATCCCAGCTCCGCAGTGCAGCTGCAGCCCTTACTCCAAGGGAGAACGAACCTAAACATGATGAGCAACAAGATGGGTCCAAGATCGTTACTGCAGAACCTGAGGAGCAGGAGGAGGAGGAGGAGGAGGAGGTTTCCAGTGATCAGAGAGCTCAGGCTCTGAGAGCTCTGCTGCTTGCACGCAAGAAGAAGCATAACACTACTGAGCATACAGGTATGTGTATAAAAAAACTCTTGTATATCGTGCTTTAGCTTTTCATATAGCCAAGAACACGAGTATTTTTAGATGTGAATAAATAAATAGGCTTCAGTTTCCTGAGAATTTAACAAATCCACAGCACTGGCATTGTTCTCAATCAATTATCTTTTTAGTTTGGAATTTTTGCTGTGGAGAAACAGCAACACATAACCACAAAGTTAAAAAAAAATCATATAAGACTATTCTGTTTTTCCAAGTTAAAAAAGTAGTTGAGTTGCATTAGAAACAAGATGCCAAGCCATTGCAACACTCACAAAATCCATTGGGATAGGGTCAGTTCCCTTTGTAGGTGGTGGTAAAGCAATTAAGATGCAGCATTTCACTTCAGTTTAAATCCGTTGTCTTCAATCAGCTGCTAATCGAGGATTAAGATGGTGTTTTTTGTTTTTGTTAGCTCCTGTATCAGATGTCGCCCCTGGAGAGGACACAGACAGTACATTTGAGAGGTGAGGCATTGCTATGTTTTTATTCAGCCAAAACACACCGGAGAAATCTCTATATTTACTTCTAAATCTCTTTAATTCTCCATCTGTTCATCTTCACATCAGGTCCCAAGAGAAAACCTCAACTAAAAGAAGCAGAAGCACGGTGCTAGATGATGACGACAACAATGGTATTTTTCTCTGTTGGAAATCACATAGATTAGAAATAGCTTCTAAAAACTAAAGGTTTCCAGTTAACATCTGTGCCAAAGCAGGGCAGGACCAGTAATACATCTCTGATGGTGTTTAATCATGACTGAGTTACCACATTCCAGCTCATACAGTGCTGTCTTTACAGAGGGTGACTCCCCCTTCGCGATGGACATGGATGCCAATGGTGATGCAGATTCAGACAGGGAGGATGTCTCTGCTCCTGTGAAGCGTAGACGGAAGATGGTCTTAATTGATGAAGAGGAAGATGAGGATTAGTGACTTTGTTTAATGGACTGAGAGGTGGATGCAGCTCTCTGGAGGGTCTGCAGCCCAGACAGCATAAAATCTATTAAAGAAAACTCTGTGACTGGTGGGTATAGCTAATGGATGGATTATGTGATCTCATTGGAAAGCTATGGATTTGAAGGCTTTAAAAAGTTATGCTCAGTAAGTTCTTCAATTTTCTGTTTTGTTAGCTTTTTCTTTTAGCATTCCCAAATTGAAAGTTTTGTATCACAGGGCTTTGTTTATAACTCAGTAATTTCATCTTTGATTTGAAACTTGTTGCATATATACAGTGCTTATGCTCATAAATAAAAAAAATAAAAAAATAATCACTGTTTTCACAATAGTGGCTCACTGGATACTTTGGTTACAGTATGTCCCTGTATTGCACTGCATCATTTCGACACTAGAGGGCACCTGAATGATTTGCTTTGATGCAGATACTTGAGACTTGGGGCCTTTCCTCCGGGTGCTCCAGTTTCTTCCCACAGTCTAAAAACATGCAGGTTAGGTTCATTGGTAAGGCTAAACCCACCATATGTGTGGAATACGTGATGTGCTGTATGTAGAATATCACATCCTAACCTCAATATACCACATCATCTTTGGAAAGTGAGTCTTTGAACAAAACTTACTTGTTCCTCAGCACTGAGTTAGGACAAGCTCCAAACCATACACTGACAAAAACCTGATATTTGGTTTGCGCATCTGGAAAATAATCACATGAACAGGTCTTTTGATAGAGCTTTCTCGAACACAGCTGTCCCGTGTCGTTTAACGTGTCTGCAGCCGCTGCCTGTAGTCATCCACGTTTTCCAGTTGTGTTGGAGGTGGTCTCTTGTCCTCACATCTGGACCATGTTAGCAACTTCCTGTCACAGCATCTGCTCTGCCCCCAACCGATCGAGCCAGGAGCCGACCTGATAATCCACCGATCCTGCTGTGAGTTAAGCATGTGAGCACAATGGTGGGTGGGTGCAGTTCACGGAGCGACGAGGTTAAAGGTCTGTCACTTTCTCAGCCAAGAGAAAGGCTTAATGTGTCACCATGAATTTAACAGAAAACAGGTTTGGACCGTTATGTATTAGACATACTGGTATGACTCATTGTTTTGTAACTACAATATAAAAGCGAAGGCTGTATTGTGGACATGTGAGCAGCAGATACATTACACAATCATTAAATAATTTCAGAAAATTGAAACCACACTTGTTTTAGAAAGTGATTTTTTTTTTTTAAAGCTTTACAAAAAGTGATGGAAATCACCTTCAGTGTTTGAGATTTTCTACAGCAATTACTGACACATGTTTACACTTAGAGCAATGTGATGTGAAATTTCAACTGAAAAAAGCATTGCACATCTTTCCCAGGGGGTTATGATCACACGTTTCGTTTTTCTAGTTGTGAAATTGCAGACACTTGAGTTTCCATATTCTGGACACTTTAATGATTTCTTGCCCATAGCGACTTAAAAGCTGAGGCTCAAATTTCATTCAGGCCTTTGTTTTCCCAACTGCTGTTTCTGATCTTGTCACAAGGTCCTTATCTGGTTTCACATTTTACAGAAATGCAGAATCTAAACGTCTAAGAATCTCATTCATTAAGTTTTCAGAAAGTCTCTTTAGTGATTCTTCTGCTGTCAGCGACCTCAGGGCACAGTCCAGTGCTTAGGAAAGCTCTGAGGAAAGGATTTGATTTGTCTGGTGGGTGAAATGGAAAACAACGACCTGGTTTGTTTGTCGCACAATTTCTTTTTCCCAGAACAAGTTTGGGTTGATTCTCAGGTTGAGGCACGTCATAGCGTTTACCTTACTGCTACATGTTTTCTATATGTGTGTGTGTGTGTGTGTGTGTGTGTGTGTGTCAGGTAGCTTGGAAGTATTTTAAAACTTATTTAAGACCAAGATTTTTTCTTATGTGTCCTTGCTTGCCTCTGTGTAGTGAGGCTTTTCAGAAAGAGAACAACATCTTTACTGCTCAGTTTTTTCTTTTTACTTGATGCTTATCCAGTAAATGAATATGGAAAATGAGTGTGTTGCTTGCCAACAGTGTCAGCTCTTCACTAGGGAGAGCACCAGAAATCAGGAATGACTCCATTGCTCATCAACAGTTTATCTTGTTCTGAGTAATACAGCTAAACACTTAGTGCTAAACGTTACTGGAAAGTCATTTTAGGATTTACTTACAGTGATGTTCCAATAAAATACATTAAAATATAATAAAATACAATAAAATACACAGACATTTCACAGCACAAATTGTTGAACCTACAAACCACGTCAAAGTAAAAACCAAAAATGATTTTGACCTGCTCAGTCCAGTCAAACCCGACTGGACAGCGGATCATAAAATGATTTCCATATGCAGAAATAAACTGCTGAAAGTGGTGAACACGTGGGCGTAGTTGCAAACTGTTGTTGTGGCCAAACAGTCTATGGTTGCAGTTATAAATAAGTAGGACCCTGTCCTTGGCACACCCCACAGCCACCTCTTCCTCTGGGAGACCCTGTGGAGACCCTTTACAGCTGTAGCTCGTTCCCTCTGAATGTACCAACACAATCCACGGGGTCCTGTGGCAGCAGTTGGTGTTCTCTGAACCAGCACATTCTTAGTCCTCTTCAGTGCATTACTGTGACTATAAAAAGGTGAAGAGAGTCTAGTATCTAACTCAAACTCAACCGTTAGTAATATTAAATGGAGTATAAGCCAATATTTAGATCAGCTGAATTAATAAACTAGTCTGGTCACTAGTCTGCAAGATTCTCACTTTCTTATAAGCAAAGGTTACTCAGTGCTGTTTAATTACCAACGTGTCATTAATGTATTGTCTGTGTTTGTGATACGTGCACACAAGAGAGAAAGTTATTGTATGTTCACTGAGAACAAGGAGCCAAAAAGAAATCTAACTAAATTTGACCTTGGGCCCCCATGAATCTGAACACACCTTTATTAGTCCAGATCCAACACAAGACAAGGCCAGATAATTTGCTAATAAAGGCTGATCCTGCATTTAAAGGTGCAATGAAGTTCACACATTTGTAACTAATCAAATTAACAAAATCAGTGCAGATGGATTAACCTGTGGCCTTTTGGGCTCCTCGGGGTCTGGGCCCCTGAGCAGTTGCCTATGTGCTTCATTGCTTTTAAAAATGGAAAAATATTTCTGTTAATTGAACAAATGTGTCTCCAGACTGAACAATCTTTCTAATAAATGAGCTTAACAGGAACAATTCAGGTGTTAAACTACAAGACCAGGGCCACAGAGACAGGATGGAGCCAGGAGCCAGGGGCCCTCTACTTTCAGGGGTGCAAAGTCCTGACACTTCTGTGATTAATCAGATTATGAAGATAACAGTTACACGGAGTAAACCCGGGGCTCCCTGGCGGTCTGGGACCCCTGGGTGGCTGATTGCATTAGGTGGCAGACAGGTAGCTCGTTCCAGCAGGGGGCCCCTGTGCCGCCGTGCCCGCAGCCCCCTCCCCTCCGTCCGGCCCTTCAGCGGACCAGAGGGCGGTCAAACTTTTCCTCCTTTGTTTCAAAGGGAGGCGTGAGGGGACGTCTCAGATTTTCCAGCGAGCTGGACGTGGGCTGGTTTTTAGTGAGGAGTCCCGAGTCGGGAGCTCAGTTCGGCGACGATGGGAACCAGTTAACCCTCCGCGTTTTCCGAGGTTCTGCAGGAGGCGGGTTCAGGAGCCAGACGATGCCGCTGCTGTGGGTTTGAAAAGAGCCTCGGGAGGAGCTGCGAGAAAACCGGTTCTCCCTGGTCGCTTCTGTGTTTGTGAAGGCTCTGGTGTTTTTCCTGTCTGACCAGAAGAAGTTTGAGAAGCGACGGGCTCCTCGGTAAGTTCACTTCTACTTCCCAAAACCTCTTCAGCTTCGGTCTCATCTTAACTTGTGTCAGACATCAGACCTAATGATTATTACCGATATGATCGATTGATCGGGACTGATCAGAGCCGAACAGCTGGAGCAATGTTCAGACATAACACAACTTATCCTGCAGCCTATAGGACATAGTAACATATATATATATATATATATATATATATGTGTGTGTGTGTGTGTGTGTTAAATGAATTATAAAACATGGCATATGTTTTTCTACACAGGAACATCCTTTATCATGCAAACATGTCTCTGTGTAGCTTTAATATGTTAAAAAAAAAAAAAAAACTGGCTGTGTGGTTCTGCTGTGTGATCCAGTTTGGTTTTGTGGGGCGGTGTGAGGAACAACCCAAGTCCTGTCTTTACTGGTGCAGTCTGTAGTTATACCCCCCTACTTGACCCGCTCTGTCTGCCTGCTCCAGATGGTTTTGCCCCTTTGAAAATGCAGAGAGGAAGCTCTTTCCTGCTTTGGGGGAAAAGGAGGCAGGAGAGGATGAAAGCTGATCTGCACATGTTGTCTTTGAATGGTGACTTTTTGTTTTTGGCTTGTCTTTGTTACTGGAACATGCCAGTGCTATGTTGACTAGTCTTTGGTGAAAATGCAGAGACAGGGTGCAGGGTAAGAACAGCTGACCCACACCGCCAGACAGAAATTCTGGTTTTATGAGGACAAGCTTTAAATGGAAGTTTGGGTAATTACTGTGTTTGGATCTGCTTTCTTCTTTTAACACAAACAGTCTTTTTGTTCCCTACAGTGCCATAGGCTGAGCTTTAGTCTTCTAATTAAAGTATTGGCTTTCTCTGTATCTGCATTTCCAGACTTCACTGTAACAGCAACATTTGTTTTCTCTATAGGAAGTCAAAGTGAAACGCCGACATAAAACCTCTATTAGAAACTAAAAAGGGAAATTTGTAGTTTTGCTTTCAGCTCAAACAAAAGATGAACGTCACAGCTTTTTGTGGTTGCTTTCAAATCCAGTTGAGAGATTATTGAGTAGCATCATAGTGTTTATGTTCATGAGTCAATAGGAACCAGTGACAGAATCATGTGTTCACAGCTGCTCCTCTCTAGTTGTTGTCTTCTTGTGTTCAGACATATGACGTTACATCAAGATTAAAGCTGCCACAGGTGCAAAAGCAGCTTCACAATGAGACATAGGACTAATGATTGTTTAGAGAGTTTATCTCAGAAGGCGTCAGGATGGTTCAGAAAAACCTGCATCACTGACTGACGGACTGAAGCTCGTCAACGTGAGTATGAGCAGTGTGGGGCACCACTAGAGATATTTGGGCCTCATGGGACACCGTAGGTCCCTTACATAATGTTGTGTAATAGTTTTTTGGGCCCCTTTCAATTGTCCTAACGCTCTCGCCCTTTACGGGGCCCATGGAGGCAGTAATTATGGATTACTCTGCAGGAAAGTGCATCATGGGTGTTTTTCCTGTAACAGACAGCCTCAGCAATATGAAGGAAAGACACAGAGTCTCTGACTTGTTTCTGTGCTCTTACCTGAGACCAGTAGCAAAGTATTATGAAAGTAAGAACGTGTCAGGTGCGTTACCGAGTGTGTCTTTAATGAGATAGAGTAAAACTGTGGTTGAATGTGTTTTAAATGACGTACCTCTGGGTGTAATTGCTGCTGGTTCTTAAATGTCTCAGCCTTAGACAGAAAAGTCACATGTCGAATATTTGAGTTTGTGTTAGGTTTGAAGCATCAGGAGACTCCTGGGTACCTTTGTCACATTTTGAAATATCCTTCCAAAGGCTGCTTATAGCACTTTAAACACTGGTTATAGTTGTGACATGAGAGAGGTGATGAGCTTGGAAGCTGCAGGACATGAGTGATATTTTAGGCTTGTCTCGCCATAGGAGGTGCAGTTATTGCAGACTGGAATCTGACAAAGAGGGTTAAATGGCTGCTCTAAATGACAGAGCTGCAGTGGAAGTGCTGTGGACATATATAGGCACTGCATGGAGGTCTTAACCACCACTATGCTGGGACTCCCCTTGTGTCGCTACAGCAAACTATCCTACTATCTACAGATTTTCACAGCTCACTCATTGATTTATTTGATTAAACTTTGGTAGTCTGCCTAAGCAATGCTGCTGTGTGCCTGCCCCGTGGGAATATAACAAATAAAAACATAAGTTTTAGTTGAAGTGCTAAAAAAGTTTTAATGTACATTAAAAATAATGACACCCCACTGAAAGTGCTCCACCTCATCTGCACAGGGAGGTCAGAACATGCTGGAGATAACAGGGCGGTGCTGGCTCAATGATGGACGGTTAAATTTAGGCTTTGTACCACAGACTAGTGTTCGTCAGCAACATACATTATCTTATACACAGAGCTTTGCTGTCACACTCTCGATAACATATGGACGTTAGACTCCACCACACCGCCTACTAAATGCTGCTCTCCCCCACAAACCCTAATAGAGAGTTTGTCTGCTCCGTCCTCTGCTGCTGGACCACAACTCCAAGGTGCCGCAGCATAGCGTGTCCTTAGTATGGATGCTCCACTGTCATGTGAGTCATCAGAAGGCTCCTCATTGTGTTTCTGATCTATTTTCATTGCCCTCTATTGTTAAGACTAAAGTAAGGCACAGTCAGAAATTATAAGGGAAAAAAGAGTGAGCAAATAGTTTGGCAACGAGAATATAAACTGCACTGATTGTTTTGGAATAATTTTGAATTAAAATATTCACAGATGTGAATTTTCGTAACTGAGTAATATGAATATCTATGAATGTCAGCTATGTTCTGTGCAAACTTAAGCTGATTGTGAGACTTGGGTCAGCACTGGGAGGCAAATACATTTGAAATGGTTTCGCATAACATTGACAGTTTTGGAGACCATGTGGTCACAATTATGTGGATTGTTGGGAGTAGAGTTAAACATCTTTTTTTCTTTAGACCCTTTGGTTCAAGAAAGCTCTATTGCACAATGTGCACATTCTGTGTCATGTCTTGTCAGGATGTCGCACTGAAATCAATGAACCGGGAAATGACTGGTTGTGTATGCCTGATGACTTGGGAGAGACCTTGTGACTGACGAGACAGCTGACAGAAGAGAATAGGCTTTAGTGGCATTTAAAGCTGTGCAAAGGAAAATAAACCCTGTTACTGTTGTTCCCGATCTTACTTAGCCCTAAAAAAACATTAAGTTATGTAATAAGAAGTGGAAAGCTGTTAATTCAATTGCAATTATACCCACAATGCAATGAGGATGCTTTGGCATCCAGTCGCTGGAGCCACATTTAGAGGTTTTCAAAGACTCGTGTATGTAGTGTGCATGCAAATGTACCCCACAGGCTGCATATAATCAAACGTGTAGTTTGCATGTAGCACAGCATAGCTTTAAAAAAACTTCTCATTTGCTCAGGACTTGAGATATCAAATATCCACAGCATTGCAAAAACACAAGGGGCATATTGAGATCACAGGCTCAGGATTTCATCACTTATTATCACTTATTATTATTGATTATGAGTTCTCTGTGAACTTGTTGATTTTCACCCCATAATCAGATCATTGTTTTGATTTCAGTACAGCTGTGTGGATATCAAACCCAGAGTATGTGAGTAGGAATCACAAATCCTCTGAGCATTTAAAGTCTAGAAAACGTGTAAACTATCATGTGGTGCTTTCTCTATTATGCAAGTTGTTGCGGCACACCGACACGGCAGGAGCTGCCATGCACAAACAGCCTGTGGAAATCATCTCAATCACGCAAGTGGAGGAAGTTGGTGACACAAGTGTTTTATGTAGATTAGCCTGCAGGCCAGACGGATTACAAGCTTATTTTCTTCATATTGCAAGGCTGCCTTTCCTGTGGGTTCCTTGCTTCTCTCACATCCAGTTTTTTGTGTTGACAATGCAAACTTATAAACACTGTGAACTCCTAGTTACATGTCCAGTGTTTCCCACCCTTATATTCTCAGCTGAAGTCTAGAGTGCTGTTATTTGAAAAGAAGCTCCGGTGTTGATGATCCAGATCTTTCGTTGCGTCCCTGCTCCGTGCCACAAACACAAGGGTCAGTTCCTGCTGAAAGCTGATGTTCCACTTCCTCATCTGGTCCTAAGCATCCTGCTTTGGGGAGCCATATGGTGTCTTACCCAATACGCTCCAGACTGAAAGCAGATGTTATTGCGATGATGAAGTTAGATTAATTCTTGTTTATCTAGTTTTATACATAGCACAATATGGCGTAAATTAAATAACCCCCGCTGTGACAGATGTAATATTTCAATGGTTCCTGTTGTCTAGACCCATTCAGTCTTTTAGCTGGTGGCTGTGCTCAGCTAAGGGTGGCATGATTTATGGCTGCAAATGCAGAACACAGATCTTGGTGCATCTAACATTCTTGGTAGACTCTTCAAAGTGAAGTTGTCAGCCAGCCAAGCCATAATACTGCAGGTTTTCAGCTTCTCAGCTGGTCCTGGCCATCAAGTTGGAGGAGAACTTGCATAATTCTTGGCTGTGATCACACCCACCCATTGATTAAACACACCCATACCAGTTATGTGGGGAACTTCTAGACCAGCCTGCCTGTTCCTCAGCAGCTGAGCACTCAGATCTGCACAACCCCCTCAGTGTTTGTTCAGGGGAAATATCCTATTGCGCAAGTTTTTGCTTCAAGGGCCACAAACAGTTTCAATAGCTCATCATTAGCTGATACTGCAGTTTAGCATTTCTCTTGCCTCTTAGGTAAATTTAGCTGATCCTTCTGTAGGCCTGTATCCATGTGTGTGTTTCTTCATGTCTTTAGGCTTTAATTGAAACGCTCTCATTTGACAAGTACAAGGTTTGACACATTTAATGCCATTAGCGATCAGGCTAGTGCATGCTGGAAATCAAATGTTTGGAAATTGATCATTAAATTTCGTACAGACGTTCATGTTTCCCTGAGGAGTCATTGTGTCACGTTTAAGCCTTAGGTGTACTTTGTGACGAGGGCTAACTGGTTCATTTTATCATGCTATGACACTGAACATGGCAAATCTTACCTGCAAAACATCAGTAAGTTACCATTGTCTCTGTGGGCATGTTAGCATGCTGCAGTTAGTATCTGCAGGCTAGGTACAGCCTCATAGGGCGGCCATCATGGCTGCAGACCCTTGTTGACTTGTATTGGATTTGTTGCCAGGCAACTAAAACTTCTAAAAAGTTAGCTACTAAGCGCTTGGAGGTTTTGGGGCCTCCAGAGAGTTCAGTCATTAAGACGGATAGTTCTGTTCCTAGTTGGGACCCCCTCCCTTCATCTCCCCCTGAAGGCAAATACATGACACCCATCTTAACGCAAACAGTTTCCTTGGTGCTCTCAGCCATCTTTATGTGGGCTTCTTTTTTGTCCACATGATTTCCTCCGAGTGCCACTAGAGGTCACAGCAGGGGCCTCAGCGTCTTTGTTTTTCCCTATAATGGCTCTATTCTCCCAGTGCAGCAAGGACGTCCAAGCTGTTAGACATAGGACACCACTGTGACTCAGGGAGGGGTAACATGAGGCAGATGCATAGAGATATGGGAGTGTCTGTGGGTGTGCATGTAAAGTTAAAGTAAAGTAAGCTCATGGTGCAACAATCTATTTTTAATAGTCAACCATGTGATAGAAAGGAGGACTCTGATGACCTACATAGTCTCATGGTTTATCTAAGTCTAACAACTCATATTTTAGCATATTGGCCTAAGGCTGACTGGGCCAATTAATTTATGCTATTAAGCTACTCCACTCATAAGCTGCCAATATCTGCTGATCCCTGTTATATCATTTTAAAGTCTGTTTTTTTAAAAGTGCACGTTCAAGTTTGATGTTTTAACATCCCACATAGTCCGATTAGAAAAAACACATTGTCTTCTCCAATGACTGAATCAACAGTAACACACAGAGGCAGATAACAGTAACGCCCAAACCAGAGGGAAGCTCAACCTCATAACAGTGAAGTTCCTGTAGCTGTCCATCCATTTTTCTAAAGCTTTTATCCTGCTCTGGGTCACAGGCTGCTGAAGTCCTCACCTACTGTGCAAGGGAAGTTGCTCTGTCACAACATATGCACACACACACACACACACACACACACACACACACACACTGACAGTTATATTCACATCTAAAAAATGTAACCTCAGTTTCTTTTAATGCAGGGGAAACCATTACACACATGCCCCATACCAGCCGTCACTGTCTGTGCTGAACCACGATTTAGTTTGCTTTCTCCCTTTTGATCCACAAGTCATTTCATCATCAAAAGTTTGTTGCAAAGTGATGAAAATAGTTTTTTTTTTTTTTTGAGATTCTTTTAAGAATTATTTGAAATCATGGAGCTATGTTTCCAGGCCCACCTCATGTGTTTTACATACTACTGTATATTTTAGCATTACACCCAACAGGCTTTCATTGTCAACTAATCTGCTAATTCATTTCTCAATGAATAGAGTCATTGTTTTGTCTGTAAAATGGAAATATTGCCCATTATCAGTTCCCAGGGGCCTGATTTTAATCTGACCAAAAAAGCATTAAATCCACATGTTTAAGAACCTGGACGCAACACAAGACAGACATCATTTCTTCTTGGGTTCTGTGTTTGTTTTTCATTTTTTTTACAGAGAAAGAAATGAATCATTGCTCTTGTTACTGATAGAAAACAGAAAAAGGGAGTGACTGAGATAGGTACTCCAAAACTGAGTGACTAAAGAAGAAAAAAAAAAACTTTCCAATGGGCCCTAAGTTTTTTCCAACTAAAGTCATTCATAGGCAGGATATACAGATTCCACAGCCTTGTGCTTGAGGAAAAAAACTAGACAAATGTGACACATTATGGTGTTAGAGAGAAAAGACACTGAATTTGAGGGAGTTTCCGATAAAGAAAGAGGCAGAAGATAGGAGGGAAGAAGAAAGATGTGGCAAACAGTGAAGAGCAAAGGCAGGGCCGACCATTCCTGACTGTTTGTCTTGAGCAGAAAACGTGAGTTAGCTGTAATCGGATCTCAGCTGTGGTGAGATCATATGTGAGGCCTGCCAGCAGCCTCACAAAGAGAAAGCCCTCTGTGGCGGCCTCTGTGGCTCTCTATGGGCCTGCCATCTTAAATATCATATAGACCTTTCCCAGAGTAGTCGATGGTTTTCACAGGATAGGAATCCTGTCTTCTCTATCACTACCATGATAGTCATTGGTGTCTTTACAGTAGGTAATGTTGTAATAATTATAATTGTAAATAACTTAAGTGTGGAGTAAAAGTGAAAAGTAAACATAAAGTCAAATTACAAATTGGAGCAAAAACTCTGACTGACTGTTCCCATGCAGTTCTACCACAGGGTTTAAAAACGAAATACTAGTCAGGTGACTGAGAACAGAGTAATAGATTATAGTGCATGAGCTGATTAGCATTGTGCATTAAGTCTGTGACAGCTGCACATGCAGAGCAGCCAGGAAGAAGTCACAGATGACCTGAAGATTTCACACTTCGCCTACAGCTCCGGTTCAGTTCACTGTTTTGATGAAGAAAAAATGCAGCAGTACTTTCTTATAGTGCTTTATTATTCACTGTGCTCTCTCCTCCTACAGTCCCTAACCTTGCTCAGATGGACTTGAGATAACACCGTCCGAAGTTCTGCTCTTGACCTGAACTTCAACCAGCCCCGCAGCTTTCCACATTCAGCCAGAATGACAGATCCCACTGGACTGAGCTCCGACGGAGTGGGGGCAGGCATGGCTGAGGCCGATGTCTGCAGTTTGGAGATTGAGAGGAAGTATGATGTCATCCCTGCCGTCATCTCCTCCATGTGTTGTCTGTTTGGCATCATCTACTGCTTCTTTGGTGAGAACCCCTGCCCCCTCAGAGACCTTGACATCAGTCAAGCTGAAACTTGGGATGACACCACACTGTCATTCTGATTGGATAAATATGTGCCAATTATGGTCATGTAATGGCTGATAAATGCTTATTATCCTTTCCAGTTCCTAAGTGTAGATCTCTGCATGTCTGTCCTCGTCCAGGTTATCGCTGTTTTAAGGCCGTGATGTTCCTGTCAGGTCTGATGTTTGGCTCCGTCATCATTTTCTTACTGTGCCACAAGGAACACGTTTTGGACACCCAGCTGAGCGTCGAGGCCAGCGCGGGCATCGGCCTCGGTATAGGCCTGCTGTGCGGCCTGGTCACTATGCTGGTGCGAAGTGTCGGCCTCTTCATGACCGGCCTGCTGCTCGGTCTCCTCCTGGCCCTCGCTGCCCTGCTGGTCACTCACCAGTTCTACACTCCGACCACGCTCTGGGTGCCCCTGGGGGCTCTTCTGGGATCAGGCATGGTGTTTGCTGTGCTGACGCTGCAGTGGCAAAAGCTTTTCACTGTGCTCTCCACCGCTGTGTTTGGAGCAGCTATCATGACAGTGTGCGCTGATTACTTTGTGGAGCTGCTGGCACTGGGTATGCATATGTATGAATGCTTGCGCCTCACACCCGGGCCACCTCTGTGCTGGTACAGCTGGGTCATTCTGGGTATCTGGCCTGCCCTCAGCCTCATAGGAGTACTGGTCCAGTGGAAACTGACAGACAACAGCTTCTCACACACTGAAGGTAAGGATTCATTTCTGTTGTAGGGTTGAGCCACACTTGGCAACGTTTAAGGAGAATTTCATTTTCACAGCCAATAGGAGACATCGTTTTACCCTACATCTGCCCTTAGGTTCATCCTTAAAATCAATTCTTAAACTTCCCAGGTTGTTACCTGCTATATGTGAAGATGCATTAAGAACAAATGCAAACAAACTCAGTGCAGATCTGAGACAGGAGAGAAGGCAGCACCCTGTAGAGAAATAAGTGAAAACCTATTGATTGCTGTTTGCAACTGTGATAAAAGAAAATTAAATTAGAAAAAAGTTTAAAAATGGCGTAACAAATGTTTAAATAAAGACTGTGTGGATATATAATTATATTAATTATTAGTGTGTGCTGTACTGCAGTTATTCAGGTTCTTATTCTCCTTAGGTCTCTGCAACTCTTTGTAAATCTAAGAGCATGTTGAAGTTGTAAAAAGTTAAGTCTTTCATTTTACTTTGAGCAGCACAGGTCCAGGTGTTTTAGTATTTAAAAATAAACCTCATTTCATGCCTTTGGATTTTTCCATTTTCCTTCTAGTTGTTATCAGTCGGAGACAGAAGAGAGTCCAGCTGATGCGAATCCGAGAGAAGGACACCAAGAAGCGACAGCAGGCAGGTGGGCAGGAAGGCACTTACCGCCGTAAACCCACCCCAGTAAAACGTTACGCTGGGGATCTGCTGGCACCGGTCAGTGTCACCCAACATGGCGTGTGCTGTGCTGTAAAATGTGTTTTTAGAACAGCTGGTCTTACCAGCAAGACCAAAAAAAAAAAACCAAAAACTTTTTGCTACTTGAGACCTTTACTTGAGATTTATGTGCATCTCACTCATCTCTTCTCTCTCCTCCATCTCCAGAGCTACTTGCAAAGTCTGCGGGACAGACAGACGGGCACAGGCACTTCCCTTAGCAGCCTGGGGACCGCCAACCACACTATGATCGACTTGGACTATGACACTGGGTCCACTGTGCCCCTTACAGCTACAGCCCCAGTTGTCAGGGTCTGAGCAATGGACAGTTAAGAAGGGACAACAGCGTTCTCCAACAACGTCACCCTAATTTAGAGTAGAGCCTATAAACTCCATTCAGTCCTTAAACTGATTTGGAGCGAGGATGGAGTTCCTCCTGTCAGTGTGTCAGTCGTGGGTGTTCAGTGAAAAAGTGCTGCTTTTTGGGGAGAAGGTGTCAAGCTCCTGTTTGTGAATGCTATAACCACTGTGTTTCTCAGAGAAACACCAACAGCAGATACTAATGCAGTAAAGTAAGGTCCTCCATTTCCTTTCTTCATGTATTAAATGCATAACAGCAAATATGAACCTCAAAAGCTGATGTTTTTTTGTTTTGGCAAAGCAATTTGTTTGACATGTACTGTACTTAAAAAGTTAGTCATTGCCATAAAGTGTTGTCTTGTTTCCTGCCTTACTGTTTAACTGTGTGGTAGTAGGATATTTGATTTTGTGTATTGTTTTTTTTTTTTTAGAGGGAGTGTGGTGACAGAATCCATGTAGGTTGAAGTGAAGCAAATACAGAACAGTCTCTATTTAAAAGCTGTTTGCAGCAGCTTTTATCAGGATTTGATGCTGCAGCACTCTAATAATTCTGTGACTTCTTTTTGTCTTTTCAGTGTAGCTCCTGTCACAATACAGTAGGGGAGGGCGTATGCTTGTGGAGTAAACTTTTATAATTTAATTTATATAATGACCAAGTACCTGGTAGTGTTGAAAAGGACAAAAAACAAAGCATGTTTGTTGTTAATTTGTAGATTTTTAAATAACTATTCACCTTATTTGAATTTTGCAGGGGCAACATGCGTGTTGTCTAATTCTGTACATAGCTGTTAATAGAAATTTCCAAAATAAATAAATGTTTGATACAAAAACTGTGTTAACTAAATGGCTTAGCTGAATCAATTGGGCTGTTTGTCTCTTTGGGCTCTTAGCAACACTGGCAGCGTTACTCACCAGATTTTTCATAGACAATAAAGAGGTCATGGGGAGGATTTCCTACTCTGCAATTGGTTGGGGTTGCCATGGTGCCTCTAGAGGTTTTTTGCAGACAAACATAAGAATGCAGAACAGACCGGCCTTTCATCATAGTCAATATTAAATATTCTTAGTTTGAATGTGAGCCACTTTTCTAGTTACTGCTGACCTGATGTCTTGGTTAAAAATCAGGACACAGTTCTGTGACCTACAATTTCTGATAAATGTTTAGTAACATTTAAGATCACTGGCGGTGTACACTCCCATTCATCGTAACACTTTTTACTGAAAATATTACGACACATAATCCAGACATATGCCAGAGAGAAACAGAAGGTCTCCCTCCATCCCTCCCTGAGATCCTACAAAAGCTTAGATATTTCTTGCTGTCACAGAAACACATTTCTGCTCAAGAAATACACCTCACAAAAAGATCTGCTTGCTTTGGAGGGAAGGAGTAGCTCATTTGTAATCAAATCCAGTGAAGAAAAGTCAATTTCCATATTTTTTTACAGTAGATAATTCACAAGTGATCACTGCTGTAGAGGTTGTTTGGTTGTCAATGCCCCAGGAGTGGAACCAGCACCCCTGCTGTAGACCTCTTAGTGCCCATTGCCCCCTGATGGTCTACATGTTGCATCGCATCCAGCGCTCCTTCTTGCTCAGTGGGTATCCTCTGTCGACTCTCAGCAGCTCATTCACTCGCCAGTAATTATCTCCCTTAAAGAAGAAGATCTTGCCGTTGGTCCAGGTGAAAGCTGCATCCGGGCTGGATGGCACTCCGGTAAAGAGCAGGGAGAGAGGTTTGGGATAGGCACTGAAGTCATTGTACTTCAGCTCGTCCCACTGCCAGTGGTCTGAACCCTAAACAACCAGATAAAAATGAGACAGAGTAAAAACTGAAGAATTTTATGTTACGTGGCTGCCGATGATCATGATTTGGTGATAACATACCTTAATAAAGACCAACTTCCTGTTCTTTTCCAGGTACAGGGCCGCATCTATATTAGGAGGGATCCGTTTCACTTGTTTGGGGTAGCCGTAGTCTAACAGGAACCTGGTATACTTCCATACCTGATTACCTGTATCCAGAAACAATACAAACACAAACGTTCTGAGTGCACAGCTGGAAAACAGAGGTATTCAACAGAAGTACTGGACCAACAGCTGTACCTTTAAAGAAGTATGTCTTGTTGGTTCTTTGGGAGTGCACAGCTGCATTCAGCTTTCCAGGTAGTTCCTTCCACAGCCTGTTTATTTGTATTGGTGTATTGTAGCCCAGATCAGAGACTGTCCACATGTAATCACCGCTGAATGCAAAGGTTTTCCCCCAGGGACCTGAGTGAACATACAGTGATCCTGTGATACATTTATATACTGACATAGACGGATTACTGACTACCCAAGGTGCCAGGGGTCCCCTAGACCAAAATATACATAGGGACTGTTAAGTTTTCATTGGTCAAGTCAATCAAATGACTACAAAGCAACCACAACAAAGCCACAAAAGAAAAAAAATAGATGAAAACTGTCAGAACAGACACAAAATGAAGAAAAGTGTAAATGTCTAAAAGGACCTTTATTTTAGCTCCTAATTGCTGCTTATTTCTTTCACATTATTTTGTCTAGCTCTCTGTAAATCCAGTGTGCCATGTACAGTACATGCTATGGTCTAAAGTGAAGTCAAGCAGACAGACTTCTGCAATTATTCCAAACACAGCCAATGTTTAACTTACCCAACATGATGGCGTCCAGAGTGGCAGTGCAGGGGTCAGGGAACCTGTCACTATCACTGCTGTTTTCAGTGGCAAATGGACTGTCTGTGGGTGTTGGACTTGCTATAGTGCTGGTGATGCGTTTACCTATAGATAACAGAGAAGATCCAAGTTTTAAGATGAATGCATGCCCCTATTTTAAGACTGCACTAACACTTTGGGTGAGGAAGTATTTTCAAAAACCACCTGTCCCAAAGAACAGCTGGCAGATACAATACCATACCATCACTATCATATTAGACAGTTACGCTACAGTCTCAACACCATCATCTTGTTAAGCCGTCAATGATACACTCACCGTATAGCGCCTGAATGCCTCTCACATCATCTAAATGCAGCACAAAGTTTGCACGATAACCAGTGTAGACCGGTGCCATCAGAGCACTTCTGAACTGAGAGTGGCCCAAGCCGAGGGCGTGGCCGATTTCATGGGCAGCCACAATACGCAGATTAGTGCCATAATATGTTCCCTCTGTCCAGAACTCATCCTCATCAAAATGAACAATTCCAGATTCTGGTGACTCAGCATGAGCCAGTACATGACCTGTAGGTTGGTGCAAATGAACAATTTAGGTTAGTGATTTAGGTCACGTGATAACAGGCCCAACAATATCAGTTTATTTACAGAGAAAACTCACCACGACCATCAAACGGGACAGAGCAATAACCATCTTTTGCATGGAAGGAGATCTTAATGTCCGCTCTGCCATAGTGGACCTCTCTGAAGGTCAAAGCAGCCACATCACTCCAGTATTTGAAGGCTGAGCGGATGGCCGCCCTCACCCCTGTCTTCTTCATGTCAGGTGTGTAGTTGTAAATGCGATAGGTGAGACTCCTTTTTCTCCAGTAACCTGAAACATTCCCACTATGTAAAATACTAAAAAAGACGTAATTACCTGCTAACTAGTCAGTCATAAAAACATCCTGTACATAATGTGAAGATAAAGCAGGTCAAAGTGTGTGATTATTCTAATCAATAATTGTGCTGTTACTAATGCACGGCCTCTTGACATTTAACATTTGGTCAGCTCTCCATAAGCAGCACATAGCAAAGACCAGTCATGTTCTCCTCCCTCAAACCCTGTGAACACTTGAAACAGCACAGTTTAAACATGCTGTTCACATCCTGCAGTGTGGACAATGTCAAAAGTGACAGTGAGACAAGTTAACACAAAAAGTGTATATCTGGAACATATTGTTACAGGCTATTAGTTTTAAAAAAATCAGTCAAACTTTTAATAAATGCTTTTCTTTCAAGAGGCAAACATTTCTAGTGGTAGACCTCTAGAAGTAGTGCTGGTAAAGAAATAAAAGTACTAATTGAAACTCTAGTGGCAGTATTAAGTACCTTAAGAAGTTTACTGTGGAAGTTAGCCTGTGCAGAGCTTTTGCAAAAAAAATACAAATGAACTATTTGCTAACAACTTTGCAAAGGTGAAAATTTTGATATTCTGTTTTTATCATTATATATTTCATTATAACCTCTGATGTTTATGCTTTAAAACTCACCCATCACCCTGTATTTGTTAAATTTTTTGTTGAAGGGGTCCTCCATGCCACAGCGGGGCTGTCTCATTACGTCCAGCGTAGCTTCATCTAATTCTCCAGTAGGTGGCAGATCATTCACCCGTTGGAAGACCCTGGACACAAGAAGTGATAGAACAATGAAAAACTGATTTCACTTAGGAAGGACCGCCTGCATCCTCCACTGCTCGGTCATATACCATAGATATAACATGTGCTTTGACATTAACCGTTTCCCTCCACAGGACAATGGTCTTAGTTACCTGAGAGCTTCAATGAGCTTCTCCAGGTAATGAGGGTCCTGTAGATCAGCAGTGTCCTCCAGGTAACCATACTGCCTTAAATATGCCTGTGAGTGTACAAGTAGAAAATTAAGTTGTCATGAATACTGGAAGTTTATTTAGCCTCAACACTAAAACAGTACGGCTGTACAATTCACATGCAGCCTATTATGAACGGAAGCTTTGTAAAGATTACAAAACATCATCTTACCTCCGCTTCCTTCAGTTCTCTCCATTGCACCACTGCACAAAATGCTCCACTGAAGCAGAGCACCACAGACAGCACCAGCAGCCCTGTGTGATCCATGTTCAGGTTTTCATCAACAGTTTCTGTCCCAGATATGCAGGGCTGGTGCTTTGAAGTTGGGAATGTGCTCAGCTCAGTCCCACAGCTGACTGTGCTCGCCGAGCGCTGCAGCAGTTTTAAACTCAAACCCACGCATGAGTCAACCCTGTGGCTACGATGAGCCACCTCTCAAGAATGAGGATAACGAGCAGCCAGTTGGCCCGCTGCCGACATGTCTGCTGTTAAATTGTACAGGTGGTCAGAGAGACATGGAGATCTAGCAGTGGTCTACATATTCTGGCAACTTGTAGAGTTAACAGACTGTAGAAAAGGAAGTACATTTAATTTTAGCTTTTAACAAGCCTGTAAAAAAAAAAAAAAAAAAAAAAAAAGGGTTCTCACCCTGAACAAGAACATCACTTCAACATAGTATTCCTTCAGGAGTTCTGTCTGTCACTGTTCAGTATTGGACCAAAAACCTTCCTGTCATCCCCCATGTTCACCTACCTCACCTGGGACAAATATGTGTTTACACTTCAAAAATGCAACGTGGTCAATTCCTGAGCCCATTCCTGCTGACAGATAACCACAGATAGGTCAAGGTCTGGTTGCATGTTGTCAATAATATTAAATTTTGTTTTGTTGATCAGCGACTGAATTATTTTTGCTTCCATTTCTTTTTAAAGAGAGCTAAAGAAAACAGCACCAAACTGTATTTGGTAACTGTATGTTAAAAGGTTAACTCCATAAGCAAAATACCACCAAATTCACATTTATCACCCCTAAACTTACTGACAAATAAGCAAACCCACAGGGACCCTGACCTTCTGTGGAGCCTTTCAGCCTGTTTTAGCTTGTTTTGGTCTCAGTGCTGGTTTCTAGCAGATGTAGTCTGCAGCTGGTTTTAGCAGAAAAAGCTCTAACAAGCCCTCGATACACAGAAAGACAGAACAGACTGATGGAGCTGGGAGAAAATAGATACAGGACTTGAACTCATTAGGTGTCCAGAAACACAACTCCAGCGGAGAAGTAACAGTACTGCCAGAATGGTTTGTATCCAGCTCATAATATAAATAGTTCATGCTTTTTATTTGGCTGTTTGTGTATTGCATAGATTATTTCTAGTTTTAAATAATTCAGCAAAAACTAAAAAAGCTATTCTATTGATACTGAACTGAAAGTGGTGGTTTAGATGATGAAGTAAGTTGACTATTTAGCCATCACCAGCAGCTTTTGTAACTATTTCTGTGGAAGGAAGACAATTTTAGCTTTTGGCCTTGTCAGCTACATTTGATTCCTGCTTGATTCAGATCATATGAGCTCAGCAGCACTGTCATATTTTTGATAAATTTAGAAATATTTTTCCTTGTGTAGTTTTTATCCAAACCTTCAAGCAGTTTAAAAGCTACAAAAATATCTATTCAATGACAGACAAGAGTTTGATGTAGTCGTGCCTACTTTTTGAACCTACTTGCAAAACATAGTAGACCTACTGCTGTTCTGTATGGAAAGGGTGTAAATATTGCAGTAGCATGAGCTGAAAAAACACCTGGAGTCAAGATGTTGGTGCATGGTTGGTATCAGACTAAAACAGACACATCACACCAACACCAAAGGTGTGTCCTTGTAGGCCAACTGCAGAACCTAAATCCACATTTTACATGAGAGAAAACTACAACCAGTCTGTATTAATGTGACCAGTTAGACAAGTTCCTAACTGCAGTAGTTGTTTTTAGCATATTAGCTGTTATTAGCATATTAGCGTTAAGGTAAAAGTTGCTCATACTTACAATTAGGTAAAGCTATCTTAGTACGCAGTTATACTTCTTTAATTTGCACAGAAAAACATCTAACATCTGGATTCTGCCTGCATCATCATTCTGCAGATTCCTCACTCTATCACAATTTACCACACACAGAAAGTCAATGGAAGCTGCTGCACCAGTTTACATTTCCCACAAATGTGACACAAAAAATCTAAAAGTCAGCTTTGCCTGCTTCCTGTCTATTACTGACACTGAGAAGACTGGAACAGAAAGCAGGAACCAGTATAGGATATTTTTATATAAATATAATTTTGAAGCCACACACACACACACACACACACACACACACACACACACACCCTCACACACACACACACACACACACACACACACACACACACACACACACACACACACACACACACACAGAGAACATTAAAATGATCCAGTTTGGTACAACAGACCAGTATTTTTCCTTAAGATATGTGTCTGTCCTTTTCTTTCTACGGTCAGTCCTAAGACTCTGAGTGGTGCATGGATCTACTCATACCAGTGTCATTCTATGAGATATAACACTGATCAATCTTCACAACCAGGGTCAATTCCAGAAACATATCAACGCAATATCAACGCTTACCACAGTTGTAGTCATTTATGAGTCAGAGACAGATCAGGAAGAAAAGTTTAGAACAAACATGACTGCATAAACAATTTCCCCACTGGGTCAAACCTCAAGATACTAATGAGTCCCAGGGTATTCTTCATGCACGGAAAGTACGGAGCAAAGAACGTGAGGAAGAACATCCATATTCTCTTAATCATGTTCAGGGCAAAAGGCCAGGCTGCTCATCACCATGACAACATCCTACCACCCATTAAAAGTCAAAGATTCTGCACTGTAACTTCACTGCAGGTTAATAATCTTGTACATGATGTAAATTAAGTTTTAGTCTCCTTCAAAGTTTTTTTTTTTTAAATAAAGAAAAACAGTCTAGCAGATTTTGTTCTGAATGACACCTCATCCTTCACACTGAACTGATCCTTTCCTTCCTCCTTGTCATTTTTCTGCTACAGCTTTTTTCAGGAAACTGTCTGAGTCAGTTCATATCCTGTTTTCTCCTACAACTAAGAAATATCTCAGAAAAAAGCAGCTGGAGAAGATGCACATACGCACATCATCAGGCACTTCACTAATTTAGCACTAAGCTGGAACTGAAATCAGTACAGTTTCAACACAGTGTAATTTATTGTACCTCTTTATTAATCATCTTCAACACTATAATGCACATTTACCCAAGACATAGTGTAATCCAGTACTTTCAATAGGGATGCCTGGCAAACAGGAATAAAGTAGCTCTGATAGACTCACTGTTGACTCCGTAACACTAAAAACAAAACGTCTTTATGAAAAGCTGTGCAGTTACTCGAAGGCAGACAAAGTTAGAAAGAGGTAAGGTATTTAGATTAACAATAAGGCTGTGGTTTACCTGGTCTGACATATTACTACTTGCTACTCTTTTCTGTCTCCATGTACGGAGTAATGTGTTTTGCTGGTCTCCAAAAACTCTCTCTCTTCACACTCACCACTGAAACATGCTGTAGTCTAAACCTTAGTGAAATCCCAAAGTGGGGTCTGATACCTAATACCAACTGTTGACAGACTGAACACTTAAAGGTCACAGTTCACTTCAGTTTTGCTGACTAACAGCAGGCACTGATGATATTAGCCGCCAAGTTACTTCTGGTAATCTTTATTTATGTTGCTAAATTTCTCCTATTTAAGGTTATTTTATTATCCAGAGGATTTAGATCAGCAAAGATGAAGCTGCAGCTCAAACTCTCATAGTTTGAATCAGAGCTGATTCAGAACTCAGAGAGCTGGGGGTCTATAAAGTAAACATGGTTTAAAACTGCAGTATTTTTCATTTACACTAATAACAGTATAGTAAACAAAATACTCCTCTACATTTCAATTTGATTTCATAGTATTAATTAAATATAGGATTTTACATTATTGTGTTAATCATACAAAACATTCACACTTAATATACTGTGCGTACCTCTTTAGCTTGGAGAATGATGACACAACAAAAATCTTTTCCTACCTACAAATCAATAAGTTTGGAATTAAGTGTAAGATTAAATTAAGTGTAAATGAGTCAGTAGATAAAACTGGATATCTGTTGGTCTTTTAAGTTAAGGCCTTTAGTGCAGTGACACATGTACTGCTTAAAATCCAACAAGCAACATGACAGCACATGTACTTTAAGAGCACTTGTTAAAATATAAACTTTCTTTTTTTTCATTCTATCATTTTCCTGACAAAAATACCATCTCTCTGATGACTCAGCCATAAACATCTGCATTTCAAACTAATCTTCACTTGCATCCTCTGCGATCTTCACCTTCACCCTGTGCCAGGCGTTACTCAGGAGGCCCCTCAGGTTCCAGATGGGAAGAAACGTGTCTGGCTGCACGTTGTAACTGTTGTCAACTGCTTTGCAAACTATCTCCAGCTCCTGAGCCTCAGGAGGAAGAGGAGCTGTTATCTCCCACAGTTTCCAGGCCCAAGCTCGTCCTAGTGGCGGTGAATGTTCACTGCCCCTCAGCTGAGCCACCTGCCATGTCTTGCCTCCATCCAGAGAAACATCTACCCGTACCACCTCTCTGCCTCCGCCGCTCCAGGCGTAGCCCTTCACAGTCACCTCTTCTACGCTTCGATCAACCACAGCACCGTCTGCTGGTGTGGTGATTGCAGACTGAACGGGCAGCTCTTGGATGGCCGGAGCTGACTTGTGGTCCACTGTGTCCCAGTCTGTCCCAGGGGAGAAACCCTTGTAGTCATTCTGCTGCCAGTGGCTGCTGCTTTCCTCTGCGCTTACTATGATCTTCCCCAGCCATTTAACACTCCGTGCACCGACGACCCCCGGTACCACAACACGGACAGGGAATCCGTGGTCGGCCGGAAGAGCCTCACCATTCATTTCATAGGCCAGCAGCACATCACCGTCCTCGCCGACTGCCTTGTTTAGAGGGATGGAACCACCGTAAGCGGCCCCCGTCACATCTTTGTCCAGTCCTTCAAACTGAACATGACGAGCCCACTGAGCCACATCTGACCCGTAGCCAGCTGCCAGCAGCACATCCCGGAGTTTAGCGCCACTCCATGTAGCGGTACTGATTGCACCAATGCCCCAGTTCAGTCCTTTCACCTGTTTGGCCTTATGCATCTCAGACCGGCGGTTACCTGCACACTGCAGTGTGGCAGTGATGGTGTGTTTGGGGAATCGAGTCTTCAACTCTTCTAAAGACAGCGTCAGCGACCCTCCGGATAGTCCCTCTACATGAAGCTGATACGAAGCTGGGTCCACCTGAGGAACAGGAAAGTGGTTTCTTTTGAAGAAAAAAGCGGAGGGAGTGATGTAGCTGTCAGAGAGGATTTCTGCAGGCGGCTCAGCATTGAAGGGCTTGAGGCTGTTTGTGTGCAGGAGGGGGTGACGCTCAGGGTCAGACGAGTAGGGGTCAGATGATGTAACAGCCTGCTGTTTCTTCAGGTCTTCAGCTTTCAGCTCACCAACCTTAAATTAACCAAAGACAAGTTTTATTATGCCGCATGGGACAAACTCACCACCGCAAATCACCAATACTGCATATTTAACTGAACCAAGCAGTGTTTGACTGGCCACCTGTAGGAGCTAGGACTTAGCCTACAGATGTTGTTCTTAGTAAATATAAAGCACTAGACCTTTTCATGTGTCTTCAAATACAAGAAAGACAAAATAAATGACATGTTCATTTAAGGATATATATATTCAATCAACATCCTCTGCTGAACAGCTGAAATAAAAAGTAGGCCCAGTTTGAGCTGGACACAGTCTGATAGGTTATAGTCTGATGGTTTTCTCAGATTAAGATGCATGAGTGATGTTTCTTGTGCCGTTTGACCTGTGCACAGCTTCATCATGGAGTCCCACAGCTTTAACATCCACATTTCCATTGTAATATTTCAGCTCTAACTTACAGCCCCAAGCAGAACTGGAGGCCAGAGAGCTTTGCAGGGTGAAGCTCCACCCCGGGTATATTGCTATTAAGTTTCAAATGAAAAACACGTAGAATGTTGATACTTTGATTTAAAGGCTTGCAAAATGTTTCAGCTGCCAATGTCTACACATATGCTTTAAAACACCAGCTACTGTATACTACTGAGTGCCCCCAGACAGTTCTCGCCTCAGCTTTGTCTTGGATGGCCTGTTTGAAGGAACTTGTTCCAACCACAAGACCAGTTAACATCTGCTGAAAACACAGTTATTTAAATTATGCGTACCCACCTTATATTCTGAGAGGATTTCCAGCACATGCTCCTGGTTGTGTACAGCATACAGTGCCCAAAAGGGCTCAAGAGCCCCACCTGCTGCTAACAAGATTTTATTGCCACCAGGGTGCAAGGCAACAAACTCAGTGATGTCATAGACGCTGCCTCTGTAAGTGACCCACACGCCGTCTTCAAGCGAGCGATGCTTTGTGACTTCTTCCTGGCTGAAAATGGGAAGGTTGGAGGTGTTCTCTATGGTCTGCACCCTAGTGGTGTCGGCTTGCACAGCCTGCACGGGAGAGAAGAGACATCAGTGTTGTTTAAAAGAGAAGACGCTAAACAGTCTCAGAGTGAACTACCTCACAACGTACATGGAATATGCTGTAAATACAACATGTGACTGTGCTGTTCTGTGGGTTTTTCTCTCCCTACTTTAATTGTCATTTACTGACACAGTGTGAAACTAAAGGCCTTAGCTGTAATGGTGCAAACAACTCATGCTGGTACACAAACCTTTGACTTTTTTCATGCAGCAGCAGCTTTGAAAAGCCCATTACTTGTGGAGGACTAAACAAAAACACAGTAGAACAGACACTGAGAGCTTCTGAAGCACATGCGTGATTTATACTAAATACTACACAAAGTCTTGAAACCAACAGCTCAGGATGTGCATGCAAGTTAAGCTGCATGACGTAAAGGAATTAAAACTGACGAATGAGACAACTGAGTGAATCAACAGGTGTAACAGGCCATGACAAGGTGTGACAATGAAGGAACACTGCTAGCTCTTCTTCTGACTATAACACACTGCACTTTGCCTAAAAGGTTAAAACATGTTTAATCAATATAATTTAGCCCTGGCTCAGAAACGGCAATTCAAACATTGCCTGTTTTCACAGATCTTGCTTTGTCCTAACCTTGTGGTGGTGGAGGCCATAAGCCACCACAGCCCCAGCACCAGCCAGCAGTCCTGCCAGGGCACGTCTCCACCTGAGACTGTGGGCGCTCCGGTATGATCTCTGGTCATCACTGCTGCTGCTGCTCCACAGCCGGACTGCACACAGTGTCACAGCAGGCGCCACTTGATTTCTGCAAAGTTAAAAAATAGGAATGTCATACATGCACACATTTATCACTATGGCTGATTAGGGCACACCTTGCGGTGGATCTAAGAATAACTATATAATTCTAGTCATTTCAAATAGAGAAAATTGAAGATAAACTTTTACTTAGGTTATGTTGAAATATCAAAATATTGAAACTGATGTTTCACACAAGTCTGTTCTAGTAACCATTAAGCTGTGACCTTTGACAAGAACAAAAGTTTGTCAGTGGCAGGGCAAGAAAATAACATCAAATGTCGAGTGTAACATCTGTGACAAATGGCCAGTTCCATAAAGTACTGTACCTCTGAGTGTTGACAGAACAAAATCGAGTCAGGGCGTGGACGCGTCTGAGAAGCAGCATGGCATTGATGTTCTGGGGAGAAATGTAGATGAGAAAGGAAATCACAAAGAAAGCATTGCTCTGTATGAATTTGAGGAAGTAGCAGCACCTCAAAACCACAAACACCCCAGTGGGAAAACAACCTGTTGAGTTCAAACGATCTCACTTTCTCTTTGCCGTGCTGACTTAATTATCATAATCCCATACTGCACCTAACTCGTAGTGCATTAACGTTTCTCAAACACAGCAATTTTATTTCATCCTGTTGACACATCAGAGCATGCCTTCGTATTTTCTACAAAAAGAGGTAATTACATAATATACTGGTTTTTCTTCCAGCATAGCTCAACAAACTCAGTCTATACAGCTGACATGCGAGAATGGCAATTGAACTTTCAACCCCTGCACTCCTACTGAACTGACCAACCAGCTTTATATCAACCTGCAAAAGGAGCCAAACAGCTGAGGGGGAGTGAAGATGGGCTGAGTTTCAGTTCATTTTTCTCTCACCACACAAATACTACTCCAGACCAGGACATAAAAATTGCCTCCAGCCTGAACCAAGACTAAACGCTATAGACCAAACAACACTGTGAATGAAAGAGATGCAGTGACTGAAACCTGGAAAAAATAAGGACATTTAGATAGCTAGTTGCTCGGTTGCATAAACATTCATTTTCTTTTGTGTAGCTAATAAAATTACAGAAGCAGCTCTGTTTTATCAGTTAATTTCACTTCTTATCTCTGTCAACAGTGGCTGTTAAGATAATCTCTCACCAGCTTTCACTGTCTGCCAGCAGCCTCAAGCCCTAAGATACCAAGAGTCTAGTTAGTGGTTCAGCTGATCTCACATTGAAAACAAAAACAGAAAAGTGGAGAGCCTTGTTGGCCAATAAGAAAAGATCTCTGTGTGAGCAGGACATGCTCTCAATTAGAACATGCCACGTATTCGGTTCTTTGCAGAACACAATTAAAAGCAAATTTAATACATGTTTTTCCTAATCTGATTCATGCCTTCGTGACTATAACACACTTTTAAAACACCATAACGTTTGTAGGTGCTGCATTATTATGGGATACCTGGCAGATGTGTGTAACTGCATGTGTGAAGAGTCAAAATAATAGAGATAAAATGGCTTTTACATTCATGTTGGTTTTTTTTTTCAAATGTATTAATAATCAAAAACTGAAATATGCCTTTTACAAAAGTATTCACACCTGTGACAGTGGCACTCCAAGCAGTGGTTAGGTGCCTTCTGTTTGCTTTAGTTTTCCTTGAGCCTGACTGGAGTTCGCCTGTATAGATAAGACCCAACGTATATAAGGTCCCACTATTCACTCTAAAAAAAAAAGTCACAAAGTCCAAGGAACTCTCTGCAGACCTGTGTGATAAAGATCTGGCAGACATAGTTGAGGGGTTTAAGGGTACAGATGTGCTCCCAGCCTAACAATGGGATCAATAATAGTAAACTGGAAGAAAAGTGGAAGCACCAGAACATTAGTCCTCTGCAGAAATGGAGAGCAGTTCTCCATCAACTGGACCTTTTGACTTCAGTTTTGGATTTTTAGTACATGTGCACATTATTTTGGAAAATGAATCATAAAATGGTAACAGTCACCAGCACTCTAAACAAGAGTCCACTTAAGTTTGAAAAAAATGTTTTCATTTGTATCCAAAATGTTTGTTTTTTGTTATGGTGCCACACATAAAACACAAATATTTTTCTCAAATACTGAATGAGAATTTTTAGCAAACTGAATAAAACCCCATTAAGTGTTAGGATACGTTACTGAGTGTGTTTTAATAGCTATAATTCAATGACGTGTCAAATAAAACCGTGTTTAATTAGTTAAATGTGAAAATTTGCTTTGCGCAAACAAACATGCAGGTCGGTCGCCTCCAAGCAGCAGTACCGTAACTGTTAGTAACAAGAAAAAAATGCGCAGCAAAACTTGAAAGGCGGCTAGCTCGACTCTGCTCCAGCGAAGGGACAGATCATTTGAAAATGAACCATCATCACCACCAAGGAAACCATGTGGAGACCGGTGAGGGGTAATTAAACCCTAAAAGTTAGATTTTCCCTCGCCCACACGTATTAGCTAAACTCACATCGGATCATGGCAGCTCCAAACACAGGACCGTGTGTCTTATATAACCAACTAACGCTGTTTTGCCTCAACTTCTGAAGGAGAACCGGATGTTACCGTCAGATACCACCGTTAGCTAGTTAAGTTACATTTTGACCTTCACCATCCTCACCATCCTCTTAGCTAACAGAGCCAAACCTCTTGTTAGCAAGCTGCCACAAAGTGTTTCCACCCAGCCTGGTGGACCCAAAGTCAGCAGCTCAGAGTAAATGTAAATGTAAATGTTCATTTGTCTGTCGGACCCAAAGCAAAATAACTCACCTCTGCTTGTATCCTGATGCTCTGCACGATGCACAAACAATCCGAGCTGCTCAACCCGCAAACGCAACACTAGCCGAGGGGCGTTCAAGGCTGCTTGTACTTCAGCCCTCTTTCAGCCATGCCCCAAGTATCACCCGCCCAACCCATGAGGTTGGACACCTTTGACAAACAGAAACCAGCCGTGTGGGTGAGCCATGCATCCCTGCTTTCTCAGGAGATGGATGAATTTTAATTTACTGTGTTATCAATATATATAAATGCATTGGTACAGACAAACCCTGAACACACCTTCATTTACAAGTTAAACAATAGATCCCAGACAGAGAGGCAGTGCACTAAAGGTTTAAATGAAACTGACTTTTGGTTAATGTATAAGGGAATATTGTATTGACTGTATAAAACTATATTTGGGTTGGGCAATCCAGTGTGAAGATCATATCCTTGACACTGAGAGAAGAGGAGATTGCACCATACAAACCTCAGCTGACAACAGCCTGAAACCCAGACCACTGAAGTTCCATAACACAGATCTGACATGTTGAAAGTAATAGATTCAGACTCAAGAAACTGTATATCTTGAAGATAGTACTCACTGAAGCACCCAAAGGTTGTTGTCTCAGTCAGTGTAACAGGAACACTCACATAATACAAATAAGCACCTTTATTTACCGTTGTGTCTAATGTGTGATATGCAAATAAACTTGCCTTGCCTTACAAATTCCAGTGAAAACCTTATCTGTACACATAATAATCACCACTTGGACAAATGCAGCTGAGGGTTTTCTGTTTAAACAATGCAGGTCTGAGATATGTGACGTTGATTTAGCATTAATTTGCTATGTCAACAACGGATTCAATGACCTGTGCTGGCGACCATATTCATAACATCCATGGTACAAGAAATAATGTGACTAGCGTACATAGTAAAATGTGGAAGATTGTTATCCCTCGCCACAGGACTCTCCTGCGTTACTGCCAGCGTGTACATAATTAAATCTGAAGTTCTGTGCACGCCCAGCCCTGGGAGAACAGATGAAGAATAAAAAAAATTAAAAAAAACACTGCTGAGTTTAATGTGAATACAGCAGGAAGGCGACATCCTGGAAAATGAACACAGTGAAAATCCAAAAGATGTCAATTTACAAGTTATGATGTCCCCCATATCCTCCCCACCTCCAGTTTCACAACAACCTGACCAGTTTATACCAAACTGTTCAAGTTCAGTAAAATCCTTTTAAAATACTAGTGACACATCAACATTTACTAGAGTTGATTGTGAGGAAGGTTCAACAGGCTTAAACTTTATAGCAGGTTGCATAAGCACTTAAACACTGAGCTTTACCATTTGCTTGTCTGTTACCATGTTTCTTTTTCTGATAGAAAAAAAACGATTAAAAGTTCTTTCCTGATATGTGCGTGCAGATTAGTCAGAACATTTCATTAACTGTTTGTTTGCTCATAGATGGATGACTGAACCCTTTTGTTGCTTTTCACAGTAGTTTGATATTATGTGAATTATTCAACAGTAGATTGTACTGTAAAGAGAACGTCAAAATGTCATTATACAAGTTTAATATTTTGAAAAAGCTTTACTACAGAATTTAAATACAATATTTTGAAAAACTGGAAAAACAATGCTCTACCATGACAGTGTCTACATTAACACATGAAAAATGTCCAAACACCAAGTAAAACCTGTTACTATTTGCTCCAGGACTCAGCTGTAGTCTTCTTTAAAACTGACACGTCTGTTGTCCATTTGATTCTTGGTAACACTGCTGTGCTTTGTGAGCACAACTGTTTTCCCACACAGAAAAAACGGACTGGTCCACTCATCGTCCTGTACGACAACTCTTATGCTGGATGTGCTGACATTCACTGCTGCGTCATCTTGGCAGCTTCAGCTTTTATTAGTGAGATGAGCTCCAGGTTAATCAGAAACACAAACCGAAGCCCTGCAATCTGAAGAGACAGATACAGTATGTTGTTTAAACAGAAATCATAGATATATATATCAATAATCATATATATATATGACTTGGTTGACTCCTTCCACCCACCTCCACCACTGAGTTGTTGTTGAGTTTCCATTTGCTTCCTGACAGGACCGGTCTGCCATCTATATAGATGGGTCGTCTGCCCTCATTGGCGATAAAGAAGTCTCCATTATTCTTCAGTTTTATAATACCTGTATATGTCAAAACACACAGCGTATTTCATTTTTTATATATAGCAGACAATCAATAGTTATGTTTTCTGTAAGCAGCATGAGAGGTTTATCAAATGCTGCAGTCTGGAACTAGAAAATTCCTTGACATTATGATCTAGCAGTTATAAAGACACTAACAGCTGTTGGAATCATTAAACTAAATAATCTGTATATTAAAAAAACTTAAAATACACTACTAAAGCAGAAATTCGTCAAATGTTTCAAAAACCTAAGAGGTAAATACATTTCAACAGTTTCTGTTCTGTAGTTTCTCAGCTGCAGTCAGTAACTAATTATTTTAGAGTATCATTTTACCTGTCACATTACAGCTGAACAACATTAATCACCTTGTTTTCTTGATATCTTCCAGGCAGGCCCCTCCAGTGACAGATCTACATCTATCTGTTTGTCCTTGGTTGCCCTGCCCAAAGTAATCTGTGTGAATGTGAATAAAAAATAATTACACCAGAGTGAAAACACATCTTCAAAGGTGTAAAATCTCTTTCACTGTTTACTTCCGTTCTCTTCCCACAAACATGATACCTCAGCATTGCTTCTCTCTAACAACTGTTGCTGAAGGACTGTTTACCTCTCGTGACCTCATGAGGTAGCGAACCATTCGTCCTCGTAGCGCTGCCAGTGTCTGGTTGTCAAAGTCGGGCATGCTCATCCCTAGAGACACAGATGCATGGACACGAATGAGTCCCACCAAACTGGATTCCTTAAAACACATACATAATGTACTGTGCTAGTGCTTGGTGAGTGAAACATAACATGCCTGTGATACTGTCCACAAGGACCTGCCAACGAGGCAGCTCCTGTTCTAACTGTCTGATCTCCCTCTTCTGGTGGCGATCGGAAATCATCAGCTCTGAAGAGGAAGAGAAGAAAATGTATCAGTATTTAACAGACATATGGCTTATAAAAACATCTAATATAACGCCTTGACAATAACCAGTTCTAGTAAACTGTTCTGTTTTGTTTAATATTTTGTCTGCCATATTTTTATTATTCTTTTGTGCTATTTGTGAAGACAAATTTGATCTTCCTGGGCATGGATGATACCAATCTTGCACAGATCCAGAGATGTTGGGATATTCAGTAACCTACTGTTGCTCTTCTACCTGTCACATCTTTATACAGTCAGTTTGGTTTCTTACTTGTCCATGCAGTTCTTTATCATGTAGAATACCATGAGAAACCTGTGTTCACATGTTCTTTTACATTGTTGTTCATGGAATTAACCTTAAATGGAAATCTCAGGTGTAATCACAGGTAAAGCATTACAGGTAAAACAGGTTTTGTTGAAGCCGACCGTTTCAATACAGTCTATCCTATCTGTTTATTTTACTGTACATAAGATCAAATACCCAACACTTTAGTGCTGCCATCTCCTGGCTGTTAACAATTTTAGAAAAATTGATAACTGAAGGTTAGTCTTAGATTTTTTATTTAGCCTCTGACACCTCACCAAATCTCCACCAACTTTTAATGATATTGCACAGTGACAAACTCAGTTCTGTTGAGTGGTGATTTCTTACCATGCTCCAAAACCTCATCTCTGCTCTCCCTGTGGAAAAAGAAACATACACACAAATAAGCGCAAACTTTTAGCAGTAGCAAAATATGAAATGAATACTGCAAAGTGAAAAACTGTCTTACTTTAACTTTACATCATCAACCATCTGCTCAGCATCAGAGAAGTTGAGGACCTGGTCACCTTTAGGGAGCGGCTGGACTGAAACGGGCAATACAAAAACCACACATTTAAATGTAGAGCACATCATTCTGTTTCAGAAAACTAACACCATTGTTTCTCATTTAACAATGTTATTATCTATTAAATTGCAAGGCCATTGGTATTCTAATTACCATCTGTTATACTGGCAAAACAATTCCACTTGCTGTAAGTTTGAGTAAGCTGCTTAAGCTGCTGTTACTTGCCATGATGCACCTTCTTATTCCTAGTCATTCTAAGTAGGCACACATGAGAAAGAGTTTAGCTCAGCCTTCATTCATTTTGTAATGCTGGTCTTTCCAAGTATAAGTGAATAAATGGTGTCAGTTGCCAAAGTGATGCTTTATGGTTTGTCATTTCAAACTCAAATAATAAATACACCAGTGTCTGACTGTGCCCTCCAAACTCTCCTGATATAACTATGTAGCTGAGTCGACTCACCACTCTGGTCATCCAGTAGGTAGTACTGCTTTAGCAGCTGCCAGTGCACCAGCAGGCTCTTGGGAGTGCGAGATGGATGAAAGACACCAGGGTGTTTGCTCAGGAGGTCCTGGAACACGTCCAGTTTGGGCTGACTAGTCTGTCCAGTAAATATAACCCAAATATAACACACAACCACTTATGAGTACACTAGTCAAATGTGGAAATAACTACTATACGCCTTGGGCTGGAAAAAACTGTTGGACACCTAAACCTTTAAAGAACCATTTGACAGCATACACACAGTGTCTATCCCATATATTAAATCTGAAAGTTATGCCAGAGAAAGTAAGCTAATTTTAAATTCTTTAACCACAAAGTCTGGCCTAACTGGTTATATATATTTTACTGTAACAGTAAAGTATTCCTTAATTATCCTTTCACTTACTGAACTAATTTTGGCCAGCAGTGCCTCCTCAGTCTGACTGAAAAGAGCTTTGCTTTGGATTGCTGCAATGGCTTCTGGGTGAAGCTGTCTCATGGCCTGCCACGCCATCCTAAACAAACAGACAACAGACAGAATGATTAAATGGAAATTAAAGAGTAAAGGTGTCAACAAAAGGTGAAATTTAGAAGTTACAGTTGATGGCTGCTCACTTTGAGATGACAGGGTCGTAGAGCAGAGCGTACCACCTCTCTGTTATTTCTCGCAAAGTGAAACGACAGCTGAACTTGACTCCCAGATGAACAGAAGTTAGGTCTGTGGTCTAGAAACAGATATATACAAACACAAGACTGGCAGGGTGAATGTGCCACACTGATATTTTATACTGAAAACATAATGAAACAGATTCACACAACACATTAGTTACATTTTTTCCCCAAACAATATTCATCTTTTTGGACAACTACCCTAAAATGTTCCACTACTGACCTGTAACACTGCATTTATAAGCAACAGGTCATCTGTGGGTTTCCACCGACCCAGGTCTTTAGTAATATGTAGAGGTTGCTTGCTTTTCTTCACTCTTTTGGTGATGGGTGCAGGATTTATTACCATAGGGAGAGGCGGTGTGAGAGCAGTTCCTGACTTTGTCACCTGAGAAAGTGAATACAAGGCACAAAAATTATTCATCAAACCAATTACTATACAACTGCCAGGGCTTCCTAAGACAATCTGTGCCATTCATGACCAATTTGTACCTTTTTTTTCTCACTAGATGAAGGTTCACTCCCTGAACAGCGGACCGGCTCTATGACCTGAGCGCCTTTGACTCTACTGGATGATTTCACAAGACTGCTTTCCACCAGCTCATCATCAAACTTCTTCCTCTTTATAGACCTGAGGACATTAGTTTGTCAACATTTATAAAGCAGAGAACACCATATCTTCCCATTTTAGTTATATATCCAGGTTATTGTCAACATTAATATACCCCACGAATGAATGCAACATAGGGGAGACAGAGATCCAACCTGGAGGAGCTTCTGCGTTTGGGAACACCACTGCCAAATGCTTGTGTAGCTGTCCTTTTTAAATCTTTCACTCCAAGTGACTCTTCGTCCTCTGATCGACTCTGAGCACCAGCTACTGCCATGGACGCATCAAGCACAGGGTCACCCGCTTGCATCTGTTCGTAACATGATCGGAGACATCAGGAAATGATGCCAACATTTATGATTGTAGAGTTGCGGGTCTCTAGAAGTCTTTGGACTGGACAGACTGCCTGTGGCTCACATGATGTTTTAACTTCACATAGTATCACGGGAACAGAAACATTTGCTTGGGTTCAGGCTGCCCACCACTATTACACTGTAAAGAAAGTTGAAACCCTCAAGAATAAAGGGCAACGTAACGTTATTTATTGGTTAATTAAATTATTAACAACGATAATTTGTTCACAACGTCGACTTTACAAATGAATGTGGCAGATTTTAGGCAACGTTAGGCAGCGTGTTGGTTTAGCAGCTATAAAACCAAAGCGCCTTTTGTTTACATGCAGCTAACGTTAGCTGTGGGGCTTCTTTATTTCCTTCAGTACATGACATTCAACCTTAAAATAATTTAGTGTGAAAACGGCCGCTTCTCCAAACAATATAGTGCCACAATCTGCTTGCTTTGTGATAGTAATTTGATTTAAAAAACCCTTGTTTATGTTGGCTAGCATTAGCTTAGCTAGCGCTAGATAGTTAAGCTAGCGAGCTAATACAACTAGCTAGCCAGTCTGGTGACTCACCTTCTCTCGTTTGCGTTATTTTCCCACGGTGTGGTATCAATCCCGTTAACCGGAGTCGGTATATTCTATTTATGCCCCTTATTCAACGCTCTGGTGGCTAGCTACATGGCTAACTAGCAATATGAATTTGACGTATGTCTGTTAGCATTAGCATCGGTGCTAGTCCATCTGTTTTCTTCCTGTGAGGGTTTATCGCGGTTGCGTGGTGCATTAGCGCCCCCTGCTGGGCTGGAGGGGGAGCCTGGCTCTGCATGACTGAACTGGTCATTTTTGTCCAATTGTACTTTATTTTCTGTCGATGCGTCTAACCAGTATTTAGCACACAGGATACTGTAATAATATCATAGCTACAAATGACGTTTATTAACTTGAATTAAAAATACATAGATTCTTTCAATGATCCAACCACCTTGAGCATCATAAAAGGCCCCGGAAACAACAGAAAATGCTACTATTAGATTTATAAAGTTATTTTTAATATCCTAGTTTATTGCATGTGCTTAATAGACCAAGTGCAGCTCCTTTTCCCAACAGGAATCTAAATACTTTCCAGCATAGATGTGTGGTTTTTCCAATGCCCTTGCAGGTTTACACAGCATAGGGTAGCAGAAAGGTTGCACTTTCTCCACAGCCAAATGTTGCTCTTACATGGTGTTTGGTTTCTCACTCCTTACATATCAAACTTTCAGTAAGTATATCTAACACACAGGTCTGACCTCTACAATGAATGTTTTTTAAAAACCACAGAGCAAGAGTCCATTCATATCAGGCACCCGATAGATTTTAATTTGGATCGTAACCTTTAGAGCTGAGGTGAACCTTCAGTTTTTCTATGATCAGCTTGTTTGACTGAAACTATTAAATAAATAACTGGTCTCCATCTAAACGACAGGTAGATGTGCTGAATTTGGACCAGATCCCTTATTGACCCAGAGCTGCTGCTGCACAGCTCATTCTGAACAGACCACACAGTCGCACAGAAACGCTGATACTCAGTGTTGTGTTTCCTAGAAGTTCAATAGCATTGAACTAATGACAAATAGAAACATGTTTAATGGATCAGATCTAATCTGATGCAGCTGATGTTGTAAAAGCTGATTCAAATCCTTAATTGTGACAGAGAAAAATAGTTTTTTTTAGGACAAGAGTAAGTCAACACAAAAGAAGCAGGTGATATTATTAATACGACCTTGGAAACATTTTATTTATTCAAAATATGTTACATTAAAATAAATAGATTTCAGATACTGACATTAAAAATGATATCAGAATCAGTTTTATATTTATATTACAGTATTTTTAGATGGAAACAAAAATCAATGGATAGACCTGCATTGTGCTGCACTGTTGAATTGTGGCATACACATTTACAACTTAGAAACAATACAGTGAGATGTACAAAGCCTTAGTGCAGAGTAGGCTACTTTTGAGACCCTATGTATTTCTACATACGAGTAACTTTAACAGCTGCCATTTAAAAAAAAAAAAAAGGAACCAGTCACTAAAAGTCCATAGGCACCATATAAGATGCTATTCAACAAAAATGTCACCCTCAGTATCGCAATAAGAGCTGCTGATATTAGAAACAGTGCATCGATGTTCCAGTCTGAGGCTCTGCTGGTACTCTTGAATAATTTACAGTGCAGCTTAAAAAGGCATGTAACGTGCCTTTTAGGAAACTGGAAGAACATATATAGAAACCCAACTGAAATCAAGTGTCTGAATGATCCAGACACTCCAGGAGACAGCTCCTGATAGTGCTGTATGTAGTTAACATTAATGTTCTTAACCTGATTTGAGACGAGGTTAACAGATCCAGAAAAAATACTGACGTATTGTTTTATACGTCATGAAATGTAGCACAGTCCGACTCACTTTAATGTCTGCCCAAATCCTGGATACCACCATAAGTGTTTAATGGTGATTTAATTTTTTTATGAAGAACGTACTAAATTTGGAGTTACACTGCTGTCAGTGCAAAGCCTGATTGATGAGCTGTCACTCTTCATCATTCATGCATTTAGCCCTCTCCAACTGCTCTGCCTCTAGAAACAGGGTTACTGATACAGAAAACTTTGGCCTTTTTCGTGATGAAGGCTGATATGATCCAACACGTGCAGCAGGTTCATGGCTCCAGCGATAACTCCACCCCGCTGCAGAGAGACTCACATTTTTGTCCACGTAACAGATCAGCACAGGAGAGTAGGTCACCATTCAATAAACTGAAGGTTAATGACTTTTTCAGGAACTAGAAGCGTCCGTGTCATGGGCTTCACGGAAACCCCTTCTGGGTCCGGTTTCACCTTAAACTCTATTAGGATCTAATGTGAGCAGAAACAGGGAAAACAGATTTACAACAGGATGATTTTAATTAAAAAATAAAAAAAATCCAGTGCTCATCATGTGCTACGTGTTGGCTAGTGACTCTTATCCAAAATGCCTGGATTAAGTAAATCATGAGCTGGATTTGCACAATGGTTTAAAGCCCTTCTAGTTAGGTTTTCACATTATTCTGAGAATAAGTGCAGTAAGAAGATTTGCCATTAATATGCTGTTTCTGACAATCTGTTTAACTGCAAACAATCTAAAGTGCTTGTTAAATTCTCTGTACATACAGCAAAAAACTGAACATATTGATTCCATCTGTTTTCAAGAAAGCTAACATATTGTTCAATTACTGTTAAATAAACACAGAGTATTATATATATATATATATATATATATATATATATATATTACATTTGAGCATTATTAGTTCACAAATTTGTTCTTGTGTTTTTGTTTCCATTTTCCTTTGTTCAATAAATCACTGACAAAGCCAGAAACCCGATTTGGGTCCTAAAATACCGCTGGTCACATTACAAACTATTCATTTGTTATTATTACTCATAAAATTAGATAATTTTATATCCGAGTCTTCATAGTCTGCAGAAAACTTACCCTGGCAAGAGCAAGATAGACCTCAAGCTCAGCGATACGACGACCTATGCAGCTGCGTTTCCCCACCCCAAAGGGTATAGAGGCGTACGGGTGATAAGTCTGGTCCTTGTTCAACCATCGATGAGGCTGGAAGTCATCTGGATTTGGAAACACTGCTGGATCCCGCGATGTTGCAAATTGGCACAGGGTAATCAGAGTCTGGATGGAAAGACTTTACTGTCAGATATGTGTTGCCTAACTATCCGCAACTATCACAAAGTACTGTATTAGATTTTATTATATGATATTAAAGTACATTTATTCCCTGAAACACTCACATTTTTTGGAATAATGTAGCCTCCAACCTGGATATCTCTTTCTGTAATGACCCTCGCATTAGCAGGAATAACAGGGTACAACCTGAGAGGCAAAAGTTCAATAGCATGAGCACAATTCAACTCGCAGATTGAAAAGCAGACAGTTTGATTTATACCTGAGCGCTTCTTTGACTGTGGCCTTCAGGAGAGGCATGCGAGCCACATCTGCTGCCTCTGGTACCGTTCGACCTTCCAGTACACTTAACACCTCATCCCGGAGTGAGTCCTGCACCTCGGGGTGACGTGACAGCTCATACAATGACCAGGACATTGTGCTGGAGATCTGAAAACCCACATGGCCCAAAGGGGCTTAAAAATCTGTTGGAGTGACAAAAGAATTCGGTAAAGAAAAGGACAGGGGGATTGTTCTTACAGTGTCAACTCCTGCAAGAAGAAGCTCTGTGACGTTGCTGTAGACTGTCTTCATGGGCAGCCCGGTTTGGGACAGGAAGTAGGTCAGATAACGGCCCTCCACCTTCTCTCCACGGGCCACCTTCTCTGCTTCAGCTGTCAGACGCTGGTTGATGTGACCTTTTGCTACAGGGACAGATATTATGGGCCATTATGACAGTGAGATTACAGGACTCTCTTGAGATCAAGATATTTTTTATTAGAAAATATCAAAAACTATGCATTAATTCCCGAGCGGTTATATCCTGAGACGTTTGCTTTCCAAATCAGAGGAAATATCATACAACTATCTGATTAATTATAACCACAAAGGCTGATGGTCAAGATCAGACTTCATGCTGGTTTCAAACACAGATGATCTTGCAGTGCTTGAGGGTTAAAGACTTTAATCTCCTGCTTCCTGATCCAGTTTGGACCAGTGTGATTATTTTAAACATGTTCACGGCTCAGATCTAGATAAGTGGGAGCTGAGGGGCTTTGGTTTCAGTGTTTGTTTTGGTTCCATGTTGCAGCACTTGCATGTGCCGCTGATGCTGATAATGTCACCTAGAGTCTGCCAAATGCACCAACTAGAACATCTTGATGTATTTAAGATTGATTTTGATATTTCTATTGATGGATTTTATATATTGTTATTGTGTAATTTTGTTAAATACAGTATTATACATGGAATTATAATTATCTTTATCACAGAGTTATTGTTTCTAACTAGGCAAATCCACACAGAAAGGTCCTGGTCAAACAGGGTTCAAACCAGAGCCTTCTTACTGTGAGGCAGTAGTGGTAACCACTGCAGTACCACGCCACCCAGCAACCTCAAATGTTTAGGAGAAATCCACCTACCAAAGTCAAACATGTAGTCCCAGCACTGACAGAACACCTTCCAGGGTTTAGGGAACAGCTGGTGTAACCAACTTGGCATGGCCATGGTAAGAAGCGTCATCACAAACATGGTGTTTATCGACCGGATGAAACGCTCCGTCTCCTCAGGAACAACCTGATCCAGGCAACCGATTCTGGATTCAAATAACACAGAAGAAATACCTGTCAAAAAACACAACAACACAAAACCAGGACAGTAAATGAGACAGTGTGGAGAAGATGACATGAGGGTTGCTGCACTGAGAGCTCCGGATGGACATAAGAGATAAAGGATGTAATGATGTCAGCTTCTCTATCACACTAGCACAAGCCCACAAACACAGTGTGTCATGATAAAACTACAACAATTACGTACAGAAAGTGTTTATGTGTTGTCTTTGCAGAAAAGCTTCTGACAAAGCGGATCATGGTGCCTTTATAGCACTTACTGTTATTTAATAAATACAATTACTGTTTGTCCTTTTTCATTCATCATGGGTTTGTATAGGGTCCACGGCTACGTGCCACAGTCCACTGTAGTTCTTGACCCAACTTCCATTCAGCAACACAGTCATTTTGACAATGGTGACGGAAATGTTTGAGAAGTGGGCACGTGACCACGGAGCCACCGGACCGAAACTTTGTTCAGTCTGGGAAAAGCTACGAGAGGGAAATGACTGAATGTAGCTTCGTCTGACTGCAAGACTAACTGTTCAGGAGCCTTGAGGCGGAAAACAAGTCGAATCTTTCATCCTGATGTGTGTATGTTCAATCCATTTACTTTTCAGATGTGATTTGAAACATGCGTTTGGCTGTATGTGATAATCTGTGGTTAAGTGTTTCAAGTATACTCTCCTGACATTATTGCATTACTTTTATTGAAGTATAACTTTGAATATGCAGCGTATTACTGTAGTGACCAAAGTCCCGGTACCGCCGCTGCTCAGATGACATGAAATCTTACCTTCCAGGCCGAAGCGATAGAATTCGCTGGCGATGTCAGGGACGAGGCCTTGAGGGCGTCTGCTGAGGCGAAGTTTGGCAATAAGGTCAGTGACCACGCTGTTCAGGGTTTTATCGTAGGCTTCCACTGCCTTGGGCCGTAGCATGTGCTTCCCCAGGAGACTTCTCACCGTCTGCCACTCCTGCCCCTCTCTGGGAACACACACAGTAAAAACGATTACTGGATTGTGAATACTTATGCGATTATGTGATTTACTGTGCTTCATACGCAATTATAAAATGAATTTGATACCAGGCATGTCAGGACGATAAATAATTTAGTCTTCAATGTCTCACTGCTCAGCATTTACTCTTTGTGAAATCAAATATTTCTCTCCTGTTTTTTTATGTTTTCAATCCAAATCGTTTCATGAAAGTGAATAAAATAAGAGGATGGTCGACTGACAGAGGGGCTCATCTTTGATTTGAGTAATGATTCATGATATAACATTATTCACACAGTAAGTTTATACACTGGACCATACATTACATTTGGTTTGTCATGTGACTGTCACATGACAATCACACTGTCATGTGATATGGGGAGAGGACAAAGACAAGCTAAACTCTGATAGCAGAGACACAAGACTTGAGTCAAAATCCATGTGGGTGATTATGCAACACTCACGATGTCAAAAGTCCATAGTGATGTCCTCTGAGCTTCCTGTAGTCCTTCCAGGAGGAGAGGTCAGAGCGCATGGGGTGCTGGCCCTCCTGCCTCAGTACCTGCTCGATGAGGGCTGGATCAGCCACGTGAACTGTCAGGATGGGCCCGAAGCTCGCCTTCCACATGGGGCCGTACCTCCGCACTCCTTCCAGCTGGGACACGATAAAGAGGTTTGACCTTGTAAAAACCCTGCAGGCTACCAGATGATTGGCATCATGTTTGGATACAGTCTTAGTTTGGAACCCAGTGAAAAATGAAGATGCCTGCAGGCTTTTCTAAACCTCTGATGAGATTATTTCCATTCAAGATACAAAACTTGATAGGCAGCCAAACATTATCTTATCAGACGTTTAGATAAATGATGCCTTAATGAACTAATAATGGGTTTAACAGTCTAAATATGCCACAGACCAGCAGTCAACCAGTTGGTACTTCAGTCTCTTTACTTCTCATAAAGTCCCACTTCACTAAAAAATGGATTTTCTCCTTGTTACTTGACAGGGATGTTAAATCTTCACTGTGCAGAATGTGACACCAGAAGGATGTTTTCATGCTCAGCTACAATCTGAGTTAGGGAGGTTAATGTGACATCACAACTAGTGTGCAAACCCATTGTGGTGCAGTATGCAACAGTGGGAAACCTCCAGTTCACCTGATCTCAGAATTGAAACCTAAAGTAAGTTAAGTAATGAACAGTGAATATACAACATGTGCATGTTCAGGATAAAGTATTTTAAAGAATCTTTAACCAGGAAAACGCACATTGGATGCAAAATATTATTTAAAGCAGAATGTCTTCAACCCAGTTTCACCTCTCATGCAGTTTTCTCCATTAGTCCTCCACGACTACATCATCCTACCTGCAACATGTGCAGCCGGGACAGACCCCGTTTGGCGAACAAGTCCCAGGCAAAGCTGGCGACCGACGGTCCGGGCATGTCGTCCAGAGTCCTCACTGCCTGCACTTTAGTCCCCTGAGGATCCGCCGCTGCGCCCTCAGCCCACCTCTCCATCCATTTGACCAGGGGGAAGGCGCTCCGGCCGGATACTCTGAGCACTTGCTGCAGCATCCTCCTCACAGAGATCATGGAGCGGTGGTGTGCTGCTCATTGTGTCCTCCACCGATGGAGGCTCTATTTATAGGGCGCGACCTGCTCCTCGAACCCGCGGAGATAAGGCTGTAAATTTTCTTAATGTTGGCCAATCGTGGGGGCTGAGAGTGCAGGGCCCGCCCACGCATGGAGGAGACTGCGAAGGCGTGTGATGAGAGGAAGGTGTGTCCAATCAGAGGACCGAGTCCGGACCATCCCAGAGGCAGCACACGTGGAGGTCCTGGATAAATAATAGAAAACCTCTCTGCTCGGGCTTATCTCTCCTTCAGGGAAGCACTTTGCTCTCTGCTACTCCAGCTGATCGACATGTTTGCAGTGATCGATGACACCTGTGGTTATGATGTCTGATGTGCCTAATAGACGACTTACCAACAAGGCCAATGTTACTATAGATCCCGTTTATCTAGAAGGGGAAACCAGCTCTGTTGGACAGAGATAAGCTGACTGGAGTTTAGAGACAAGTCGAAACGAAGCAGAAACAGCTGCTCCAATAACATAAGACCGAGCTACTCATTAGAAGCATCATCACAGGTTATTAAAGCCAGAATAAATCTGCAAAAGGCCCCATATTAACAAAGACACAGTGAACATTGTTTTAGCTTAAACTGAAAAGTAGGCAGGGTCCTATCCAGACCTGGTGCAGCTTTGTTTACCCAGCTACAGCTATTTCATTCTGCTGACTTGGTGGATTTCCTAGTGAGAGACAAAATCATGACCTGATTTCGTTTGAACTCAAAGTTGCCCGAAGGTGATTTATGCACATTGTTAAAGTCTTTAACCCAGGGCTCTACTCAGAACCTGCTTTGACATTTGTTCTTGAATTTCGTATGCACTAACCAGAAATATCACCCAGTTCCAGAGAAGCACAAAGGACTAACTGGTGATATAAGGTATAAAATAATGAGCGCTCCCCTGTGTTACCGCTCAGCATTTATTTTACTGCCAATTTACTGTATTTTCACTCTGATATATTGAAACATATTTATTGCTCAGAGGATGCGGCTTTGGCTAGAAGTTCCATGGAAGTTATTACATTTGGGGGTCACATAGAAAAAACGCAAAGAAAAAAGGCTAATTCTCAATAATACAGATATATGTTAGGGATAAAAGAAATCCAAGCCTTTAACCCTCATATTATGCCTCAAGCTTTTAAAATCCAAACGGTCATAAATTATGACCTACTCCGATTCTACAGGACGACATAAATAGGGTTGACGTCTGAGCGGTTTATTAAATGCTCTTACAGGTGGAGCTGAGTGAAACTGTGATATGGAAACTATTCCACAGAAAGTCTTGATGCACTGTGCTGCCAGACAAAAAGGTCACGTCCGACATGATACGTGACATTTGGATTTTTAACAGTTGGTTGGTGTTGTAGGATCAAGTGCAGAACACACAGACCTCATGTTATGGAGGCATTATCTTTAATTTCAGGTCAATCTCATGCAGCAGCCTACAAAGTTCAGGTAAAGTCTTCATGGTTTACTTGGTGGTGGACTAGAGGAGAAGTCAATCTCAGGGGTTTAGCCTGTTAGTGCTTGTGCAGGCTGCACACGATGAAATCTAATAGATTTATCTGCAAATAAAAATCTCATGATCTACACTTTGTCTAAAAAGCTGAGTAACCCAGTGAAGGGTTCAGTTGCGCCTGAAGTAATAACCACAATGTTCAAGCAATATCTAAAATATCTGCATTGGTTCTTCTCAAAGGGTAAAGGGAAGAAACTGATGTCGAGAAACCGAACTAACACACAGTTGTGATGCAGGTGCAGATACACAACAGAGCAAGAGGAACCATATGAGCAGACGATGACATAAAGTCCCATTAGGCTGCACAGTTATGTTCATTGGCACTGAACATGAAGTCGATGCAAACGCTTGACAAGAAATCCAGCTGCATTGAAAAAAAAAAAAAGCCTTCAGGGGAAGGGGGCAATGTTGGAAGACCTTTTTTCAGCAATGCAGCAATTCCCATGTATTTAACCTCAGTATTTACAGTGTGTGGCCTGAACATGTGAATCAGACAGTTTTAGAAGCCACAGCAAACTGTGATGCTGATTTATGAGGATGAAAGTGCAGCACGGAGCAAAGATCAAACCCGCCCTTTCAGTCAGACAACATCTAAACATGAGACATGCACACAAAGAGTAGAAGTTGTTTAGTTATCTTCGACGATGAAAGATAAACAGTGACCTCTGAAATTTACATGAACACATAAACAACTTTTAAGCAAATTCTCCACTACCTTGATGAGCCTCTTACACAACGCACTGCAAACAGATCAGCCCTAACGTTTATTGTGCTGATAAGAAATCTGGATTTTTAAAAAATATTCAGCCACATGTCTGCAATACAAAATTAAACATGACCTCTAAATGTATTGCTTTCATTGTCTTTACATACTCACGTTTAGCTTTGGCACAGTGACTCACATGCTCATTTGCAGTTTCTAGCTCAGCGGGCTGGTTGAATTGAAGACCACACAAGCTGACAATACAAATCAACTTCTCCTGTTACCCGACATTTTGAATCAATCTGCCCCTGGATTAATATTGATTATGAACAACATAAAACAACGTCATGTGAAAGAATGGTCTCTTTGTGGTGTGAAATAATGTGGCCCAGTTGTAGCTCATGCTATAGAGCAGGATGGGGATAGCCTGGGAGGTATTTCCCTTTACTGTATTGGCCTGGTGCCCAGAAAGGAGGCTGCAACAGTGCTGGACTAGTGTGTTAAAGTTCATGGCTGCAGCCCGCCTGTCTGGGTGGTATCTGAGTGGTTTCTTTACATAGGCGCACACACACACACACACACACACACACACACACACACACACACACACACACACACACACACACACACACACACACACACACACACACACACACACACACACACACACACACACACACACACACACACACACACACACACTCAAAGATGATGGTGTAAATGCATATATGTACCCAGAGGTGCACATGAGTGTATGTGTTGCAGTTGCAGGCCAGTGTGGATTGAAAGGCTGTGTTTATTACATGGTCGTCCATATAAGTCATGGTCCCCACTCGTTTTTCTCAGACCCCACAGCTCTATTACATAAATAGGCCTGTTGCCTCATATATACTAAATGAATGGGTACGGTTTTACTTATACATGTTTCATACATCTAGGTTGTCAGTGTTTAAATTGCTTTGGCCAAGTTTACATTCATACATATACCAGCTGAACTATAGTATTTATTCATTACTTCAAGCTAATTAAAATATCTATTTATAACTTTTAGCTACTGATAAATATTTAAACTGCTTCTTCCTACTTTAAGCTAACTTCTTTAACTGTTTACTTATTGCATTTAACCATCTCAGCCTCTCTGCTCTCAAGCTCTCAATCCCAACTCAGGGTGTGTATGTTACTGGTGTAAATACAGCACCACAGTAAGTATTACTTTATATTTTATTTTTACTTTTTGTGGGTTTAGTTGAGATTTCCCCTCACAGCTGCAGAAGCACTGCATCAGTGCCCGCTATTTAGGTGGAGAGAGCCTCTCTCTGGTTGGTGATGCGAGTGCTCTAATGTGCGGCTGATAAATATTTTAATTTGGGCTTCACTGTGTTTGAAAAACTGTTCGGAATATAAGATCCTGACTCATTTCTAACGCTTTTAGACATGTTTAGACACAGTGTTAGCTGTAGAGAAATAAGCTGAAGAACTGAGGCCTGCACAGTCACTAATAGCTGACAACAGCTGCTCAAATGCCACACAGCTGCTCATGAGCATACAGGCCATGAGGATGCGATATTGACAAACAGAGCAATAAAATTACTGAATATTGGTTTTTATTTCCATGCATGTGGTAATTGATTAAGAGTATGCATGTCATATCATGGACATAGAAAAGGTATTAAAGGTGTGTAGGACATCTGGAAGATTAAGAGCACATCTGGACAGCAGATGTGCTCTGTATGTCCACCACAGTGACAGCATACCTGTGATAGAGAATGCACTTTATTTTTGTCCCTGGGTTGTAAGAAGCAAACCTTTAGTATATAATGAGTAGAACGTAAAAAAGAAAATGTAACTAAGATAATTTTTTACAAAAACCTAACACATGCACATGACATCAAGAACCTAAAAAAACTGATCCTTTCAGCAGTTTGATTATATCTATAACATCCCATCACCTCTGATGGATGAAGCTATAGAAATTATTTTGTCAATATAGCATGATTACATGCAATTACTACATATTTTCTTTATATTTTGCACATGTACTCCTGCCAGTACATGTACAAGTATGTAGTTGACCTAAATGCTGCTATAAAATGCTGACTACACTCTTCTGGGTTTTCCTAATTATCCTTCTCACTTGAAGCAGCTTTGCATTTCTCTGAAACTTGTTTTTACTCTAAGGATCTTAGCTCTAATGCAACATCTTTAACAGCAGCAGCAAATATGTGATCAGCAGTATTAAAAACACAGAGCTATATATAGTTTGTTTTTTATTAGGTAAAATATCTAAATATCTTTGAAGGATTACTGTAGAGCATTAAACATTAGGATATAATTTTATGATCTTTATGCCGTACTATGTATGTTTGATAGTACAACTCACCTACCACTGACAACTATAGGAGGATTATTGCTATTACCTTTCTGTAATCTGATTTTGCTGTATTTTCCACAGCACAGGTATTGGCCCGGAGACTGCAATTCTTCCTTACAACTCAAAATGTGAGAAGAAACAACAGTAATGATTTTGCTATTTCTATGCTGTAAAAATCCCTGACAATAGAAAGGTAAATGTATTTAAAATGCCAAATGAAAGCAGGATCCAGAGACTGTCACACCAAAACACAAAGACAAACTACAAAATACAAACTATTCAAAAAATACAACAGTGAGGGATTCAGTCTGACCTGTAGCCACCTGACTGAAATAATGAAGCAGTCGTGATGTTTTAAGCAGCAGATGTAAACAGTAGAAAGAGCTGCAGCTGTTCTGTGCTTCAGAATAATCATCAGTGTCCATCAGCAGCAAAGTTTACTTTGAAAAGTTTGGAGAGATCACATTTCCGGCAATTTATGGTCTATATGTGGGACAAAACAGACATGTAATAAACAAAAAAATATATATATATATTTTCTCCAACACCAGGTGGGGAACCAGTTCTTCTTCTGGTTCCTGCAGGAAGCCAGAATGGGCAGATATCCCTCTAGACTTTTGTTATGCTATGATTTTTACAGAGACTAGTGTAATAGGTAGAGGAGAAAACTGTGATGTGGTCACAGGAAAAAAGGTAATTTTTCATGAAGAGATGAGGTTGCAACAATAGACAGGATGACAGGGTGAGACTCTTCATCTCTGACTGGAGTAGAAATGTCATTCAGGCCTGAGGGCAGTGAGTAGGCTGAAGGGATTATTTTAGGTAGAGAAATGAGTCATGACAGAGAAGAGGTACAAGCTGCTGTGTGAAGCTTAGCAGGATTTTCTCCCCTATAATGTGTAATAGTCCCAGGTAGCCATGCAGTACGGGGTGAACACACGATAACTGGGAGAAGCTGAAAACAAAGTGAACAGATTTTCTTTGTTTAGGTGAAGAGCTTAAAGAGATTAACTTCAAAACTCAGGTCACAAGAGGTTTCTCATTATCCCAGAGCCGGGAAACCACAAGTGAGGAAGGATTTGATGCTGCATTCAAGCCTGCGGGGTTGCAGAGTGACTCTGATGTTCTCTAGACTCAGCAGGGTTGTTAATGATGTGGGAAGGAACGAGAGTGGAGGTACAATAGCTCAGTCTGGTTTAGGTTGAGCTTGAGGTAGAGACAGCTGAGATGTATGACCCAACCAGTACCAGGAAGGAGAAAAGGGGCAGAGATTATATGTCAGTGACTTGACGAAAAGCAGGAAATGTTGCGAGAGAGGAGTGGAGTGAGTCATGAGGAACTTTACACCAATCAGACACCTTTATGGTAATAAATGATTAATGGAAACAAAGAGTGCAGAAATCCAGATTCTGATAAGAGTGCGGTGCAGAGACCCGTCTGATTCAAAGAACTATTGCTTTCACATTGTGTACTGATGGTCAGATGAGCTGATTCAAGTCAAACTGCCTGATGTGCAGAAAACTGACAGAAGAAAATCAGTGACCAAAGACCAAACACATTATTTTGTGTGACGTAAAGAATAAAATGGTTAGGGGGTATTTTGATTATGCATTAACAACAGTGGTGGAATCTGCCTCTGTGAAAACATTCAGAGGGGGATTAACCTTTGACCTCAATAACAATCTGACATCCAGATGAAACAAATTCTTCAGGTAAGAAGCATAGGAAACATCCACATCGCTGCCAAATGCAAAATCATTAAGATTCCTTTGCGTGATCACCCTGCAGTGCCTTTAGTTAAGCTGCTGTTTGGGTCATTAAACATGCATATTGAAATATTTCAGATGCTCTTTGAGGATAATTCTTCTTTCAATACTGGATGCAACCCATGCATTGGTCTCACTGGCTAAAAAGTAAAAAATGCAAGGATGCAACGTTCATTACAATTATAAATATGAATTTGGTGAGCTGTCCAATTATTTTCTGCCATCATCGAGGTTGTCAGTGTCTGCGTTTCTATCATCAAGGCATGTGTCGTCCTGTTAAGCACCACCCAGTGCATCAGCAAAAGGGCTTCAAGCCTGCACTGTCACGTTTACAGACAAAATAACCAATATCTAATATAGAGCCCAAATCATGAAATGAGCAGAGAAAACCACTGTGTTAGAGACGTCTTTGATCTCAACTTCAAAAACATCCTTTCCAGACTCTAGTCTTAAAGATGAAGAACATGCCTGTTCTGTCAATTTGTGGTTTTAAATAAATGAAATTGAAATTACTCTTAAAACACAAAGGCTGTAATTGAACGTGTTACCGACCAAGTGGGTTCTCTAACATCTATATGAAAAACATGATTGTATTACTGTTTATCCGTCATTACACAGGACATGCTGCAGCATGCCAGTTTATTTTAAAACCAGACAATGACCCTCAGGAAATAGGATGCAGATTATGAGCAAACCTCTAATTCAATTCATATAATGCAAATTAACACCATAAAAGGTCCAACAAGGTTTTATCACCTTGAGTCACTTCAGTTTTCAGGCTCTGTCTCATAAAGCAGGACTGAAAAAATGATTGGTAACATGGACGTGAACTGGAGTTAAAAGAACTGATCCAGTGAAGTGAGAAGGCCCCATGTTAACAGCTGTTCCTGCCCCTTCACCATTTATTTACAGTGAACTCTCATAAAAAGCCGTTTTAGGAAATCCAAAAAAAAAAACAAAATCACATCTGGCAAAAGAATCTGGAGAACTTCATTAAAAAAAGACAGTGATAAGAAAATACATAAAATACTTCACAAGCCTGAACAGAGATTCTTGTATGTGTACAGGTTTACTAGCACAGTTCTTTGTGAGCTGAGGAAATATATAAAATACTCAAAAAACTCAACATAAATCCTCCATCGGGTAATGATGTCCATTAATGAAACACCATCGCTGCTCATCTGCTCAGAGACCAAGCCACAGCCTCCACATCCACAGTATCATCATCCATGTGCTTCATGTACGACTGAAAACAAAAGACCATCATTCCAGTTTCTTGCAAACTGCCTGGTCCTAGTTCGCCTCTTCGATCCTCCGGAAAACTGCGAGGAAATTCTTCCCGCTGTTCCTCTGCACTTTCTTTCCTTCCTCTGTGCATGTACCCAAACGATTTATAATGACATCACCCACCTGTCGAAATAACATTGAACACAATTACATCAAGGGCCATGGGGACAGTAGCCGCCCTGGCTTTAGTGTTGAAATACGAATATTTGTGTTGTTGCTGTCATGTCTGTGTGGACAGCATGCAGCTAGAAGGGAATTAGCTTAACTTCTTAAAGCATGGTAATTAACACACTGTCGGTTTAATCCCTACACAAACAGAAATCTGCATTTTCTTAAGTCTAATTTTTCCTCATCTTTCAGTTCTTGAAGCTGACACATCATTTTGTACAGAGCATTACTACCCACATAGTGTGCGTGTGAAAACAGCTCATATCACTCTTCAGGCTGTAATTTTTAACTCTCAGATATCACTGATGATATTCTGACAGCTATAATGTCACTCTCTTGGCAAAAGACCCAGATACAGAAGTGTGAACACACAGCTGGCAACATGGCTGCAAAAGCCTCCATCACTGGCAGTTACATCAAGATAAAACCAAACAACAATTAAATCAATTCAGCATTTTCACAAGGAAATGCCTGTTTGTTTTGCTCTCCAATGGGACTAACTAATCAGGAATGAGATGTGAACATTTTCTGTTCTGGCCATTGTGCCAACAGTGAGTGAATACAGAATACACCAGGCTAAGTAGCTGCTAGCTCCTGAGTAACTCAGACATGCACCCACCCCCCCAATGAGCAGATGAACAGCGAATGTCACTGTCATGGCCTGTAAACAGATGAAAAGCTCCACGTCAACGTACCAGTTCATCATCGGGGACACGTGTAAACAGTTGATGTTCACTGAAATGCTTCACCATCCAGAGGTGGACCTCCTCCACATCTGTAATGGTATACACCAAACCCTGACACAACCAGACAAACAGGGAGATTACAGAAACAGAAATAAAAAAAAAAAATCAGTTTCACTGATGGAAATTGATTCTTTTATCAAACAAAAACACATTCATAGCACTAAACAATGAAACTGAGGCTTTTTTGCATTCTCAGTTCAAATATTTTACCAGAGTTAAGTGGTTTCGTCACCTCTGGAGAGCAATGGTCCTTGACAGAAAGATAAAAATAACCTACAGACAGCACAGTCACAGAGGTTAATCACCTATGTCACTGCAGTTTACTTTGGAAGCTGGACAGATAAAATTACTAGAACAAGGAGTTCTTAGAAAACTCAGCAATGGCACAGATTTCCACACGAGTGCATGTCTGCACGTATGTTTTCTTTTTCAGAGAAGCCAGGATGAGAAACTGTGTGTGTGTGTGTGTGTGTGTGTTATCTGCTCCAGTTCACGTTAATCACTGTGTCAGGTGTATTTCATTCTAAAAGATATTGACTAAGAAACCACATTCTCTGGTTGTTTTGGTATGAGAACAATGAAAGTGCCTCTATAAATGAGCATTTTCATCACAGCCTCCCCACCCACACAGAGCTTCCATGCATCAATACGCACACACGCGCACAACAGAGGGAAAAACGATAAAGCCAAATTTAGATGCGTTCCACTGATCCCCACAAACCTCCATCAGCACTTACACCCTTATTCCAACATCCCACTGCTGCCCTGACCGCAGGAGCAGGGTGTGTTCAGGGGTCAAACAGCTGCAGGACACACTGGTTGCTCAATTTTATTTCAGAGAATTCATGGATTTCTGCTCACTGAAATCATTTGGTAAGATGATGAGGGGGAAATGGCAATTTGTTGCTCAATGTCATTTGTTTGTTTGTTTTTTTAGTGTCATTAAGTCTATAAAATACATCTAATTCTTCCTCCCTCATCTCAGTTGCAGATATTTAAAACCTAACCTGATGATACTTAACAAATCCCATTAAACGTCTAAAACCAACAACAACCTGATCCTACTAAAAGTTACTGGACAGGTCTTATTCCTCTGTGCCATAAACCTCTGCTGCTGTCCTAAGACTATTAAGCTCATCCAGGAGGGAGAACACATCTCTCCCACTGACAATTTTCATTCATTCCTACATACATACCCCGACTCTCAGTGTGTAGGCATACTCTGCCAACAGCGTGGGACTAATGATTCTCCACTTGTGCTTGGTTTTCTTGAAGTGAGGGTCAGGGAAGAGGAAGAACATCTTACTGAGCTGAAAGACAGAGGGAAGAAATGTTCAGAAACAGGAAAATAAGAATGAGCGTTACTCTGTGTTGTTCCCACACATGAGATCAAAATAAAACACTGTTTTGACTACTTTTATATTATAGCTCTAAAATGTGTGAGTCATCATTAAATGTGGTCCCTGTGATATTTTGTGGTTGGTTGGTTACTGTGCAAAGCAGAACTGGAATTTCCCTCCTTGATTTTTTCTTTTTTTTCCCCATAAAGTTTCCCATGTCTCTGTCTTTGGTAAGTGCACACTTGCAGACTCCACTGACATAAGTCTGGCTGACACAAAAACTAGTGCAGTAACTTTTTATTAGTTAAAATAAATAATGTCAGGTATAGACAGAAAGATGTGGGGATAATCAGTGGGGGCTGCTGCAGCCTTGGGGGCTGCTTCACTGCTCATGGAGGATGGAAAAAAACATAAGACTGAATTATTTTGGGGTTGCATAGCATATTAAGAAAAGGAAAAAAAAAATATGTCACAGCTTCAGAACGTGCTGTTTCAACACATCATGCATGTGAGACGGATCAGGACTAGTTTTTGAGCACTAGGTGGTCGTCTTTTTATTGCTCCGCTTGGAGGAAAACCTGGGTAGTGAAGACAGTTTTGTTCTAATCATGAGTGAAAAGACAAATATCAGTAAAGCAGCTGGAAATACGTTCATCTGTGGTAGATGATATGACTTATGAGTAACTTCAAGGAAGTCAAAATGTCAAAGCACTTTAATGAAAATTCAAGCAGAACATTCCTCTCAAGCACTTCAAGTCTCTTATTTAAAAGCTGAAAAATGTTAGTGTGTGTGTTTTTACATGTAATGTGTATTCCATAAATGTGTCAGTGTTGCAGCAATCACTCTCCTCTGTTCACTTCTTAAATAATAGTCAGGGCATCTGGGGTGATGCTTTTTTAGCCCAGTGTACCACAGGTTTCAACAAGTCACAGCAAACTGGAATGGATAAAAGGCATCTCACACTGTTTCATATTCAACTTTCAAGTCAGTCAATGAAGCCATTGTTGTGAAAAGCTGGATTTATTGAGCAATCTGCATAAACTGATTCAGTCCATTTGTTAAAACATGAAAAAAGTTAGTCAGAAAAGTTTGGTCTTTGGCAGTGCCAGGACAGATTGCCAGCATTATTTAAGGTTAGTATGCTGGCTTTGGGATGCTGCTCCCAGGTTTGCCCCTGATCTTTGCCAAATGAAAAGGCCTGCTAAGAGAAGTGGATTAGGAGAGCATCTACAAGCCTATGATGACCCTCATTACAGCACGGCCCGTTCCACATAATACCTCCATTTCCTTAACATTAAACAAATGCAACTTTTAACATTTTTCCAAGCAAAACATGACCTGAAACGGAGCCTTACTGCCTTTCCCACACTCCTTTTCAATACCTGCCATTACGTCCTTAAAACCCAACCGCTGTCTCTGCCCCCCCCCTCCCCTCACCACTCGACTTAAAATCCACCTCAGCTCCAACGATCCTTTAGAATGATGTCAATACATACACACTGATAGAGTTTAACCACAGTCCGACTCATAAACTCTGCTATATAATTGTAGAAATAAATCTGGACTGTGTGCAAGTGGATGCTTTAACTTGGCACTGGAATGAAACCCAGGTAAAGGCTGCGACAGTGAGTTTGGAGCCAGTGTTAAGTGTGTAACTAAAAACAAAAGTTGTGTAAAAAGCTTTCAGAGAGAACCACACAAATGTAATTTCAGAAATTGGACATTTGCATGTATCTGGGTATAAAAATTGATTTACAGACGAGGAAAAATGAGGTGGCATCAGAAATAATGTCAGCTGCTGGTGCCAGATGCTGGTCTCTGCTTAACTGACTGACGAGAACATAAAACATTTTAATGGAAATGTCACATGTGTTTTCTTCCAGTACAAAACAATAAAAAATTAACAGAATCTTCAGCAGAAAGAAAAATCAGCTATGATGTCTCAGGTTGTTTTGTGATGAATGAATGTGAAGAGACTTGACAAAAAAGGGGATTATTTGACTTTTATTCTACAGGGATTGTTTTATTTTGCTATAAAATCTTGAGAAGGACTTTCATAACTTTAAAGTTTAATTAAACATTTAATTAGGTTTACTAAATAATAATTAATAAAATAAATCAATTATTAAAAAATAAATATTATTATTATTATTAACAACACACACAGGGGACCTTACCTGTCCTTTAAAAAAGAAGTTGGGCAGGTATTTCATCGCGTTGCTGCGAATGCAGGCGATGTTCTCGTAGCTTCCGGGCTGAGACACTCGCAGTGACTGGATACGGTCCTGAACGTAATCAGACACTTTGACCCGAATCTCCAGGCCCAGGATGAGCTTGTCTGGGAAAAGTGGCGATAACTCCACTGAGACGAAGCAGCAAAGACGCAGAGACACACAAACAGAGACAGGAACCATGAGGACGTGAAGTCAACATAGAACAAGACCAAGAACAAGGCTCTGGGTCAGGGGTCTCAAACTTCAGTCCTCGAGGGCCACTGTCCTGCTTGTTGTCCAACTGTCCCCACAGCTGATTACCTGGACCAGGTGTGTTCAGCCAATCAGAAGCTGGAAGGGCAGGGGTAGTTGGAAAACAAGCAGGACTGGACTTGGAGACCCTAGGTGGTCAGATCATGGACATAAGTACCTAAAAGGCCCCCGTATCCACATCCAATGTCTGCAAACTCCACCAGAGGGGTCTCTTTCTCAGACGGGCTGCCAGTGAAGAAGTGTGGATACAGTTTGGACCAGTCCATTTCCTCAGGACACACTGGACTGAGGAGCAAACACAAGTCACAGATTATTGCGAGGACAGACGTTATTAAACGATTTTATACAGATGTGGTCTGTTAGGGCGAGGTCAGAAACACCAGACACATCTGTCAAAGCGTGGTGTCTTGTTTGTTTGCGACCTTTCCATGGTTATGAAATCACTCACTACTCAAACGTGTGATATGCCATCGGGTTTGAATGGGCGCGTTGTCTGTAGTAACGTTTCTGAGGCATTGACGAACTCATGGCGGATTAAGACGCGAACTTTAGCCCCAGAAAGATTCAGTCCGTGACCCAGTTGTTTAGAAAGCACACCCATGTAGCGACACCCTCACAGTCACGCTGCTTTCTACTCCGCCAGCCCGACAGGCGAAGGGTTTTTACGTCATCAGTCAGCGTCGTCTCGGGGGTTGCCAGGTTTGCAGAACCACATACGCGCCGGGTCAGAGATAAGATACAAATTGTCTTAATTCAGAATGACTGAATGTGTGTTGTTGTTAAATGTGCCCTTGTTACGGTGGGAAATAATACATGTAAACAACTGTAGAGTGTAAAGTGCACCTGTAAAGTAAAATTAACCAAACTTTAGTACAATTAGTAAAATTACTTTAGTGGGGAAATATGTGACATTTGCCCATAAAATCAATAAGTCACGTTACAAATGTTAAGAAGAATAGAGTGGAAATGGTCAAATATAAAAACTATATTTAGGTACAGTAGTTAAGAAAATGTTAGCTCACAAAGCGGTGTAAATAATGAAATAATACTGTATATAATTCCCAATAGTTATTTTGAGCGGCTGCATTGATTTGCTTATTATTTTATTTACTGGTGCATCTGTGCATCTGGTTATTGTTTATGACTTATAGTACGCAATAATAAAATGTGTCACATTTAAAGACTGCTATAATAAAACTCTGGATGTGTGTTATTTGTTTTTACCTACGACAATCTGACTGGATGCTGCCAGTGATTTACATTGTGCAGTTTAAATCACAGTAAAACAGTACAGGGCTATATCACAGAATGGCATTCATCTACTTTGGCAAATATTCTTTTTTATAAACATAATATCTTCACTTCTGTTTGCATCTTCTTGCAAAAATGTCCTTTGTTCTTCTACTCTTACTTATCTAAACCATTTCCAGCTGTCGTCTGTCTACATTACAATAGCTACGACCAATAACTTCATTATTTAATCCTTGGTAATGCTGAGTGCATGGATCATGTTAGTATTACATGCTGATATTAAGATGATGAGTAAATTTAGCCTGAGGGTAAAGATTCGATTAAAACTAAAACAATATTGACAGGACCATTGTGGAAACTATTGCCTATATTAAAAGGGAGTGATGTAATAAATATTAGGACATCTAGATGGAGTTTGTTTAGCATAATGTATCATTTTTAATGTATACATTTTGTCTGTTAGATAAGAGGTGAATATATACAGTGTATTTGAAAGATTTGTGCTATATTTTACAGTTGCATTAACATTTTTCCATTATATCCTTTCATTTCCTTGGGGTTTGAGATTTATGTGGTTCTATCAAGAAAATCCAATCCACATTGCACAGTAAGTTTCATTTTATTGCCTAAAAACCAGACTAAAGAAAACACAAAGTTTTTTTTGAGATCAACAAAGTCTTTATTACAAAACATGAATTTTGTATGAGGGTATATTTCAAGCAGTTGTGTCATGTATCAAAGTTTTATTGGGCTTTTTAATGTCTGATTCATGAGTGCTGCTTTAAGTGTAAACAAATACCAGACCATGGTGGACCCTCGGGACTATGTGGAATACATTAAGGGGGGGTGGGACCATTGTAATCATCACAAGCAGAAGCACAATCATTTTCATCACCAAAGTCTTTATAGAATAAATTCCAATAAGTGTATTTTTCTTTAGAAAGCAAAAAGAGCTTTAAAAAAGCTTTTTCTTTTTCAAAATTATTAATATTTTTTTTGTTATGGTTTCTGGTCTTTATCTTTGCTTCAGATCAAACTGCAAGACATATTTCTTATTGGCCGCTTTGAGCTCAGGCAGATTCTATGACCCAAGTATGAGACAAGAAGATAACGGCAGTGTTTAAGTGGCAATCACAGTTTTTTGGTACTAAATCCCCATCAACACTTTGATCTCCTTCTTAAATCGCAGAGCACATTTGTCTGTATATAGTCTCATACTGTGGTCACCCTCATGACCACCTCATGGTTGGCACTTTGCAGGTTGTTGGGTCTTAATTGACTGAGGATGTGCAAAATAGTATAGCCACAGTGGTGTTGGAGAATAGTCCTGACGTGCCGACCCACCCTCCGTCCACTGTCTGTGACAGTTTGAGAAGAGTTCCTCTCAACACGACTGGTGTCTTTACTGCTGGAAGTGATGGGGTCACCTAAATCCTTTATTTTCTCATAATTCAACACTTTCCACTGCTGGTTCACGGCCTGCCAGCGTTTAAAGATTCGATAAACAGATGATCCTTCATGGATGATTAGTCCTGGACATAAAGGACAAAGGGTAGGGGAGGTCAGGGGCACAATAACAAAGGATACATAGACATGGAGGTGTTGAATATGAATATGATTTGAATAGCAAGACATCATAAAACGTCTAAATGACACAGGGTTAAAGGGACTATAAGATCAAATATACTAGACCTACAGGGCCTATGTGGATATTTTAGACTGATGGTGTTGATGGTAATGCTTTCAGATAAAAGCCAGAGACAGAATGCAACAAACATGGAAAACAAGTCAGATTTTTTATTTCTTTTAACTAACTTAGGAAACTGAAGACTTGTATAAAGGTTAACACCAAATCTGTATACACAAATATCAACAGTTTATGTTGATATTCACACCACTGAGAATTAACAGTCTTACCTATACAAACTATGTCCATGAAACCGTACATGCCGTAGCATATCTGAAAAAGAAGGTCCTGCCGCTGCCATTTGGCTGAAGGGCTGAGAGACGACCACACCAACCAGGAGATACTGGCGATGAGGAACAAAGAGCCCAGGATAATGGCTGCAATCTGCACTTTCTCAATCACAGTCAGAGAGATGGCCTGCCACTAGAAACAGACAGAGCGAGACACAAAAATTGACTGAAAATTACAAAATGCTTCTTGATTATATAAGATAACAGACAGTCTCTGGGAAAATCTCTGCAAATCGTGTTATTGCACACAAATGTACCTATAAAGAGCAATGTGCTTCCAAATAGCCATATTTCATTTCAACACACATTTCCCAAAACCTTTTCTGCAATTTCAGGGTATAATCATTGGACTTCCAAGGGATTTACAATGTTTGGATGCTGCAGGTTTGAAACTGAACTCAAGAATGGGCCTAATTCAATAATGAACCTGAACAAGTTTCTCTTTGCTTTGTTTTTCTGTAGCGGGATATATCACATACACTTTCGTTATTTCATTAGAGTGCAGGGTCTTAGCATCTTATTTTTCTAACAAGATTTCTGCAACTGGTTTGAGCGGATACTTCATTACCACAATTCTCTCTGAGCACAAATCACTACTACAGCACCACCTCATTCACTTATTAGGAAGAGCACATTTACATTGATAATAAAAACCTACAGTATTAAATTAAATCCTACAACCAATTAGCCCAATTCAAACTTACTGTATATAACATAAAGTCTTTTTATTGCTGGAGCTTTTGAAAAATGGTGTGTCAGATGTTTTATTCTTCATTTGGGAAGGCAATTAAAGGAAATACATGGTGTCTCTGGTAATATATCCATTCCAGCATTCAGGTGGTGAAATACCACAATTGGGTGATACTGTCTGTGAATCTATTGTCCATGTGTAACAGGCTTAATGTGCAACACAGTTAAATCATGTACCAACTCTTTAAACTGGCATCTTCTAGTAAATCCTCACCACTTCCATCTTCTGCATTTGTCCATAAATATCAGTATAAACAAATAATTTAAAGCCTGCCCGCAGCAGCGTGATGCTGATGTGCTTCCTGTTGGAAGTCAGAGCATGACCACTGAGTAAAATCAGTCCAAAATGACTCTGTAATAAAGCTGCAATCTGCTCTGTATCATTACATTCACTTTATGATCAGTGCCCTATATGTGAATTCTATGCTTTTCAGTCATTCCAATCTGGCAACATGTAGTTTATGCATTTACCGCGGCCTGGCAGTCTAATATCAAGCCCTTTAAAGATGAAGACAAAGACATCGGCTGTACCTGCAGTGGGTTTTTGGTGCTGATGGCCAGAACCTGGTACTTGAAGTAGCAGAGCTCACAGCTCCAGGAGCCTCTCTCACTGATCCAGTGGATAAGGCAGGACTGGTGAGTACAGCGCACAGAGCCATCACAGCGACAGGGACTCAACAACTCCCCCTGCAGAGGACAAACAGCAGCTGCATGACACACAAAGACATTCCCAAAAGCTGCAGTTATTCAGTCTACCTGTTGGAGATTTGATTTGTTGAAGATGATAGTAGTAGATGATAGTGATAATATTACTGTCACATTTATCTACCGAAGAGACTGCTTGTGTCATGGAGTTAGGAACAAGTACCAACTTATAACATCAAGAGGAAACTATATTGTAATGTATGCAAATGGGTTAATACGTTTATAAAAGTTAGAAAAATAGGTTTCATTTGCAAAATATTAAGGCAAAATAAGGAAAAAAGTCAAGTAGTAAAGTCAGTACAGGGACTCTTGGTAGATTACTACAATGTGAGCATTGACTGATGAGCATATTACATTATATTCGTTCAGCTTCTAATTTATTATCCTTTTGTTGCTATTCAACAAAGGCTGTGATGGTCTAAATGTTAGCAAAGTGTGAGCTTGTGGCTGCTTGTAAAAAAAGACCAGCAGGATTAAATCTGGGTGGGACAACTGACAAAAAAAAAAAAAACTGTCCCTCCTTCATCAACACCCCTGTGGTGCTCATGAGCAGGACCCTTAGGTCCATCTGTTCCAGTGGAAAAAAAACACCGATTGTACCGGGCAGCGTCCACGTGTGAGTGTCTGTCCCTATTTGATAAAACAGGATTTCTTAGAGAACATACCCTGAAAAAAAATAGTTTAGAAATTAGGTTATCTGTTTTTTGTTTGTAGTGCAAAGCTATAGCACAGTGTGTAATCCATCTCCACTGTTGACATGAGACAAACAAAAGGATTTCAAAGGGACAATGAATAATGATGACACATAAGGCAACAACAAGTTATGATAAATGGCTGCGTCTTAAGGTGAATCATGTTTCCCAGGGGTTGCATCACCTTTAACATATGTAGCTTTCATGTAACCCTTAATGTTGTCACCTAAATATTACCTGCATCCAAGTTTTATAGACTGCACCACAGAAACTGTACAGATTGGTGTATTTGTTCTGTGGTCATAACTGCAGTAGATCACTTGCAGAAAACACTGACGTCAATACAGGACAGAAATCCTGGGAAAAGCTTTTAGCTGTCGATCCCCCAGTTCATTTGTCAACCAAGACCCTAAAAAAGCAAGTGCACCATATCATCATGAAGATATCTGAGAAATCACATGAAATACCTGTGTAGTTATGTGCTGACTTAAAAGGAAAATGTTACTACTGGTGTTTATTGTGTATATATCGAACCAGTAGTGTATTAAAAACGAAGGGGTACACATGCCTTTATGTAATAAGTGGCAGACATTAAAAACATGAGACAAAATGTAATAAAGTGAGAGTATAGTGTACCCTTATTTTTACATATTTCATTATTTGCAGCTTAACGCCTTCATCTGGATACAGTTCGCTTTTCCTCATATCACTTTCCTGAAGCCTCAAAACAAATCACAGGACATCTGGCGCAGGTTTTTGTAGTCAGTATGAGACTCCCTAAGGCCCTCGGACTGACAACGCGCTCGCACATCTCAATTTATTTTCTGCCTGACTGTAGGTGATGTGCTAGGTCTTTAATTAGTTGGATATCTGGAGGGGACACTAAAACTTTTCCAGACCTCTGGCAAAGTCTGTCTCTTCAAGGTTGATTTCATCTACCAGATGATGATGTGCTCAGGCTCCTACGTCTTGGACAAGGATGACGTGAACATTAAAAAAAGGCAATTTACTTTCTGTGCATCCACCCCATCTGTTCTCTTTCATGTGAACAGAAGCGACGTTAGAGTGCGACCTCCTGGTTTCTTAAAGGAGTGATTGATTCAGCAAGTTACTGCCTTCGTCAGTCAAATCCCTCTGAGCATTTATGACTATAAACAAGTTCCTGCTAAAAATGGTCTTGTATGTGAAGGCATCATCCTCTAAAACCTTTCTTGGTTCTTTTTTTAAAAATGGTCTAATTTTATGCATCAGATGCTGCATCTGTTAGGACTTCATGGTTCACATAGTGACATGAAGCTCCTCCTGCTTCTCTGCTCTTCTTAACTGATGCCCTTCGTCTGCCCGCTGCTATTTTCAGATCACCATTGATAAATTCATTCCCTTTCAATCAGAATTTTCGATTTGTCTCACAGCAGATGAGCTGCACGCACACGGGTGGTACATTTTGGTGTCAGTGTATATTTCATCCTAAGTTTTAAAAATGAAATTGCTTGCACGGCTAAATAGCCCAGAGGGACACTCCACTGATTTCCACTCAGCCTGTGTGAAAAACAGGAGGAGCTTTTTCAAGTCTGAGAAAACATCAATGTCATCAGGGTTATTGCAGTTTGTAACTGAATAAACTGGATGTGCTGGAAAAGACAAGCTGCGTGAGGAGACTTTCACAAAAAAGAAGAAAGAAAAGGCTGAGTAATGGAAAACGTAGGATTCAGTGCATCTTAACTAAAAACTAAAGGTCAGGACATCTCAGCCTCCGAGCTTCAATGTTTATGATACATTTTAAAATCTGTCTCTTGCAGGTCTTTGACATTTGTGGCCACATTTCCTGACTTTTAATGCTTGAGTTATAACAACCGGTGCTAAAAGGCACCAAAGCCTTTATTTGTAGATATAACATGGTCCCAGATCATCTCCACTGGCTCCCAAACATTTGCATTGGATGTGGCTTCATGTGCAACACATGTTGAGCTTTTAATGTTTTTCTGCGTGTGTTTGCTTGAAACAGTTTGTCAGTTCTATGGACACAAAGACAGTGGTGGAAATGTATTAAGTACTGCATCTAAGTACAATTCTGAAGTATTTGCACTTGAGTATTTCAGTTTTCTGCTACTTTACTGTTAATTTCAGAGGCAAATATTTTATGTTTTCCTCCACTGGTAGTTAGTTATCAGCCCAGGAGCGGTAAAATGTGCCAGTTTGCATAGTTTAATGCGAATATTTGAATGCAGGAGACTCAGCGCAGTAAATGGAGCTGCTTAAAGCCGCTTCATTCATCTGAGCGCCACGTGTTTTTGAGTGAGAAAGCACTTTGCTCTGCTGAAGTGTCACACCAAAAGCGTAAATCTGTGGCGCTGTCGAGGGCAACCAAAGTGCCCCTGAGATGCTGGAATCCCAGTTTACCCACAACATCACGTTTATTGCTTAATTTTACCTTCTCCGGTCCTTGGAAGCAGATCCGACACTGCGGCGATCGCATCCCGCTCTCTGAGAGACTCGGGGGGGAGGCAGCGTCCAGGCCTCCTCCCTGGGGTATCGCGCCTTCTTTATCCTCAAACGCCAGGCTGCGTGGCCGGGGGTCTGACCCATAATATTCCTCCTCGTCATCCCGGTGAGAGCAGTTCAGCGGCGGCCAACCACAGCCTCCTATAGCGAGTCCTCGCATCCTGGTCTGTGAGTCCGGCTCTGCGCCTGTATCAGTCCTCCTGCTGGATCCAGAGCGCATCAGTAGTAACACTTTGAGTTCACTGAAAAACATCCGAATCCGGTACTTAAGCATCCTTCAGCAGCTTCACTACACAGACCTCAGCTCAACTGTGGCAGGTCCATTGTAAATTATTATTATTATTATTTATTATTATTATTATTGCATCTGAACACGTGTATTTAAGCAGACAGTCCACATCCTACTGAAAAATCGAGATCTCGGTCAAAAAAGCATGTGGACACCATGATAGGCTCTTAGATCAGCCCATAGCTCTTTGCATATCCTGTTGTTATAGCATGTGCACCGCATCCCAGCCAATAGGGAAGGATTGTTTTTCATGGATAGAGGCGTTTTCTGTCGGGTTTCAATGGAGGCTGAGAGCCACGAACTGTGGGGGGGCAGCATTACAGTCCGAGGTGCCCAGCATCGTCCTCTCATGCCTACATTTCCATCCAGTTGTTTGTTAGTATCCCAGGGTTCAAACGGGTCCTCCTGGTGCTTCAGATCAGCAGGAGCTGTTCAGGATTTGGCAACAAAATCTTGGAGTCTGTTCTTCTTTATTGCGGAAAAGCAGCGAGGGCGTCTGTTGGGAGCGGATAATAAACCCGGAGATGAAATTAAACGAGGTGAAAGGCGTGTATCCGTTGTTGTCTCCCAGAGGCATCCATCACTTCAGTTTTCTTCTCTGGACTCCTCTTCTTCGCTGTAGTGTGTGTGTGTGTGTGTGTGTGTGTGTGTGTGTGTGTGTGTGTGTGTGTGAGTGTGTTTCTGGCTTGCAGATCGAGCCGATTTCATCCCACACCTTCACCACTTAAGCTGGTCCGACAGCCCAGTTACAAAGTTGGAGATGGAGGCGACGAACAGTGAAAATCCTCGAGAACTCGCAGCAACACTTCTAGTCTCTTTCCATCCATCTCTGCGCCACAAATCAGGAAGAGAGAGAGGATGCCAGATATGGATTCCTGCAAACACACAAATCAACCGATAGTCTGCAACTGTCCCTTCCGGGTTGTTAAAAACAGCCGCACCTCTTCATCATCATCATCATCATCATCATCATCATCTCTTTACCAAACCAAATCAAAGCCTCTGTGAGTCAGTGTGACAGTAAAATGCCACTTCAGATCTGTCTGGCTCGGGTCTTCATAAATCCTCATAAATCCCCTGAATGTCTTAAAGCTGGTCCCAGGTGGTTTTCAGACATACCAGCAGAAAGAACCAACTTAGTCTTCTGAGCACAGTTTTCCATTAAACAAACAAACAAACAAACAAACAAACAAACAAACACAATCCTCCCTGCATTCAGCTGGGAAGAGGACAAAGCAGTGAAGGAAGAGACGCTGCTGTCCAAGGTGCTGATATTCATGTGACGTGGAGATCATGTGTTCAAATCCGTCGCTGATCGAGAAAAGAAAAACAATAGTGTGTGTGTGTGTGTGTGTGTGTGTGTGTGTGTGTGTGTGGTCGTACTTCTGTCTTTGTGAGGACCATTATGAGCAGACAGGACATTCTGGCTGGTCCTCACTTTCTCACGCTCCAGTTTGATTTAAGACTTGGTTTTAGGGTTAAGGTCAGAATTAGGTGGTGCAGTTTAAGTTGTGATGCTTGAGGTCAGGGGACAGGAAATGCATTATGTCCTTGCAAAGATACAAATACATGTACAGGTGTGTGTGTGTGTGTGTGTCATAAGACTAACACACAGAACAAAGAGTCTACAGGGTTGGGACAGCGTGTGTACGATGGATCCAACACATCCACCATTCACACAAACACGACACATCTGTCAGACTATTCAACAACCAGGACTCATGGTCCACTGGCACAACAAAGAGGGTCATTGTAGTTGTAGGAAATCAGCATTAAATATCAGAAAACTAACCAAACAGAGACACGTTGTTCGCAATGTCTGCACAGTGTCTTACACAAACTCATCAAAAATATTTACAGCACATTTTAGAAAAAGCATATGGTTGTGGAAATGCATGAGTGATGAAGGAGACGGGCTAATATTTATGAAACGTAGGGACGTGAAATATTTTGTAACAACATAAACATTTCTCATTACTGTTTTTTTTTTCATTCCATGTTTATTTATTTAGTGTCATTACTGAAAAAATTAAATATCATTTAATAAACAGCAAATAAAGATATCAAGACTGGAATAAGACTTTTCCACAGCAGATGTTTTGACGTCTCACAACAGGAAAATTGCATGTGGAAATAATAAAATGAATAATTGTATTAGAATTAGCAGCTGCAGTTTCAGGGTCCTGGTATCGTTCGTGCTGGTTCACGTGAACGGACCCATACAACTCCAACATCCAGAAGTGTTGTACGTGAGAAATTATCACATTTGAGCTAGTGCCAAGTTAATATCAGTCAATGTGAGTTTATTATAAAGCTCTGAAACTGGAAATTTACATTTTAACATTAAATCAGTCAATTAATCAAGTGGAAAAGCCTCCATAATGATGACTGGACATTGTTTTTGTTATAACTGATTTATTACTACAAATTTTAATCATCTAAATAAGTGAAGCTACTTTTTTTTTTATTGCAGTGTCCCAAATATCTAATAAAGTCCAGTCAGGCCTCAGCTCATCAATCTAAAATTAGACTTTTAACAGCCACAAGAGAGATATGATACATGAGCTCAGAGACAATTAGGAAGACGATGGTCTTCAACTGTTTCCTTTGCACTTTGTTTCTACCTATGTCTTTCATATTTACTTCAGTTTTTGTGGAATAAATATTTGTTTGTCAATTCCATTATGTCCCAAATACAGAATATGGAAATACTTTCTCTTGTAAGGAACCTGCCACAGCTCATCTCCAGATCGTACGTCTGCCTATGATGAGTCTCCTGGTCGCCCTCTCTTCCCCTGTGAATGCCACATCACTTACCTGCTCTCCTCATGGTTCCTTCAGGGAACCACTTCGATGTCTTGGCACTTACCTGGCCTTCTCCCTGCCTCATGGTCAGCTTCTTCGGCCCGTGGTTGAAGACCAGCTAAATATGAACCAACAGATGAGGCAACTCATGCAACGTCTGACTTCTTTTCCCCCTTTCTCCTCAGCAGGTCCAGTCCTCCCCTGTGCCTCCCACGTTCCTCATCCAGAGCTGTTTTCTGGTCCTGAGGAGATGATTCAGGGTTTTCTGCTCCAGTGCTGCCTAGTCTTCCAATGGCAAGCGGAAACATATTTTCCTGTGATGAAACCAAAATCCCCTGTCACTTTGGCAGACAGATTCTATTTAAGCGATTTCTTGAACAGAACTGGCTGAGATCAGAGATCAGGCCTGGGTGTGACAAGTGGAATTTAACTCAGCTTTCCAAAAAAAATGTGGTTTTCAGATGGGGCCAGTCAGGCTTGGGCAGCTTTCTTCTCCATAATAAATGAAATCATCATTCACAAACTGCATTTTGTATTTAGTCGGCTTGTCTTTGTGTAATTTTACCATCTCTTACCTCCAGGGCTCCAGCCAGATGCTCTGTCCAGACTCCACTCCGTCAAGGAACCAACCTCAGGAGGTGCTTCAGAAAGAACCTGACTGGGGGAGGTCATCCAGGAAGCAGTACATAACAAAAGTACATAACAGCCTGTTCCACATGAGCTCACATTAAGACCTCTACCCAGGCCCCCGTGGGCCCCACTTATGCCGCTTACCTGTCCCCCATCGCCCAGGGTCCCATTTGGCTGTAGACTTTATCACTGGTTACCTCCCTCAGAGGCCAACACTCTGATCCTCACCATCATAGATTACTTTGTCCCACTTTCCCAGCTTCCCTCTGCCTATGACACAGCCCAACTACTGGTGCAGGATGTTTTTCACCTACATGGCAACCCCACGGACATCTTCTCCGACCAAAGCCCCCAGTTCATCTCCCAAGTTTGTAAGAGCTTTATTGCTGTTTTGGGTTTCCAGCCTTTTATCCAGGTTCCACCCTCATACTAAAGAACTCCAGCATTGGCAGGTCAGCAAGTTTGGCTCTTCACCACTAACGTTTCAATTAACACAGACTCTAAGAAACTGTCTCCCTGGTTTACTGGCCCTTTTGTAGCTAAGAAAATCATTAGCACCTCCACTGTTCAGCTCCAGCTGATTAATCCCTGTGGCTACACCCTGTGTCTCACTTTTTCAATTTCCTTTTCTTTCACTTTTTCTGTTTTCTTTCAATACAGTTGTTTTTATTTTTGTAACTGAAATGTGGAGCATCCCACCTGCTGTTAGTTTTTCCAGCCGTTTGTATTCAATCGAGAAATAAAGACAAACGTTTTAACAAGAACACCATGGATTTCAGGTTTAGGCTGAAAGTACTTTGATATTATATTTATTATATTTTATATTTGGACCATCTTTTTTCATGCCAATCATTTTTAGCTGATTTACATGTGCATCTTAGTTTATTTATGTGCATTTGGTTGATGTGTTCTGATGTCAATGTGTTTAGAAATTCTTTATTGTTTTTCTCATTCTTCCATCCTTACAGATTTTTTTGTATTTGGTTTTTTGTTTCATTTGTAACGATCAGGACTAAATACACACATAATAGTTTCCAACACACAATAATGTAAAAGCATTTAAATTAATACATTTGTTAACTACACACTAACTCTAAGGTTGGCATGCTGGATTGATTGATTCATAGTGTAATAAAACTGTTGAAATAGTATAAAATATTACATTTTTACTAAATGTATGAATGCTTAAATATCATCCATCATCTAGACCCCCTTAGTCCTAACCAGGGTCCCAGGGACCTGCTGGAGCCTATCCCAGCTCTCTCTGGGTGAAAGGCAGGGGTCCACCCTGGACAGGTCCCCAGTCCATCACAGGGCCACATAGAGACAAACAACCTCACACACTCACACTCACTCCTATGGGCAATTTAGAGTCACCAATCAACCTGACATACATGTTTTTGGACTGTGGGAGGAAACCAGAGTACCTGGAGAAAACCCACACAAGCACAGGGAGAACATGCAGACTCCACACAGAAAGGCCACTGATGGGTTTCAAACCAGGAACCTTCTTACTGTGAGGCAACAGGGCTAACCACTAATGCACCGTGCTGCTTAAATATCACTTTAGTTATTTACAGGTTTACCTAACTTGTATGTTGTATACAATTTACAAAATGCTTGACTGCTGCTGATAAATGTGCATTGCAACAGAAAAAATAAGTAGTTCATGTATATTTAGGCCACAATTTCTCTATCTATTTATCTATCTATTTATCTATCTGTTTATCTGTCTGCCTGTCTTTTTGCAGGCTATCAGTGAATAAACACCAAAGGATAATTCAACAACAGTATGTGGCCGCTAAGAAGTTTCTCATGCATGTTGGGCTGGTGAAGACTTTGGGCTCCGCCTCTTCCAAGTTGCAGAAGCAGCAGGAAGCGACAGCCCCCAAAAAGAGTTCAGGCTGGAGGAGGAAGAAGAAGAAGAAAAAACCTGTGGAGGCCCAAATTATATCGCTTGATTGGCCTCTCCACATCAGATCCACCGCTGGACTGGAAACCTCAGCTGGACCCGACCTGACGCGTCAGACTGGTTTCTGTGAGAGCTGGGGCGGTACGTGGCAGATCTCTGAGCATGTCCTCCTCATAAAGCTCCAGTACCTGCCTCGGGAAAAAGCAACAGGCGAGGTGAGTACAGTATACCCGATCTGGGGCTCACACGGGTCTGGTTTTGGACGTGGAAGAAGCGTTTGCTGCAGGCGGCGTCACAGCTTGTGTCCGCCACGTCAGTGAAAGCGCAGCAGAGGAGGAACAGTCCGTGTGGCCTGTTGCTGCTGCACTTTTCAACACACATTTTCATTAACAAAGGAGCGCTATGGAGGAGCACCACGTGTCTGTGTGGCCTGCTGCTTTCTGCCTCCGCCCACTGCCCTGTCCTCACCAGGCAGATAATCAATAGTGACAGGCCGAGCTGGTGATCAATGGGCAGGTGAATGACCTGAGTGTCAGTGGTGGTGGTGTGAGCTGTGCTGTCTCTGCTGGGAAATGGACAGATGTGTTTTTGCTTTTTTTTTTTTATTTGTTTGTTTGTGTTAATTGGGGACAAGTCATTTAGAGTGTGATCACTTCCTGTGTGGGACCACAGGATGTTTGACATGGAGACTGCAACAAGCCTGGTCATTCATTATGAGACAATAAGCCGTTTCTGTGAAATAGCTCTGGTCATACAACATTATGTTAGGGCAGAGCAGATATACCTTTACACCCTTGTTTTTTGTCAGGAAGCTCAAAAAGATTTTGAAAGTAGGTTTTAAACAGTAACAACATCCATCCATCATCTATACCTGCTTATGCCTAACCAGGGTCACAGTGACCTGCTGGAGCCTATTTTATTGTATTGAGGCGGAGACGGTAAGGAAAGGATGGAGTGTTTTGTAATTTAGGCATGAACTCAATATATTGAGGGTAAAAAAGTATTTTATTGTCTAACCCTAAAGCGTTATGCTCAGGAGGTTACATATGTAGGTCACAATAAAGCCAACGTCAGGGATCCTTATTACAAATGTCTCCTTTAAATTAATAAAATTAAGAGGATATCCTGTAAGTTCAAAGTTCAAATGTTAACATTGGTATCAGCCTTTGCAAGTCCAGTGTTGGTTGAGCTTATATCATGCACATTTAAGTTCCTGCTGTTTGATGTTTGACTATACAGGCCTGAATATTCACGCTTTATTTTCTCTAGGTCTCTCGGTCTCACTTCTCAGGTATTTTCTGTGTTTCTCAGACTCTGTGGCCTTTGACTCTGCTACCACCCACACTGTCATAACGAGCTGTGGACGGTAAACACCCAAAAATCAGCCACGTCACGTTTAAGACACCAAGAAACTGGAAAATATGTGTAATTTATGATCAGCGGAATCTGTGAGATGTGCTGTACTATATACTAAACATATTTACTTCTTTTCTTACAAGGACAGCAGCTCTGTCATCAAGTTTTAGGAGGTTTTAGCAAACTAAGAGGACTTCAGGGAAAACCTTTAAAAAGCAAAATCTATTCATGAATATGATTATTTGTAATTTTACCTTTTCAGTTTTTAGTGTTTTAAATGAAATAAATATTATTATGAACATAAAGAAATATACACTGTTAATACATTTCTAATATAGAAAACATCAGAATTATGACTGTGCCAATGAGTCCACTAGAAAACAGATGAAACCACATTAACCAGTTACAGCTCACCATGTCAATGTGCAGTTTCAAACCACAAACTATCAGTATGTGCTTTGAAAATGGAAAAGACTGACTGAAACAGTGATGACTGCATGAGTTGATACTTTTATTTGTTGAGCACATACACAGGATTGCAGGCAGATTCTTGTCTCTGACTCAGGTTTTTTTTTTTTTGCGTAAGAGGAAGAAATGTGGTTTGTTCACCATATTTAACGCAACATCACTTCGTCTTATTATATCGACCACTTCAAAACTGTGGTTTGGCATCCTTAATTCAGATCTCATCATGTTTTATTTCCACCAGTATGTAGTCCACTTAACAGGATATCTTAAAATATGAATAACTCATCCAGCATGTGCTTTTCTGGTCTTCATTACACCGTCATGTCTGACCACATGAAAGCAACGCAGATATGACTCATCCTAATTTTAAAACTCAGCATGAAATTCATGTTGTTACCTTCAGCAGGGATGCCGCATTCTCTATTTTCTTCTCCAAGGCTCACGAGGAATTGAGTATACGAAGTTTCAGTCCAAACAGGCTGTCCCATGATGCACTTTGAGTCACTGGCTTTGGAAAGTGAAGCGTGTGGTACAGTACTGAAGGGAATGAATTGCTTGCTCTAGTGTTGTTTGTTTTTCATCTTTTGCTGCTCTACGTTTCTCACTGAAACAGTTTAACACCAGACCTGCTTCATCTGTTTCACACTTCCTCAGCCTTAACAAATCTACTGCGATTACTGCAACTTTATGCAGTTATTTTATTGTTTTGTGCATTAAATGTCCAAATGTAGTGAAAAATTCCAATTTCTCAGGGCCTGAGGTTTATCTATGTAAAGTTTACCATAAACATTCAAACCCTAAATATGTTCAGGTTACAAACATATGTTGAGCCGGCTGGGGAAAATCTACCAAACTGGTTTCAGAGCCCAAAGGCTGAGACTTGACGTGAGGGGAGGAAGCACTGAGGTGGTGCCTGGTAAGAGACTGAATCAGTGGCTGGAGTTGGTGGAGGAGTCAGAGGGACATTAGATGAGATGGGACGGGGCTGAGTGGTAGAAGGTGGTGGACAAATGTCCCATTTAAGTGGATTTGCTTCAAAATAGAGCCCCGTTCAGCGAGTCATTGACTCCTTCGAGCAGGTCGGGTACTACTTTGTCCTGAGCACTGAGAAATTCCTCTGTGGACACGAGTAAAAAATATGTCACACGTTTGAAAACTTGGCACACAAAGTACCTGCAGGCTCTTATACAACTTCACCGTGATAGAGGCCAGAACGACTTGCCATAAAATGTTGTGCATTCACCTGCATGGTTGACTTCTGCTGCCAGAATAGTTGAAATATACAGTGAAGTGTTATTTATTAGGTCTCACTGAACAGCCCTGTCACTGTATGATGCGATAAAGCTACAGTATGAACAATAGGTGTTATGACTACATGTGCTTTGAAATGTGTCACCTGTGATGAAGCCACTGAGAATGACCACCCAGCTCTGCAGCTCCTTTTGGCTTTCCGGTCCGGTGTCATGGTTCCTGGTGCTATGTGGTTTCCAGCCACAGCAGGCAGCTGTTTTAGAGAAACATCTTGATTAAACCCACTAAGCTACTTAAGCTCCTACACCGGCACCAAAAGGCAGACAGATGAAGTTATCTGCTGGCTAAAAAGCTAGTTATTTCCCTGAGGAGTTGGTGGAGAAACAGGGGCTGAAAGGAGAGTAAATTACTTTTGTCAGGTAGCCAGAAACACAGCTCTGAATGAATGCTAACGATGCTTTGTGTTTGTGGGATGTCCAGATAAACAATTGTTGGGCAGGGGGCTGCGCGTGGACTGGTGGGTAGCGGTGTGGTGTGATGTTGGTTTGACTCCTGTGAGCCACCTGTCTTCACTTACTCTCCCTCCTGTGTTTCCTGATGTCAGTGTTGTATTTGCTGCTTATTCTGCTGCCACCAGTTGGACAAGGAAGCAGGTTTGAAGGTGATGTTGTAGTTGGCAGTGGTCACTGCAGCGTGGGTGTGTTGAATGTTGACCTCCCTGCTGATGATGAGCTGACACTGTAAAATTGCACATTCTTACCCACATTAGCCGCCCCTAATAGCCCAAACTGTGTTTTTGTAATTGCAACACGCCTCTTTAATGCTGCCTCCTCGTTATTCAGCAGTACTCTGAAGCACAATGTGAAGCAGCCTGTTTTACAAATTGAACTTGATCATAAAGAAGTAGCCGCAGCCCTCCTTTGCAGAGAGTAATGAAACAGCAGCTCAGTTTATTGTTATACTGAGAACTTTAACAGAGAACTTTCTCTCCTTGACGAGGGTCAGTGCTTTATTGCTCGGTACATCGCCAGCTGCTATGACTGATGCCTAATGAAGCTGTTCTCTATAAACTCCTGCACTCTCAGCCTTCTCCTCGCACTGATGCATCCTGCAGCTGAGGAGTCGGTGACAACTCCTGCAATCACAGCTCGCTTTGCTAACAAGCCAAGGCCATTTGGATGAAAAAGCTTGAATAAATCTAAATGGAGCAAACAGAGAGCTGTGAGGCCTCAGGTCAAATTAGACACATATTTTAAGATATTTTTGCAGAACTAGATCTTGAAAACACGATGAGCTTTCTGTCGACACTTTGAGGCAGGTCGGCTGGTGGAGTGAAAGTGGATTTTGTAGTGAATCAGAAACATATTCAGACACAAATTGAGGAACATGATGCGAAATGTTTGGCAAGAAACAATGAGTCATTGTTAATGAGAAGACAGCTAAAGTGGCTAAATATGATAATATTGGTCTGTCAGGTCCACTAGCTCAGTCGGAACAGAAATAGCTTAACCATTGGATGGATTGCTATGAAATGAATCTCAGTGACTTTGGTGACTTTCTCTCTACAACCACAGTGATATTCACATTTGTGTTTATCAGTGAAATGTCTTAACAATTATTCAGCATATTGCAGTAACGTGTTGTACACACTGTGTGACCTTCAGGGTCAATTATAACAACTTTGGTGATGGGAAAGTTAAAGAGAATAGTGAGAAAAGGTGACCAGGTGAATTTTTCTGCTGTTGTGCCTTTTAAGATCCATGTGAGGTGATTGATGATTTGAAAGTTATTATTAAAGTTATGTTTCTGCATCTAATTTGTTTGTTACACTTTGTGTCTCAGTCTGTTTTAACTTAGCCATGGCCGACACCGCGGGTATCCAGTATGAGCCAGTGGCAGAGATCGGAGGAGGTGCTTACGGGACTGTTTACAAGGCCCGAGACACGGAGAGTGGGCAGTTTGTTGCTCTGAAGAGTGTACGTGTACAGACAGACCAAAATGGCCTGCCGATCTCCACAGTTAGAGAGGTGGCCCTGTTGAGAAGACTGGAGCAGTTTGATCACCCAAATGTGGTCAGGTAAGACGACAAAGTGTTTCAGCCTGTGTCTCGTCTCCACCGTCATCGCCTCTCACTGAAGTCACTGCTCTTGTTGTACGTGTCAGGCTCATGGATGTATGTGCCACCCAGAGGACGGACCAGGAGACTAAAGTCACTTTGGTGTTTGAGCATGTGGACCAGGACCTTAAGACGTACCTCGAGAGAACTCCAGCTCCTGGATTGGCCCCTGACCGCATCAAAGTAAATCTAAACAGCTTGATTTCTCAAATAGGTCACAAGGCGGAGACAGTAAGGAAAGGATGGAGTGGTTTGTAATTTAGGCATGAACTCAATAGATTGTTGAAATATTTATTCCACATTTAAAATACGATCATCTGTGTTTTTTAAGGACCTGATGAGGCAGTTGCTGTGCGGCCTTGCATTTCTTCACTCTAACCGCGTGATGCACAGAGACCTGAAACCGGAGAATATTCTGGTAACCAGCCAGGGTCAGGTGAAGCTTGCTGACTTTGGACTGGCCAGGATCTACAGCTGCCACATGGCCCTCACACCTGTGGTAAGAACTCACCTGGACCACAGCAACAGTTCCTTGTGTTCTGCATATGCTATTTTCTAAAACATACCATAAAGTTTTTGTTTCTAGATATTTTTAACTCGTCCCACAGTTGCTGGTTTTCATTCTTTTCAATTCAAAATAAAAACCTTCAGCCACTGACTAAAGGCTTAACTACTTTATCATACTGATCCTTATTTTTGTCTCAGTTGTGACTAAATTCTCACGGGTGTAACAAGTCTGCTGCCACACATGAACCTTGTGAATGCAAAGGCTAATGCTTAATGCTAATGGTGTCATTAACACAAAACACAAAGTGCTGATTGTGAATTAGTTTTCCTTCTGTATGTTAGTAAAATGAATTTGGCCAGCTGTAGAGTAGGAATTATAGCTGTTGAACAGCGGAACAGCAGAAACAGCACTGACTAAAGTACCCCTATTTTGTGGCTAACAAACCAAAACACGTAGAATCAGCAGTGCAGTGTTTGTATCTTCATATCTGTTTCCTGCAGGTGGTGACGCTGTGGTATCGGCCTCCTGAAGTTCTGCTCCAGTCCAGTTATGCCACACCTGTAGATATCTGGAGCACCGGCTGCATCTTTGCTGAGATGTTCAGGCGCAAGTGAGTCAGCAGAATAATATCAAGCTAAAAAAAGAGACAGACACAGAGCGTTTATCTTAGTGGCTTTAATATAATGAGATTAGAATTTCATTCTGGATTCGTGATGATGTGTTTGAATGACATCCTGAAGATATCTTTGTAATGCAGAGGTTTGTGCTCACAGCTCAGGCCAGCTCTTACCAAGGCTGAAATCAAGTTTAGGTTATTAAAACACAAGCTTGGAGAGAGAAGTGATTGCTTTTGTTAAACGTTGACAAGTCTTAGCCTGTCGTGCGCTTTAAGTGCACATGGACTTTTCAAAGTTTGCTCTCAAGATCAAGTGGTTTCTTCATCTTAAGTACTTTGTTTGCATTGCTGTAACATAACCTTAAAACATTATTCATGTTTTCGTTTGCTGATGTTGTACTGAAGACAGATTCAATGCTGTGGCGGTGAATAGCTTGCAGGTACATATGAAACTTTCCAGGTTACGCAGGTAGAAACTTCACCTTTTAAGCTCGACTCGTCTGTAGTCGGAACACGCGTTACCAGATTTTATCTCTGGCACAGCAACGCTGAGTTGGCCAGCAGTTCAGGAGGGTTCAGATTTCATCTGTAACTGGATCATGGTACAAGGTTATTTATGACTGAGGATATCTGGTCCAGGTCTCAGATTGTTGGAGGATGAAGTGGCAAAAAACTGTTGGGCTTTGCTAAACAAATTACGTTTCAGCAAAATGAAATGTTTCATTAGATTCTTAACTGTCTTTGAGAAACCAAATCTAATATATATTAAAGTTCAAAGCTTCTATCAAGGTCAGACCAGACCTCCTTATTATTTTTTAGGACCCCCCCAAAGTTGTGATCTAGTTTTTGTTGGGAGAAACTGTACCCTCCTGTTCCCTCATTTTTCAAACACCATTTCTGTGCAAAAAATCCATTATGGGAACCCTGAGGTTTAAGTGTAACCTGTAAAGTGGATGTGTCTGACTTATACTGTAGTTGTAAGTGACATATTAAAGTAATGTCATCAGCAGCGTGCATACTCATACAGTCCGTTTGACAGTTCACTGTGACCTGATTCAACACAAACTACTGGATTTAGCCCAAACAAAAGTCCTAATCAGTGAATTTAGAGGTTATAATGGGAAGTATTTTGTGTCTGGCTGCCCGAGGTGACGTGTGCCAGAAACCTTTTACTTAACAGACTTGTCTGCAAACATCTTCCAGATCAGCCAAGACACAGGGCAGTTCAACTCAGTGATATACAGAGTAGGTCCATCTACTGGTGGAAGTGACAAACTGCATGTCGACAGTGGTCAGCCTGGGTTAAAGCATGTATGCCTTGAAATAACTGCTTAATGTATTAATGGTAATGATACAGCGATACATCAGAGGTAGTGTGTTATAATATCTGTGTGTTATAATATTCGCACCAATCACCAAATTAGCAGAGACATGTAAACAAGCGAAGCGCAGAAGAAACCTCTTAGCTGCTGAAATGTCACCTTCAGTCTATTTACATTGGTTCATACTTTTGGTTTGTTAGACCTTTGTTCTGTGGAGAATCTGAAGTGGACCAACTTGGGAAAATCTTCGAGTGAGTATCAGATATTTCCCATATGAGTTCTACTGGTAGATGAGCCATAGTATACCTGTTTCATTGAAAATGACATTTTATTTCAGAGTTATTGGCTTGCCTCCTGAGGAGGAGTGGCCAACTGATGTTACGCTCTCAAGAAAAAATTTCCCCCCCGTCACGCCTCGTTCAATCACTGACTTTGTTCCAGAGATAAATGAGCAGGGAGCGCAACTATTGCTGGTAGGTTTTGGCTCTGATTTCTAAAAGATAATGACTGGTAATGGATTGATGTGTAGCAATAAAAAGAATTTGAAACAGGGTAGTAAGAGAGAAGATTTTTCCTTCCTCATAGTCTGGTGACATTCTGGTGACATTCAACACAAGCCACAAGAATTTCACTGGTGCAACACTGGAAATTCTCATGACAGACATTTTATTATCAGGGAGAGAGCAGCAGTTTTGTTTATTTCTAGGCCTAAAATCACAACTTTTCTGATGGATTAGTAGTTAGTTTGCCGACACTTTTAAAAAAGGAAACGCACAGTAAATGTTTTTTTTTTTCCTGGGACTAAACCACTACAACCACCAACCACTTAATCACACTAGACAGTAATTCTCCCTCTCAATATAATGTAGAAAATAGGTTCAGAACAATAAAAGAACCACAGTATGAATGATTCAAATGAATAAACTGAATCAAATAAATCCTAATGACCAAAGTAAGCTCAGGAATGATGCACTGATTTATTTATTTTTTATTCTGTACTTTTTAAAGGAATAGTTTGACATTTTAGGCCAATAAACTTTTTGGTTTTGTGTGAATTAAAAACAAATTGTACATAACATGATAATTAGGGACCTTTAGATGAGATAACCAGCTGCTGGTTCCCTCAACATCTGTATAGTAAAGGACGGGGTGGATTTTATCTGACTCCCAGCATGAAAGCAAATAAAAGTTTTTTGTGAAATTTGACAGTGACACAGCTTTAATATCCTGTTATTCTTCTTTTCCACAGAAAATGCTGACCTTTGACCCTTTGAAACGAATATCTGCCCTCAGCGCACTAGAACATTCTTATTTCCAGGATGAGGAGACATTGACTCAAACAAAAAGCTGAAGTGATGCAGCGAAATGTGCAGTGTCCAAGTTTAGACCTGACCTAACCGTAAAGGATTAAATTTCATTAAGTGCCTTGCCCTTCACGACGCCTGGGTTATGCTTTGGGATATTTTCTGTTATTCCTGCATCAAAAAAGGATTAAGCCTGGGAAATGGAATAAAATATGAAGAGGCGTGAATTTAAGGATCACTGGCTTTTCACCATGTAAATGTCAGAGTTAATGATGTTAACGTGTCTTCAAGGACAGTGCCAGTGTTTTTAACGTTTGATTTCTGCACCAGTCCTGTCAGCAGAGACTGGTGCACAGAAACGTCCGTCATCTCTTCTGTAATGTCGTTCTTACTGTGTACAGTGTTTAGATAGATGGAAGGAAGAGGAGATGTCTTTTTGTTACAGGCTGACACAAGAACAGCCTCTAGTTAGTGATTTTACTGTGTTCGTGTTAACATTTTATCATACAAAGAACAGTAACACCACAAATCTGCATCAAATTCTATGGAAATTATGAAACACAAGTGTATTTAAAGAAAAGGTAGTTTGAGGTAGCAGAAGACGAACGCACAAGTAACACATAACAAGAATACTGGTATTGCCCTTAAATAGTCAAAGAAACACACTTTCATTTCATCGTTCATTTCAATATTTTTCTGTGCCTCACTAAAACCATCTGAAATCAACCAGCACTGTAACTATATATATGCTATTATACAGATGTTAGTCCATATAAACTAAATAAATGTGACTGTATGAAAACTGAAATGGACTGAAATATTTTTGAGAAACACACTGAACCAAAGTAAATACTAACAAATGTTTAAAAAAGTTTAAATAGCCAATTACATTGTTTTTGTCTACTAATATCGACTAAATATACATAATATAATGATCCTAAATCAACAAGAGATTTTTTTTCTTATTTGGTTTTTTGTTGATTGGATTGATTTATAAAGCAGTAATTGATATGATTGATATAATGACTTAATTATTGCTAAGAATCTACAACAGTTTCCAGCATATAGAAAAGGTATCAATAAAGTCATTGGTAAACATCTGCACCTAGTGTCATTTTAGATCTTTAACCATTTAAAGGCAGCTAATAACTTAAAGGGATAGTGCAACATTTTTGATTATGTATGAAATAAAGTTAATGAGTTAGCTTTAGAGGTGCTTGTATGTGGATTTCTTACCACTGCTGGACAGAGGCAGACCAGATGTTTCCCTGTTTCCAGTCTTCATGTTAAGCTAACATCAAAGGAAAGTGTGCCAGTGTGCCACAAGTATCTTCACCCTGCTGAGTTACAGATTTAAAATATTGACTGTATGGTTTTTTTTTAACCTAAAAAGGCTTCACTGGTTTCATGAAATATTGGTGCATTAACACAATTTATCAGGTCAACTTTTTCTCGAGGTTTCGTCTAATAACGTTTACAGTTTTAGCAGCTTTATCAGTTGTGTTTGATCCAAATATTCAATTCGTTTTAAAGGATTAGGCCAAAAAAGGTTTTGACAGGGTCGTGATGAGCAGACAAGCACGGAGAGAAGACACCTGCCTTCCAACACCTGCAGAGAGCAGGTAGTGAACAGAAACAGCTCTTTTCTGCATTTTTCTGTTCCAAAGAAACCAATTTCCCTTCTCTCTTTTCTATAATTTTCTACTTTCCTGGATTTAATTATCCAAAACATGTGTCATCTTTAGTTTCCTCCCTTAACACTGAGTTTTTATTGTCTTTAACAGCACCCTATTGTATTCTCTATTGTAGCAGCCAGCTGACATCCAGATTTGTCCTCGCTGTGCATTCACATTTCTTTCTCCCTCACAGGGGACAGACAGTGAGGCAGTGAGTGAAAGCAGGAGCTGCCCATAAATTGCTTTGGAGAAGGAGAGGGGAGAGAAAGAGCAAGAGACAGAGCAGATGCACTGGCAGGAGCAGAGCTGAGTGGGTTTTTTTTCTTTCTTCTTCTTCTCCCCTCCTGTCTCTATTATTGTGTCGGCACAGATAAAGATCTGATAAACGTGGGCAAGACCACCGGCACCTGACTGCAAGGCTCTGTTCGCCAGAGCTGTATCGCAGTGTGGAGCTGATGTGCAGAGGCGAAGGTGGGCGAGCGCGGGGGGCTGCAAGGCTCCGTGGCTGCCAGAAGAGGGGGAAAAATAGGAGGAGGGGCTGTGGCGAGCTGGTGGGCTTCCTCTGCCTCACAGACACATTTTATTGACTTGCTAATTGGATGAGGCACTCGGAGGAGAGGATGCGGTGACCGAGAGGAGCTGCTCTCCAGAGGAGGGGTAAAGGCACACGGCGGCATCGCTTGGGTTGCGTAAATCCGGTGACTTTTTTTTTCTTTTTTTTTTCTGGAGACATAACAACAGATGTTTTTTCAGCATCTGCCAGTGACCCTCACATCGCGCATACACAACTGTGTGCATGACATTGTCGAATGAAGGCTTCAGCTGCCAGACGCTTCGTGACAAGTGAATGAGATCCATTTTCCCATTCACCTGTTTTTCTCTTGGACTCATCAGCTGGAGCTTCTTTTTTTTTAATTAATTTATTTTTTTTATTATCCTGCTGTGATGTGCGATTTGATAAGAACAGTAATCTGATCAATTCTCCATCTAATTGAATGTGCAACGAGCTGTGCAATGGAGAATCTACAGGGAGCAATGAAGGTATGATATGAGACACATCCTGTAGTAAGGTGGCATTATTCAGCCAGCGATGATTTCAGTCCTAGTCAACAAATGGATTAACCCAATGTATTGACTGTTGCATAATTCCGGGCTGAAATCTGAGGCTGAGACTTCAACAGTGTAGGGAAACATGTCTTCTCCTGTTTATCTTAAGATTTGGACAGAAGAAATGAATTTAAAAGGCAAGCAAAGCAGAGGGGGAAGGATTATGAATGAATCAGTGGTAGAGAACAGTAGTAGTGGTGTGCATTGAAGAGGACTAATGGAGGCATTAAAAACAGTCTAGACTTGTTTTACCACTGGGTCAGCCCTTTAAAAATATTCAGGAAATTAGCATTTGGAAGCGTTGCTTTTAATTTTGCTCACTCCTCATGTCTTCAAAAGGAAAGCAGGGTTCCTGTCATGTCGACAAGCCTGATATCAGACATAACAAGCTAACCAAGGTTTTCTTTCTCCTCTGCTTCAGCCTCGTCCTGGTTGCCATGACTGAGGTGTGCAGGTCTGGCTAGGTCAGAGAGCAGGTGGCACTGTGCTGAGGTCTGCTGTCCCAATGAGCAAGGCAGGCAACCCACAGAGACGCACCACCTACCTCATTTCCCTCACTCTGGTGAAGGTTGAGGCTGTGCCAGACGATGTAGCAGGGAATCAGAAGGAGGCTCTTCCAGAGGGGGAAGGGAGCCCTAAGAAGGAGGAGGAGAAGAAGGAGGTGGGCAATGCCCCTGAAAAGGAAGAGGGGCCTGCATGTGCGGAAGTGGTGGAAAAGGAAATCGCACAGGTGGAAGAGGAAGTGGAACAGGTGCAGCTCAAGTATGGCAGCCCGGTTGAGAATCGGGGGAGGCCTGAGAGGAGTGAAACTCACAGACAACAAAAAGAATCTGCGTCAGGTGGTAAAAGCAGAGACACTTCTTTTGTACATCCACCTGTAAGGCAGATGGTCAAAGTGTATGGAGGAACTACCTCTGAGGGAACTGTGCGCAGGGAGGGACCTCGCTCGGACGCCCTGCGCCCTAAAACAGAGCTCTACAGAGAGCCCCCGATGCTGTACCTGAAGGGTGAAAATGGAGCAGACCTCAACAGTCGCTCACGTTGCAGCCTCCCTTTTTCCGTCCCAATGCAGGTCAGCCAGCGTCCTGAAGTCCTGATGAGGTCACATGCAGGAGGCAACTCTGCAGGCTGGAGGGATCTCAGAGAGGCCAATACGAGCCTGTATCACTCTGCAAAGACTTTGGACCGAAGGGATAACCAGTCCCCCTTAATGGCAGCTACAACTCTGGGGCCTTACAGGGCCTCGTGGGCCGACAGCGATGGCAGGGGCACGCTCATTCGCCCTGTACCTCCCGGCAGTGGAGGATTTTCAGGCATAATGACCCGGGACAGCCCTCAGGGGGAGAGATTTAAGACAGTTTCTGTTTCCTTACCTGCACCTCCTGTCACAGATGTGTCGAGGCCTCAAAGAAAAGGTACAAGTCGTACTCTGGACAACAGTGACCTACATTCCCTGTCTGAGGACCTGAAGAAGGGGAAGGAAGGCCAGGGAGGGACAATTCAGCGAGCTCCTCCTCGTGATCGCAAGATGCTCAAGTTCATTAGTGGGATTTTCAGCAAAAGTACAGCTGTGCCACCCAGTGTCAATGCTGCACCCCCCCTCTATCCAGCTGTGGAGAGGGGCTCTAGTGAGGAGGAAGGTAAGTTCAACAATATTTTTATACCAGCACTTTCTCATAATTTCATATATTTGACTTTTGTTCTTGAGATGAAATTGATTTTCAGCCCCACAATGTGGCCAACACCTAAAAAATAAAGATGAAAACAGTGGTGGAAAAACAGAAAATCAAGAAGAGGTGAAAAACTATTATTGGATGAAAATGTGGTGATGGTCACAAAACACTTTTGCTGGTTTGGTTCACCCATCACTGCTCACTTGTTCAGTCTGCTTAAATGGGATGACATACATTTCTATACAAGCATATCGTTTGTGCTCTCTGGACCTGTTTGGACCTGAACCAAAAACATTGCTCCCACTTGGTCACAGCAGTTACAATTCCTTAATTTATTTAAACATTCTGTTTATTTTAAGCAGGTCTACATTACACACAATTGCTATATTCAATTACCAGGTCAGCATAAATGCCTTGTATTTATTTTCATGAAAAGTGGATTTATACCACTGACTAACCTTTCCTGTCTTTGAGAATCCAGCTTTTTTATTACAGCTCTGAGCTCTGACTGTGCCTGAAACCACTTGTAAGGGCTATATAAATTATGACTGCATTTGGTGAAAATCCAATAACAAACACATCTAAGGAAATTGAACTAAGTTTATGAAGAAAATAAAACATAGGATGCTATTTCCATTTGGACCCAGAGCAAACTTTAAAAAACAAATCAAACTAACAAAGGTCAGTATGACTTTGGAATATTTGATTTTGAGATTTTTAAGATTAGGTTTTTAATTGATTGCACATGTGGCATCTGTCCTCATAATATTTTGATTTCACTCTGTCATGGCACCATTGGGAAAACTATAGCTTAGATTCAATTGATTGTATTTAAATTCGAAAGGTAAGTTAAGGCAATTGGAACATTACATATCTACAGCTTTAACAATTATTAGTTTGATTGAATACTTGGACTAAAGGTTGATTCATAAAAAGTCATTACAATAAATGGAGTAATTTTCTAAACAAAACTACCAAACATTCTCTGGTTCTAAGGTCCTAAGGATCTGAGGATTTACAGGTTTGTTTAGGTTTTGCATCAGGGTTAAGATCAGTAAAGCAGTTTGAAGATGTCACATTTTCATGAACGTTATCAACTATTTTCTGATATTTTATCAAACCAAGGAATCATTTACCTGAGACAGTAGTTATTAGATTAACTGATTATGAAAAAGCATTTTAACATTCGCAGACTTGTAATGATGGAGCTGGACTTGCTATGAAAATGTATCTGCATGCCACTGAAAACAAAAGCTGTGTATGCATCATCTCCATCAGAGAACTTAATGGATTATTAGGTATGAATAGGCTACATATATAGCGTGGTTATCAGTGGCCCTTACTAAAGCACTAATAATGTGTGAGTAGTGAGACAGTTAAAATGCTATGATCTGTTTCTCTGCTTTTACTAATGTATTCAGTGGTTTGGATGTCTGTTTAGGGAATCTCCCAAATCCTAACACAAGCAGAAATTAGTTCAGTCTCGTCAAACGTACAAAAACACTTCATAAAATATCTAGGCCGCTGTGCTCAAAATAAAGGAAACGATGCAACATCATTCAACTTTATTAAGAAAATCATCTTTGACAGAGATTGGAGGATTGGAGCAAGCTCTGAATAATTTGTCATGAGTAAGTGGGACATGAATAATTAAGGTTGGGGATACACAGAGCTGTGTTCATCGTAGGGGAGTGGAGAGTGGGAACCTGCTACTTCCTGCTCAGTGCATAGAGTTAATCAGCCCACAACTGGAGCCTGTTCGTTCGTCAGTGCTGTATTGTGTTTAAGTGTTTGTGAGCAGCATAGTGAATATTGCAGCATATCAAACCTGTAATTGAAGATGTTTGTATTGGTATTTGGATGACAGAGGAGCATCATTGATTGTATTTAAATCAGAAATGTGAGAGAGACAGTTGCAGCATCACACGTGCACAGGTGGGCACCTCGTCTCTGTGCTTCTCACACATGTCGCTGTCTCCATGAGAGACCGTTTATTGTATAGAGAGCCGGACTGGAGGCTTCTGGAAAATGGAGTTGCCATGGCAACAGCAAGCGGTGAGAGATGCTATTTGGTCTGTGGCGTGACGCTGTTGATGGAGGGAAGTGTGGGCAAGGGGGATTGCCCAAAGATGGGGCTGAGGGAGAGTCAGTGGGGTTTATAGTTTGATTCCGTGTCCTCAGAGAGCTGGGTGACACCGCACCCCCGACGCGGCACAGTATGGCCTCGCAGCCTCACTGTTCATGTGTGTGTTTTGTGACATCTCACGATAACATGATTTCTAGATTAATGTACATCTGTAAGCAGATTCACACTTTTGTCCAGAGTGGCTGGACGTGTGATTGTGTCCACACTTTGTTCTTGTGCAGCCTTCAGGTTTGAAGATGTGCATGAGGTCCTACAGTGTGTGTGTGTGTGTGTGTGTGTGTGTGTGTGTGTGTGTGTGTGTGTTTTGCTGTTATTCTAATGAGGGTGACCACAATGTGAAGTCCAGCCTCTCGAGAAATATATCCTTTGTTTAAAGTTGTTTAATGTAAAATTTGAAACTTTAAAATGAAAAAAGGTTTGTTGGACAGAGTTATAAATAAACTATAATTAAAATTATTGATAAAGAATTTTCATCTTACACCACTGGACCTTTTATTCTTGTCATTATTCTTATTGCACCTTTTTTGACACAAGTTTTTTCAAAGCTCTGACATTCTCTGAGGAGAATTACTCTATAATAATATATTGGCTGAAAACCTTAAGTGTATGGCTGAATATGAGAGGGTAAGTGACTTGTGATTTATATTTTCTATAGTATGTGGAATAGAAATATACATAACCTCAGAATTAAATTAAACAATGATCTATGGGAGCAGTAAAAATAACAATAATAATAAATTTTAACAGTTGCTGTAGCCCCCTCACTATGACTCCAGTATAAACTAAAAAAAACGACCCAAATCTGATAAAGCGTTATTTACTGAACTGATCGCTGAACAATGGAGCAGCACAGCAAAGGGATCATTAAAATTACAGTTCACCAATGAACCAAATGTATTTGGTTATTATCCCATGAGTATTTATCATCATGACACTTGGAACATAATGTGAGTATTTCATATTAACACTCAGTCATCATGTTCTCTGTGCCAAGTGGGTGTTCTTATCACGAAGAAACAAAGCCAGAAAACAAACAAACACAAACACAACTCTATTTGAATATTTTAATGTTGAGTAATTTCAATTATGTAAAATTGTAATGGACAAGATATGTTGTTTACTATGAAATTTTCACATGGAGGTCTAATACAAAATCACCATCAATTATTTATTCTAAAACTGATCCATTTAACAAGCCACTTGATCTCCGATTATGTCAGTTTCCTTTTTAACTATTTCAATTTTTTTTAATAGAATATTTTAGAAATTTGTATTAAAACAGGCTAATTCTGACAATAATAATTTAATTATAATAAAACTGCAAAGATGTGGCATTAGCTCATCATTTTATTTTAGATAACCTGTCTTTCTGATGCAGATCAGCTTGTTTATAAAATCTTTTTGAACCTTCCTAATAATCTGCCTTCTATAAAATACAATCAAAATAATGAAACTGTATTGGAATCAAGATGAATTATTTCACCAGAGGTCTTTTCCTGCTTTCAGTCTTCGGGGCTGAATTAAATATTAATGACTTGCCAGGGGGTTTTGCAGAGGGACCACAGGAAGAGACAAAGCTTAACCAAGTCAGAGTCAACTAAAGATATCTGGCCTGCTCCCTAGCTGTTGAAGACTTGCATATTTGTACACTTGACTGAACATTCTGGGATCTGCAGTGTTTTTCTGCATGCAGTGGAGGCTTGCACACACAGACAGTTGGAATAAACCTGACCGAAATGGTGTCAGTCTTTTAAAGGAATACTGCGATATTATTGCAAAATACACTTATTTGTTAAATCAATCCCTACTATATTATTTAGTACAGAAATAGGTCCATGCCATGTTTAGCTTGGCACAAACACTGATGGAAGTTTAGCCATTTAGCTTTTCTGACAGCTGTGTGTTGTCTTATCTAAAAGTTCTCTTGTGCATTCAGCAGTTGTTGAAGGCGAAGTAGTTTGAGGACCACTGATCTAATGCACTGGACATATTCCTTCGCCAAGCTGGGACCAGTGACGACCTCAGCGGTTCAGTGCACATAAACAAACCCCAGGAAGACTCACAGATGTTTTAGTGACTATGGGTATTTTTCTGTGTAACACAAACCAATTAAAGAACCGAAAATTCATAAAGCAGCCTGACCAATGAGTTTGCTCTTTTGCTCACAGTCACATAAGAATGATGATAATTTCCTCTTTAAGTCTCCACAACAAAAATGTCTGTGTAGCACAAAGACTGCAAGCGGGGGAACGTGTTAATTCAAATATTAGCTTCAAAGTTTTCTTATTTCCAATATTTTGTTGGGTAACAAATTACCAATCCATCAACCCGTTATAGAAGTGGCCTTATTGGTTGTTTCTAATGAATTCCCTCTATCCCCCTTTTTATGCTGCCAATTTCATATGTTCAGCTGCATGCACCAGCAGTCAAGAATGGACCATGAGCCAAACTGTACAGGAGCTTCACCTGGTAAGCATAAAGACAAAGCTTTTACTAACCCCTCTTTGGGATGTAATACTAAATGAAGATTTTCTTGCTCTTTGTCTGTTTGTACTGGATCTCCAGGGGGTGTTGGGAGGTCTGTGCAGTGGGAAGTCTGCTCTAGTCCACAGACACTTGACAGGAAGTTACCTTCCCCTGGAGAACGCTGAGGGTTGGTTTCACTTGTTCTCACCTACAACCTTCCTGTGTGTCGTTATATGACATTATCAGTAACACAGCAGGCAACTGACCCTGTCACAGCAGAAATGCTGGATGTCTCATACACAGATGTAACGAATAATGTGAATACTGACAACCTGCCATTTAGATGATGCAGGATTCTAATTATAACATTATTTATACATGTGTTTTTCCTGCTATGACAAGTGGAAATGTCTGCCATCTGTTTGTTTGTAGGGCGCCAGTACATTAAGGACGTCCTGGTGGATGGACAGAGCCACCTGTTGATAATCAGGGAAGAGACAGAGCTTCCAGGTGCTCAGGTGGGTTCCCACCTGGCGTGAACCTGGAAAATGTCATAAAACCTCATGTAAATTCTCTCAGCCTGCGTTGATGTATTTCAAGTGCTATTCTTCTTCTTCTTTTGCCTTAGTTTGCAAGTTGGGTGGATGCAGTTATCTTGGTCTTCAGTTTGGAAAACGAGGCCAGCTTCCAGGAAGTTTACAAACTCTACCACCAGCTTGCAATCCACCGGCCTGTCGCTGAGATACCTTTCATAGTGGTCGGCACTCAGGGTAAGGCAAACACAACAATCTAATCAAAAGGTGAGCTCTCGTACTTAAGATTTGTGCTTTCTCTAGATAAGATCAGCAGTACCAACCCCAGAGTAATAGATGATGCCAGGGCGAGACAGCTGTGCTCAGATGTGCGGCGTTGCACTTACTATGAAACATGTGCGACGTACGGCCTCAATGTGAACAGAGTCTTTACTGACGGTATGTCTCTTTGTCACACACATTAAAATACGGAGGATTCTGCAGCAAAAGATACAAGTGCTGTATTACGGTTATGTGTCTTTTTGGAGGCTAATGCTTTTTCTCTCCTTTGTTTTACAGCTGCTCAGAAGATCATGGCAGCCAAGAAGCAAGCTGCTCTGCTGGCTTCCTGTAAATCTCTTCCTAACTCTCCCAGTCATTCTGGAGGCTCCACCCCAGTGTCAGGAGTCTTTCCAGGACAGGTAAAACTGTAACGCTGCCAAATTTTTAAAGTAGTGCAATCTATCTTTTCTGACTGAGTGCAGTGTTTATTTTAGGTTTGTTGTCAGGCTTTTTATCAAGACCACACTGTTGCATCACTTTCAGTTATCTCCCTCCTGTGCTCAGTTATCGCACTATCTGTCCCCTCCTGCTGCTCTGGCTCATAACTCTCCTTAGGCCAGTAACGGTGGTCAGAGCAGTGACTACTCCTCATCACTCCCCTCCACTCCTGTGATCAGCCATAAAGAAATTGGCAGGACAGCGAGAGGGGAGAAACAGGACAGTGCCACCCCTGGGTCAGTCCGCAGCGCCACCCGAAGACGCACCTCTCGATTTGCGGTACATACTGGTCAAGAGGTTGTTTTTATGTTTAGAAATAAACATGCAGCTGTGAACAGAATTCAGTATAATATGCAACATAATATAGATTTGGATATACTGCTTTTATTTGTCACACATGTCCATTTTCAAATGTATGGGTGAAGAAAAAAATAGATAATCAGTCTGACACATACTGTGAACTCATTTCTGTAAATACTTTATTACCCAGCTCTTACAGTCGGCAGCATTCACTTTTCTAAGCATCTCTTATGGCTTTTTTGACATGTACAGTCATTCATAAAGGATATTTCCATGTTTTGAGTAATAAATAATATTTTATAAATGATATAAATAATACTTTTAACTGTTCATCCCATTTTTGCATCTACTGCTGTTTCATCTAGGGTCGGAGAGGCAGCGACTCAAACAGAAGGAGTGCAGACTATAAGGGAGATCTGGGCAGTGGACGCTCGATTCCCATCAAACAGGTAGGACTAAGATTTGCACTAGATGCAGAAACAATTATGATTTATTTGATGACCCTCTGCCGAGGACACGAGCAAATCATTTGAAATCAAATTTACAACAGCAGTTTCATCGTGTGGAATGATCGAGTGTAGTGATGCCCCATGCTGGTCTGATGAATAGATGGTGGGTGTTTTTTGGCAGCCAGCAGTCTTCATGCTGCTGAAATGTGTCAGATGAACACAGGAGACATTAGCTATAAACTCTCACTCTTCGGTTCTTCAACCTCCATCAGGGCATCTTGCTGAAGCGCAGTGGGAACTCTCTCAACAAAGAGTGGAAGAAGAAGTATGTCACACTGTCCAACGATGGCATACTGTCCTACCACTCCAGTGTCAACGTGAGTCAGCGTGTTGACTGAGCGCTCGAAAGGATTATGCTGCTTAAAGAACCACTGGTGGCTTTTGGTTTTTGACACTGGTTGATATCTGGCTCTGCAGGACTACATGCTGAATACCCCGGGGAAAGAGATGGACTTGCTGAGAGTGACGGTCAAGGTGCCGGGGAAGAGGCCACCTCGTGCTGTACCTGCCTGTGGCCCTCCAGTCGGACTCAACGGGCGGGCCAAAGATGTGCTGGGACCTGATGGTGTCAGCCCAGGTCAAAGAATAAACATATTTTCTGATTTGGCAAATTTTAGATGCTTTACAAAAGTACGGTTAGCACAACTTTTACTTTACATACATAAGCAAAAGAGGAAAAAACTCTTGATGTTACATTATAAAATATCTCCACCATTGGTCTTTTCTTTGTGGAGCTTCTGTGCATGTGAATCTGTAGAACTATAGAACCTCATGAATACAAATGACCAGGTATGGATAATTATTTATAATTCTAAAACATTTATAAAACGGTGGCGACGTGGAGGAAAGTGGACTCAGAAACACAGTAAATGTTCCATTTTTTGAATCTGAAGGATTTTGAGTTTGTAAAATGCCTTTTCATTTAATTTTTCTTTTATTTTTGTATTGATCGTACAGAATCAGTGATGTATTTTTATATCTCAGAGCCCAGTTTGACAGTTACCATTTGCCTAAATTGCTGTGTTATTAAGTACATGGTTGCTATCATCTCTTTAGTTCCTGTAAGTGCCAGTAGCCTCCTGCAAGTGGAGGAAATGGAAGGACTGGGTGGGGCACTGTTCCTGAGGGGTAACAGAGGAGTGCAGCGATGTCCTTCCACATTATCTAACCACGCCCAAAGTGTCGGTGAGTAAAGGACTTTAAAAGAAATAAGCTTGAAAACATTTTATCTTCCAGAGTCACATAGTTTGTCACATTTCGCCACGCTCTTGTTTCTAGACTCTGCAGTTGAGGGAGTTTCCAGCTCCTCCTCCACCAAAGATGTGGGCTCCGCTTCCCCAGTGAGCGACAGAAAGAAGCACCGCAGAAAGAAGAGTATGAACCAGAAAGGAGATTCAGCCGTTGGCCAAGCAGACGGTAGACACTAACACTGACGCCATGTCTGATAGTGTTTTTCTATTCAGCATTCAGCAGTAATAAAGGCATTAATCATCTTCAGCTTTATTTCTATCATGATCATTAAAAAACTATTTTTAACAATTATTTTCTGTCTTTTCATTCAGCCAAGCGCAAAATGTGGAAACTTAAAAGCTTTGGTAGCTTAAGAAACGTAAGCAAGACAGGTAATGTTGATCTTTCCAGCTGCATCCTTCAAAAACTGAACTTATGCACATATGAGTCTGTCTTTACATCAGCAAATACATCATGTCAAGCTTCTGTTGAGGCAGGAGCACACTAAAGTCTTAACTACTACTCAATTAGTACATTTTATTTTAAGTGAGGGTTGTAGTCATGAGTATCCATTTCTAATTTTGATGAATGCACATTAAAGCTTCAGCCACAGAAATATCTGGGGTCATGTGACTTTTCTCATGGGCCAAATAATATCTCATGAAAAATCTGTGTTGTATGTTAATTGTTTTTGGTGTCAGATGATGATAACTTTGACTTCCTCATCGTGTCGAGCACTGGGCAGACGTGGCACTTTGAAGCCCAGAGTGTGGAGGAGAGGGACTCCTGGGTCCAAGCCATCGAGAGCCAGATCTTAGCCAGCCTTCAGCTGTGTGAGAGCAGCAAAAACAAGGTAAGGATGAACAAAGTTATATAGCACATTCACTTTTCAATGATCATTTTTAGAAAGATGATCATTTTTATACGTCAGTACTGCAATATGAGCAGCAAGGTGGGTGAGTGGTTTGCACTGTTGCCTCACATCAAGAAGGTTCCTGGTTTGAAACCCATCAGGGGCCTTTCTATGTGGAGTCTGCATGTTCTCCCTGTGCTTGTGTGGGTTTTCTCCAGGTACTCTGGTTTCCTCCCACAGTCCAAAAACATGTATGTCAGGTTGATTGGTGACTCTAAATTGCCCATAGGAGTGAGTGTGAGTGTGTGAGGTTGTTTGTCTCTATGTGGCCCTGTGATGGACTGGGGACCTGTCCAGGGTGGACCCCTGCCTTTCACCCAGAGAGAGCTGGGATAGACTCCAGCAGGTCCCTGTGACCCTGGTTAGGGAATAAGCTGGTATAGATAATGGATGGATGGACGGATACTGCAATATTTATGTTTATCATGTTTGAACTGGTGTTCAGCTAAAGTAATGAAAACTCTAATAATAATAAACATTCAAACATGCATGTATAATACTCCTCCACTTGTCTGTGTATGCAAACAAATTAAATTTGTCCACTGCCACTGTGATTTCACTTCATGTAGATTTCATGTGACCTTTTCCATGATTTGAATTTGCTTCACTACTTTTTCCCATTTGTCAGTAGTTAGGCCTCACATTTGCCTTTGTTGGTATTATGTGGCCTCAAATGTTCCTGCGTGCATCAAGGTGGGCAGATTTATGTATTTGAGGGTGTGTTTATGCAGATCAGATTGTGCAGTGCAATATTGGTACCCACACTGGCATGAAATTGAGCCTCTGTTTCCATCTGCTCAGATCACCTCCTACTGCAGATCAGCAGTATAATTCTTAACGTTTTAGTTGCCACAGGCAGACATCAGCTGTTCCACAGTGATAAAAAGTTTTATAGGGTAAAATCATTTGGAGTATAGTCTGAATTCTGCTGGGTGAGACCTGAGCTCCATCGAAAAAATACTTTGTTTAGACATTCAAAATCAATCTTTATGAAAGTTGCTTAAACCAAACATTGATTAACTTAAAGTATTGAAGGAGTGTCATGATTGTGCACATGTTATATCCAAATATGACTAATGGAATACCTAGACAGGATTTTAATAAGCAAAATATAATGAACAGTAAAAATAAAAACAGGTTGCAGCAAGTTGTAAATGAAATGCATGTAGCAGCATTACGCAGGGAAATCAAGAGGATGTCATTTCAGTATCTCCTGAAATCTAAATACAAATTCAAAACTGACATTATCCGTCCTTGGAAGTACATTTTGAGTGCTGTATAATCATATTGTGTGCTGTATACTTGCACCCTGGGACTTCCAGATAAGAACTGTTTCCTCTGGGGAGAAGCCGCCCCGGACTCTATTCTCAACCTATTAGGAAACTGTTACTGCTGCTACTTTTAAAAGGGATGAGGACAGCTAATTTGATTGGCCATTACCAAAACCCACCCCATCTCCAGTATGTGGCAAACTAACAGTCCTGCCAAGTAATGAGCTGTGCTGAGTCTGGTCTCTTGTGAAATTAGTTCTAAAAATGATAATTGCCACTGATAAAGTGGTTCAGAATTGATTACCTAAAGCTTATAATGCATTTGTTTATTGGTGTTATGAGAATACTATGTCCTAGAAGGCTGAAACACTTAATTTTACTGCATTAAATGGTCATTATAACCATGTACCACAGCTTTTTTCACTGGCTGGTTTGGGTAATTGTTGCTATGTTGTCACATTAATCATTACACTTAAAAGAGAGGTAATATCACAGACGTTTGCTGGTGTTTCTTTCATTTTAACCATGTACTCTGTGTGTGTGTGTGTGTGTGTGTGTGTGTGTGTGTGTGTGTGTGTGTGTGCGTGTGTGTGTGTGTGTGTGTGTGTGTGTGTGTGTGTGTGTGTGTGTGTGTGTGTGTGTGTGTGTGTGTGTGTGTGTGTGTGTGTGTTTTTTTCCACAGGCTGGCAAGAACAGCCAGAGCGAAGCAGTGGCTCTGCAGGCGATCCGCAATGCAAAGGGCAACAACTTCTGTGTCGACTGCGACGCTCCAAGTTAGTGCCACAGTTTTAATTCTTTTTGAACACGCATCTGCTTTTGGTACATAACACATCTGTCTTTAAAATAATGATGAGCCAAGTTTGAGAGGATTAGCTAAGGGGACTGTGGAGGAAACATGTTTTAGACTATCTGAAACATTCTTACACAGGAGCCCGCTGGAAGTGTTGGAGGAATGAGCTTTCCTCATCTTTCTGACTGTCCAGAGAACAGGACAGTCCATAATTTAAAATATAGTTTCTTGTTTTTATTCAAACCCTGTAAAATCACAAATTATACATTGTGTTGCTGAAACTGTGTTTAACTGTGAAGGAGTCTCAGGCTGACTCAGTGACTCTTTCAGGTACCATGATCCTTGGAAACAGTCTGATTTGCTTGTATACAGAAACATCAGGCTTGGTCTTAGATACCACTTAACCAAATAAAAATAGATCACATGCTGAATATTCTTCTGGTGTTGAAAGATTTTAAATGGGACACTGGCTGCAGTTTTAACACCCCTGCTTTAAGACTTATCCAAACAGGACTTCACACAACCTCAGATACTTTTATGGAATCACATGGCCAAACTGGCACACAGCAACTTCATACTGTAAAAATCTGTCAACCATATGCACATAGTTCAGTTTCAAATGAAGTGGCAGCCTAATCTGTCGCGTGTATCCTCCTTTTTTCTTTCCCAGATCCAACCTGGGCCAGTCTGAACCTTGGCGCTCTCATCTGCATCGAATGTTCTGGGATCCACAGAAACTTGGGGACCCACCTGTCGCGTGTGCGCTCACTGGACCTTGACGATTTGCCGCGAGAGCTCACACTGGTTCTCAGTGCCATTGGCAACCACATGGTCAACAGTATTTGGGAGGCGCGAACACTGTGTCATCGTAAACCTGCACCTGACGCTACACGGTAAACACAAACGGTCAAAAAAGACGATGGAGATGTTACGTTCCTGGTGTGAAATAGAAGAACATTGCTTTGATTAGTATGTTGTACAGCACATATGAGCTGGATGCATATTCTATGTTCTTGAACAGGAGAAAGAGGAGAAGCTGTAAATGTGAATTTCACTCATCATTGCCCTTTTCTGTTTCTCTTTGCTGACCTTGCTTGTTCAGAGAGGAGCGGGAGTCATGGATCAGAGCCAAATATGAGCAGAAACTGTTTGTGGCACCATTGCCTCCTCCTACTCCCAGCGAGGGCCCAGACATCACACTATCTGGCCGCCTCCTGTTGGCAGTGATGGAGCACAACCTCCCCAAGCTGCTGCTCCTTTTGGCCCACTGCTCTAAGGAGGACATTAATGCCCCTGTCAGCCTGGCTCTCTCCTCCAGGTCACTCTTAGTGCTGCGACTGCCCGGCTCTGCCCTGCACGCTGCCTGTCAGCAGGCTGACGTGGTGATGACCCAGCTTCTTGTTTGGGTGTGTTTCCTTCCTGTCTGTTTACCACAGTATGGTTTTGTCAGGTGTGCTAGAGAAATCAACGTGACCACACATCATCTGATTTATATCCCCAGAGATGTGCAATGCATAATGTGCAGCGAAGGCCGATATTTGTATGGTTGATTGTGTGTGAAATTATTTCGAATTTTTTCGTTATGTTGAGTGAAGCTAAATAATAACATTACCCTTCAATAACCTTTAAGTAATAACCTCAGCAAAAAGCAAGAAGTGCTGACACAGATGATGTAGCAGAATAGTCAAGGTGATCTATATGTGTGAAAGGAACTAAAACTCACTGATTCACACTTTGTTGACAGGTTTTAGGACTAACACACTACTGGCCTCTAATTCCTCATGTGATCAGTAGTGACACGATCTAATCCAGCTGTGATATTCTTTTTTAATTCACTTCAGTATGGCTGTGATGTTCGGTATCGGGACGCTCAGGGGCAGACAGCGCTGGCTCTGGCTCGGAGTGCTGGGAGCCAGGAGTGCGTCGACATCTTGCTCCAGTACGGATGCCCGAATGAACCACCCCCCCCCGTTGCCACGACAGTTGGTTTTGCAGCAGCCGCTACGTCCAGCTTCCCTGTTGCCATGACACCGAGTCTGACAGTTGCCACGACACTCAAGATCTCGCACAAGAGCGGCGGCACCAGTTTGAGCTACAGCACCTCTAGAAGAGCAGTGTCATAACTGAAAATGTGGTGTCACATTAAGTGGGTGTGTGAATGTGTCTGTGTGTGTGTGTGTGTGTGTGTGTGTGTGTGTGTGTGAGCTCGTCACTTCACCCTCATAGCGTCCTATACATTCACACGGCCTGCAGGACTGATAACCATGCAGCCAGATGTTGCACTCCTGAAGATGAGATTTTAAAGGGTGTGTGTGTGTGTGTGTGTTTGTTAGGGCTGAAAACACTCACTGGGAATCACACAGTCTGCTAGAATGACTTAACCAAAAAAAAAAAAAAAAAAAAGAAATTTTTCTGGCTATACATGACATGACATCCAGATGCCTCTATATTCAGATTTAATAGGAATGTATTGCACTGAATACCAGCTGGTGTTATTCATATTTAATCATGCAGTCAATATTCAACTTTATTCTCCACTCTGTTAAAAGTGGAAATCTGCCTTTGGCCTCAAACTGCTTAACTGAGCGTCTTGAGCCAAGAAGTAAAGAACTGCAATAAGGTCACTCACTATATGATAGATGGGTGTCTCTATTTTCAAGACACTCGCTTGAAATCCCAAACACATCCACACTTCTTAACTTTATTGACTACGAATGTCATGTTTTAAATTCAGAGTACATATACTGTGTTGTGTTAAACACAGTCGGTCGTTCAGTGCATAAAGATGTAGTTTAAGTTGATTTAAAAAAAAAAAAAAAAAGAAACTTTACAGGGGTTAAAAAGGAGAGGCTGTTTTAAATATTATCAAAATAACTGTATAGAGATCCATTGATAAAATCCTATAATGTTCTAAAAATTTGAAAGTGCTTAATTTTCCAGATTGTTATTCTATGATTTGTACAGTTGGTTCTGTGTATAAAACTCAAAGGGTCACTTATAGCTGTTCAGAGATTTACTATACAGCATCTTGGTTTGGTTTTCCTTTGATAATCACCTGATTTAAGTATTTGACGTCCAAGACTGAGGTTTGTATATTATGTTTGCATCACTGTGTGTGGCACAAACACTGTACATGACGTGTGCATTATGAGTCCAAAAGGTCCGTATCAAGGCAAGTGTACTACCAGACTCGTGTGTGAACAAATGAAATGCCTTGATTTTGATTGAATGTACGCAAAACAGATGGTTTGAGTTTGTTGTTTTAAACAATAATGTGTATTCCAGATGGTACGTGGTAGACTGTCAGGTCGTTTACATTTTAATTAATATTATTTCTGCCGTGACTAATAGAAATTAAAGTATGGTTTAATAGTTTAAAACTTGGCAAAGGTTTGAATCTATGAAACTGGGTCCTGGAATGACTGTGATTCTATTTACAACATGAAATACAGGAATGTTGCTCGAATGAATCTAAAAGAAAAAAGCATAAAAAACAACCCTCCTGCAGTATTGTATGTATTTTTGTGTTGATCTGAAAACTTCACTGAGTGTACGTCTGTGATGTAAGCATCTCTCTCCATTTGTATTTTTTTACTCATGCAATGATTCATGGAGCATTACCAATACACTAAGGCTACTGCCTAAGCTGTGGTGTTTTGTTCTGTGTATTTGTGTGTCTGTGTGTGTGTGTATGCAGGTGTGTGTGGTCTGCTACTGTGTGGGTTTTCTCTGGCTTCTTCCAACAGTCTAAACACATGCAGTTTTGGTTGACTGGTGGCTAAAAATTGCCTATAAGTGTGAATGTTTGTCTGTCTCTGTGTGTCAGCCCCGTCATAGACTAGCGAGCTCCCAGCTATAACCCGCTTCTTGCCCAGATCACAGTTGGGATTGGCTCCAACAAAATCCTCTCAGTGGATTTGGCTTATACATAAATCTGAAAGCACCAAACAGAAGAAAATATAAAACAATATCAACTAGATTAATGGATATATACACCACATTGTGACTGGTTTCCATGAAAACTCTGCCATAGTAATTACTATTGTAACATAATCATGACATATGTAGAAATGTTGCTGTTAAGCTTTTACGTGATGCCATTTGTGTGATTTGAATCTCATAAACCACACAGCTCTAAGCTCGACTGTATTTGGGTGACCTAGAGCTGCCAGCTGCAAACCTCTGCCCTGCTATCTGCTGGTTATAGATGCAAAAATGAGGCAAAGCACTTTGTGTGTTACCCCTGACCAAACCTGATCCAATCCACCCCTGTCAGCAATGTAAAACCTGCTATGTTCCCTTAGACCTCTACTATACATAATAATAGTAATTATGATTTGTTGATTGCTTATAAAAACATATTTCGATGTTTAATCAGTAACTGATTGACTGAACGGAGATGAAGTATAATTGACACATCTCTGGTCGTATTTGTAGGATTCATCCGTCTCAGTTTTCATCTATTTTGGACCATTTGGCTGCACCATGTTTGGTGTACACAGTGTACTACTATACAGAAAAAACAAACTGAGTGTACTCCAGCCCAGCAGAAGACTCAGCAGTGTGTTAAACCCTCATATTTTTTTTTGTTTTAAATCAAAAGAACTAATAATAATGATAACAATAATAAACAATCTTGGATTCACTCTCAGAAGCTTATTTCCCTTTCTCAAGCTTGTGTTCCCTCTGTGTGTATTTGTCCACTTAGCTGTTGGTCCAAAATGAAAGCCCCATGATAGTCTTAATAGAAGATTCAGGAATGTGTGCCAGGAGGACTGGGACATGGAAGAGGACTAAATAAGGACAACGCATCACATTTTGCTCGTGCTTGTAGTCATGTTGTTAGACTTCCAAACCAGAGCACTGCCACGTCTTTGATACTTTCAAGTCTGAGTCAGTCGGTGCTGTGGCACTGATCAGATGGTGCAGGCTTTTGTGTAGCATCCACTAAAGCTAACAACACTGCACTGTATGTAGCTTAGCACAATAAATACTGAACACTGAGCTCAATATCCAGCACTACTGCAAATCTGCAGCAGTTTGTTTACCTCATATCTGTCCTTGTAAGTTTACACGTCTTTACAATTAAGGACAAATATGAAAGTGTTTCCTGAAGAAATTTGTGGTCTGTTATTCATGTTTTGTGAAACTGGTTTTAATAACATCAATCATGAATCATAATGTAGTTAAAAATACATTCACTAGTAAAGAGCATTTCTGTTACACCAAGAAGAATACATTTGTGTCACAGGTGTGTATTTAATTCACCTCACATGATTTCTTTTGGCAGTCCTGTATTTCAGGCCGACATTTCAAGTTAGAGCAGTGTTTCTAAAACTTCAGGTGAAAACAAAAGCATTAACGACTTGCCAAGAAGCCTCATGTCTGCAAATTCTGCATTCAAAACACAAGCACAGTCAATAGTGGATAAATACTCAAAGAGCGATAAATCACTTAGAAATCGATAGTAAATTTTCAGGGCATCTTGATGTTGATTTGGCATGTTGTAAACATTACATAGTTGAACTCCTCCTGTGTTAAACTGGAGCGTGAATCGTTGAACTAGCCAAAGATCTTATTGATGAACTCTCTGAAACGTTTAGCGTACTGCTCTGGATGAACTGTGGAGATTTCAGCTCCTGCCTGGAAACACACAGACACAGTTGAGACATGACTACATGCAGAAATGAAAGCAAGCCTTTTACACTTTGCACGATAGAGGGATGTGAAGTACAGTATGCTAACTGATCCCTTTATAGAACATCCAACTCTCACCCCGTGTTTGACAGCCTTGGCAGCATGAGCAGCTTTCTTCTTGGTGTCGTACTGAGTCAGCACGTCAATCAGGCCCATAAAATATACCTCCCTCCGGGGTGCACCTTACATGGCAGCGATTCACAGCATTTGATGAGTTATTTTATTCTGCATGTATGACCATCTACTGTATGATTAGCCGCAGCACACTGTGAGCTCCTATGAGCCGCTGAAAGTCACCAGAGGACTCACCTACAGTGCTCTGAATAGCATACACATCCACATATGGGTCGAACTCCCCGGGACCCATCGGTTTGAATGAGTTTGTGTAGCCAGCGATACCCTCAGGTGAGGTGGAGCCTGGGACAGGAGCCAGACTGTTTTCATCAGCTTCTTCCTCATCGTGGGATGACTCCATCTCCTCCTCCTCTTCCTCCTCCTTTTCATCCCGCTCAACATCATGGATGCCCAGGAGCAAGCTGTAGTCCATGATCCTCATTCGCACAAGGAACTGAGAAAGGACACACACACACACGCACGTCATATCAGAGCAAAGCAATAATGCTGTTACTTTCCTCCCCATCCTTACCTCAATATCTCTATGGAGCTTGTCCATGATCTTCTCCTTCTCCTCAGCACTCACATAAACTCTCTGCATGTTATTCCTGAAATCTACGTCCTTATAAGTCGGTAACTCTTTCACCTGGAAACACAGAGTGAAGGTTAACTAATCAACTGGCATCTTTCATTGTCTCGTAATAAACATTATCAGCCATCCTAATTGCCACTGGCATAAAATCTAAATTATACAGCCCTAAATATTAGTTTTCAGATAAAGACTGAGAGATCAGACGTTTTCACAGCTGTGTGATAAATAAAACTGTTATTTAAATCGTTTATTGTTTATAAGTGTTTTTCCTGTTACTTCGAAAAGTCTAATCTGGAGAAGTCATGTCATCAGATAATTCAAGGTAAGAAATGCAAGAGATACTCATGTACTTTTTACAAACAGGATCTAATTCATCATCTGTTCAGTGTTGCCTCTAAACCTTTACCATGAACTCATCTCACCTTCTCCTTAAAACTTGCTTCACGAGACAACAGGGACCCCTGAGGAAAGAAAAGGCAGTCAGCGCTAACTGTGCTGGGAACTGAAGCGGTGCGGCTGATGCAGGCATGAGCAGTGAAGTGTGGATGTCGGATAACAGAGACAGAGCGTTACTGAATGTAAGAAGCTTCAGATTCATTTTAGTTCAACAGGTCAAGCAATTTCATTTAGAGATTTAGAATCATGACATTTTAGGAAGAAATTTTTACTGAAGTGCAGCTACAGTTTCTTCGTTAGAGACTCTGCATCAAGACGATTATTACTTTTCATGTTATTGTTCTGTTTTTATTTGGTAGCAAAACATTTAAAACATTCCATCGTAACTGTCCTTTTCAAATGTGCTTTTCATTTCATTTCTACAGTGAAAAATATGTGGTCACAGAATAATTCTAGCTAAAGGTTTTGATGACAGAATGAACGCTGATGTAAAGAAAGTGTCTCTTCCCTTGACCCCTGATAAGTTCCTGAAAGCTGCTAAATGAACTGAGCTGTTGATGAGTCACAGGGTTCTGCAGGATTTACCTTGAGGTCGTATTTTCTGTGTACGTGCAGTCTGTGGCTGAACATGTTCCTCATCACCAACAGGTAGGTGTCCTCGCTCTCCACAGTGACCCTGTACATGGCCAAGAACTGAGGGAGCAGCGTGCTGCCGTGACAGGTGACAATATGCTGGAAGAAAACATCTGAATGAATAACATGGGATGAGGATTCTTCTTTGGCCTGTGATCAGCACTGGACAAGTTGTCTCTGTTTAACCGTCTGCAGTAAATACATTTTGAAGTAATACCAATAATTTGCCAATCACGTGAACAACTCTGATTTCAACATGGAAGTAGTTTAGAATAGAGTTTCTCTTCAAACATCTCTACTTGGCCACAGGCTTTTTTTCACAGAAGGCGATTTGACTTGTAACGAGTGTAAATAATAAACTAACGATGAAACGATCGTGATGGATGAAGTCAGTTTCAGGCTCCTGTTGTTGTATACCTCCCTCCCTTGGTTGATCAAAACAAAGCTATAATTTTTCAATCGTGACAAATGAAAACGTCTGTTCTAGAAAAGCCTATTCGGCCTGTAATACCCAAACACAATACAGGATCGAAACATAAATCCATAAATATGTCTTCATTTTGACAACATGATTATTTGCGTCCATTTTTATTGACCTGAGTGAATCGTGTCCATGACGACCTTTCCCATTGGTCTGTGTTGTGTAGAAACAGAAACACAGTACAGTTGCCTCAGTATTTTCTAAACTCAAATTTAGATGTAAAAACAAGAGCCCTGGTCGAGTGTCACTCATCTTCTAGTGTTGATGTTGTAAAACCTTTGCCATGACACCCAGGGTTATTAAAAAAAGCCCTTCTTTGCAAGTGTACAGGACAAAATGATGGAAAACACGTGACTCGTTAACTGAAAGTATAAATTAACTCACAGAGCTCAGTATAGTGAGATCTAAAATAGTGTCTGCTCTCAGTGTAGTTTTTCCAACCTGGTGATACTCAGAGAGGATGTTGTGCATTTCCTCCACCTCCTCGCTGGAGATTTCTTTTACTACCAAAGTGTGGTCGTATGATGTCAGCAGGAGCCCCACACACTGGCCCTCCTCGTCTTTGAGTGGAGGACTGCGAGCCAGAGACACCTGTTGGTGAGACAGCCATGTTGTATAGTGTACACATAGTGTAGTGTTTTTGACATCCCTTAGACAAGTATTCTGGTTTAAAATAGTTCTGTAGACCTGATCAGTAATCCATCCACGTATAAGACATTTGTCTCTTCTCGTTCTGCAGTGTGAATTTCATCAGCACAGGCTTTAACGTGAGCATACACGTCGCTTCACATCATTTTGTGCTATAAGCAAATGACTCTGATGACTCTGCGCCTCCTGGCACATGCAAATATCACACAAAGACATGCAAATGTAGAAAAGGAGCAGATCGCTCCATACCAGAAGTGTCTGGATGTTAGAAAAATATAGGCTACTGAAAAACCTGCAGTTGTTTTCCTGATCATACCTGGTAATCTTGGTCCTCAATGCCAAAGCGCTCTCGCAGGTTTCTGAAGACCTGTGGACAGTACTCTTTGAATTTGAACTGTCCAGGAAGATTCTCCCTGAGGAATAAAGACATTTTAATACGTTAAAAATGAAAAGGTTTGGTTTCCTGTGCTTTAACAGCATCCACATCTATTTAGCATCTGTGCTTGAGAGGACATGAACCTGTCAGGGCTTAGCCAAATAAAAACTTTTAGATAAGTTTTATGTGAAATAGTCATTTCTTTCATTTTCACTTGTATCTTCCTATAGATTCGTTTTGCTGCGGCACAATAATAACATTTCAATGTCCAGGTAACGTGTGATTAAAATGATTTTAATTGTTTTATTATGCTGAATTCCATGTGTGTGTTGAATGCCCCCGTGGTTTCTTATGGACAACCACCTAATGTAAACTATTCATGAGTGTTTTTATCATTCGAGAAGCTTCTGCATCATACTGTCCTACCAGGGGAAGCAAACAACACCAAATGTCACCAAAGCAACAGCCCTTTAACTTGAGAGAACATATTTCATTGTTCTTCCCTCCCTTGTTTATAAATCTTCACCCAACCTGGATTCCTGAATGGATTAACGGATTATAGAAAGCCACTCGGTTTTCTGGACTCAGTCCTTATAGAAACTGTAGAAAGTGAACCTCACAACCTCTGATCATTAGTATTTTGGAACATCCTCTTGTCTGACTGATGTTCAGCCTCTGGGTCTGGCACTTCTTGATATTCTGGGACTCTGGAATAAGCCTGAGTGGAAATGATGCTGCACTTTTATAGAAAATACAACTCTTTTCATCCTTTTGGCTGCTCTGGCTGTCATTGTTAGTAATAATAGTTGTAGTAGAGTTACATGTGGCCTATTGTTGGTGAAGAACAGCCCTGTTGTTCTCTAAAGGGTCTGCAATCTCTGATAAGCACAGGCAGGCAAATGCATTAGAAGAGATCTGTGACAGTGCCAGGAAGCAGGCTGGAGGTTCCTGCAGTCCTGCAGACTGAGGTGTGTGCAGCACAGTACTTGTTGAAGAGGTGGTTGCTGACTTTGATCTTGGTGCTGGCTTTGAAGTCGTCAGGGAGCAGCATGACAGGCACCGGCACCTGGCTCAGGTCATTAACCTGCGCACGATCATTGATACATTTTTAATGAGCATATTCACCGTCACGTTAACACACATCCGACTCTCCACGCAGCTTCACGCACCTACCGAGTGATTGACTCCCCACATCAGCACGCTCAGCACCGGGTCACTGCCGCGGAAAACCTCCACTTTCTGCTGCACGAAGTGTTTCTTCTTGGTTTTCCATTTGGGCGCCAGGGCGCTCAGGGGATTGGAGGTGCCACTGGGAGAAGACATCGCACTTTCACGGGTATTCCGCTTCTCTGTGTGTGCGCAGATTTTCTGTTTTCATCCGCGGCGTCCGGTTTATGCAAAATAGCCTGAAGTCCGCCCTGTGGAGCCGCTGCAGCAGCTTGTTGGCCACCAGAGACTCGTGAGCGTCCAGCAGCAGTCCGTCAAACAACATCTGACAACATCTGATAACACGCACCATACTATAATAATACTACTAGGACCAATGCAGACCTTTAAAAGGCCTAAATGTGGGTTTAAGTGAAATAATAGCACTAATTCAAGTGAAACTGTGGTTAGTGGTGACTGTTTTAAATTCCACACTAAAAACAATGTTTTGTCTACTTGTCTAAGTAAAGTCAGTGCATTCAGAAATATTACTGATGACCAGCTACTTTAATCTGTGCAGGGTGGACCCCTGCCTTTCACCCAAAGACAGCTGGGATAGGATCCAGCAGATCCTGTGACCCTGGTTAGGACTAAGTGGGTATTGATAATGGATGGATGGATGGATGGATGGAACTACTTTAATTCTTGGCAGGATAAACAGGAGATTTTAAGTTTATTCCATATCTGAAAATACTTTCCTTTATAAATACTTAGTTTTTTGTCAAATCTCCACAGTGCATGTGCTTTGTTTTCCAATAAGGCCAAAAATGAATTTTTTGATTGTACGTCATATTCAAATCTCAACTAAAACACAACATTTAAAGTAAGTAAGGTCAAAATTATTACTGAGTTGTTGTAGTGGATTCTGCTGTAATGTGGAGACGTTTATATTTCTCTGTTACCCAGCATGTGTCATGGTCTCAGTGGTGTTTAATAAGTTATCACACACATTGCAGACAATGGACTGTCATAATGGTTTATTACAGAAAAATATCTTATATTCATCATGTGTGTTCCTGGAAGGACTAAGATGTTTAGAACCTATCATGCAAAATGAATTAAGAGATTACACTTTGAGCTGAAGTTAGATAATCTGAACCTTTTTTAAAAATCACTGATAAATCAAAAGAAGTTCTTTAAAGAAATGCCACCATGTAAATTTGTGTTTTAAAACATAATGATTTCAGTTTCTTAATATCTCTAGTGTCTGCTCATACAGGTTACCACTAATCAATGACTTAAAGTATCAGAAATAATAGCATAAATAAAACATCATGTTCAAATGACCATAAATAGGATTGCATCTAGAGATTTTGTACAGTAATTACAGGAATACAATTACAGTGGTTTTAAAGTAGAAACAATACATAGGATATAAATACGATGTATGTATGAGTGTATGCAAAAGATAAAATGACACCTGCACCATATGTATACTACTGTATGATACTCTGCTATTTGTGCAAACCAAACATATGTAACATATTTTTGCAGCTAAAAACCCAAAAGTAAACTTGAATATGTGTCTAGTTGCATCAAGACTTAAATTACTGGGGGAGGGACAGGTACTGAGTGTACTGCTCCAATGTGTCATAACATGGGTGGATCATTTCATTCGTTCATAGAAGTAAAACATGACATACCACAAAATCAGTAGAATAGTAGACTTGTAAGTGTGTCAGAACAATACAGCCTTAATATCTTCAGTAGAGGGCGCAAAGAGACAAAAAACTTACATTTGATTTCTAAACAGTGTCTCATTGGTGGAAAGCTGCTTCTGGCTGATTGAAAATGAAGCATGAGCACCGTTTTTAGTTCTTTTAGACTCTGCATGATGTTCCTTCATCTTTGTCTCTTACTGGTGACCAAACTCCAGCCTCCTTTGCCTCAGTCCAAGCTTCATGCATTTTAGCAACTCAGGCTGCCTGTCTGTCTGGTGTTTGAAGAGACTGGCATGCCGTTCTTGTCCACGCACCAACATTTACCACGCTGCTTTCCTCGAGATGACCAACACTGGACCAACAGACCAAACAAACAGATGCTGAATATGGAGCTGCAAAAGCATCTTGTCTCTTTGACAAATTCTGTACCTGTATTCCTGTTCATATCATTTCTGTCATTTCCAATAATTCATCTTATTTGCAAGCTCACCTGCTTCTTTCTGAAGAAGCCATGCTTGTCACAGTTGGGCATGTAGATATCGTGATTTGATTTGAATAAATGGGCATCAAGGACATTGATGAGTGTAGTTAGCAGTTTACGACATGGAGCCTGTAGGAACAGACAGATACATGTAAGTCAATGGCTGATTTCAGATCAGTGAGTAATATTTCCCTGAGATTTTTACCTCTCTTGGATCCTCAGTAGGTTCTGAATCTAGAAACAGATAAGGGGATAAATGTTTACCATTGATCACTTATATGAAAACCTGTGCAATCAAACAACGTGAATTGCATTTTACTGACATCAGGACCAATTATGTTTTAATTAACTCCTTCTTAGGCTTTGAATATTTAAGCACATGCTGTACTTCACTTAACCAATTGTATAAATCAGAACAAATAGATTCATAGTAAAACACAATGGTTATACTGCTGTTACTGACACTTTTACATTTCATTAAATAAATCATTCGACTGTGTTCTTACTATATAGTTTATGAGAAACTCAAGTAAATATTTGTGTGTTTTGCTGTTCAGATTTTCTCTTGACCCTCAGAAGTTCAAGATCGTCTTACAAAAAGATTGACTGACTGTCCATTTCCTGATGAAATATTAAATTTAAGTATGTTATCCTGTCAAAAATGGACAAGATATTCAGCAAAAAGTGAACTGCTGTGGCAAATCTGCCATGATTCCTGAGCTTCTGTAATGCTCTATTTCATTCCTGCATTCTTACATCCATTCATATCATCTTCCAGGCACAACGTGCTATGTGGGACAGACTTACCTACAGTGTGGCTGGCTTCAGTTGGGCTGTCACTGCTGGAATTGCTGCAGACTCCTCTGCCTTCCAGCAGAGCACGGAGGGGCCTTGGCTCATCCTGTGGAGGTGCACAACGCAGACCATGGGCGCAGCTCGGAGTGTAGACACCACATGATTCTCCAGCAGCTAGAGTGGTCGCATTTAAATTGACAGATGGCTGAGTCTGTGAGGGCTTTCCTTCACAGGTGGGACATCCTCTGGGCAGTGTGGTCAGTGGCACTGAGCTTGACGGAGCCAACTGCAGGAGGAGCAGCACCAGGATGTTTAAATACAGAAGCATCTTACATTCAAAGTTGTCCAATTGATAACAGTCCAGTCTCTTAGACTTGTTAACTGCTTTTTTATAGACTTCCTATTCTAATTTTCCCTTGTTTGCACTGTCTTTAAGTTCCACAGACTGCGGTTTGTCTGTGTGTCAAAACGTGAATGTAATTCCCTCAAACCAAGACAAAAGGATAATGAGGCTGACAGGCACCACTGGCAGCAGCTTTTAAAGAGCCCCAAACAGTGGGGAAAGGTATGGGAGGGTTTGTGATGGAGAATGTTAGTTTTCTCTCTCATTTCCACACAGCAGAGCACTCCCCATTTCCCCTCATCTCTGACACATACTCACTCACGCATGCTCATACCATTTGTTCTCTGTCATCCTGTAGGATGGTAATATTTTCAAAACCAACACAAATCACTGTGCGTCTCCATTGCTCTGCCTTTTCCCCACTGTGATAGTAGTTAATTTTCAGAGATAACACTTTCCTCTGACCACACAGTTGTGGCTGTTATAATTATTGCTGTTCATCATAAAAAACCAAGGTCCATCAGAATTTATCTTATATTCAGTCATCAGTAGAAACATTGATAACTAAACTGACCTACTTCGGTACAAATGAAATGCCAATATAACCCTTAACAGTGGCAATAATAATTAAATACATTTATTCAGGTACTGTAATACTTTTGCAGTTGTTTTAATTTACTTGAGTACTTTCATCTTATGCTACTTATACACATCTGACAGCTGAAATGACTAGTTTACTAGATTTTACACACATCTCAACCAGGCACAACATTAAAAAATTTATCATGAAGTATTTTGCAGTGTTGTGCCATTTATGGTGATTATAATGAGCTGACAACATAGCACTCAGTGTGATTTGAAATACATTTACAATTTGAGTTAAAATACTTTAGTTTAAAATGTATAAATGAACTATTGGCCTCATTAAATCTTCAGAAAAATACAGATAAGATTAAAAAACAACTCCTAGATACAAAAAAAACAGGAATACAAGTATTTAATTACTTCCACTCTTTTCTTTATATAGCAACCTCTAAACAGATACTTTGTTGACAGAGTCTGTAACTGCAGGGCTAAAGATTAATAACAAAAGGCCGAAAATAAGAGGCTGAAGGAGTGCCACTCAGAACTGGATGACTAAGACATTAATAGCCACGAGCAAATAGTCCCACCCTGTAAATTCCACCATGTGTGAGTCACGAACCTATTAAATTAGAAGACAGGCTCTCAACAACCTGACAATGTGTCTTCAAACTTAATGAATTATTAACATACAACCTGTGACTAGCTCATCTCAGATAATGTTGATATATATATTATACATTAAGAATAAAATACACTGAAAACAGATTCCAGGTCAGAAGGGTATACATCTCATGCAAGCAAAGTACACACACGTGACCTAAACAATACCCAAACACAGTAAACGTATACAGGCAACTCTTAGGATAACTAAATACTGTTAAGGTTAGGGAGAATTAACATTTTATTAGGAATTTGAGAGTAATCCTGAATTCATACCTTTGTATGTGATGTGGTAGCTTGATTTTTAAAGCAAATATTCCCACCTCTTCCAAATAGTAAACATTGTTCTACTTCTCCAAACATTTACCATATAATGGGCTAGTAATATAAGATAAAATCAGGTGAGTGTGAGACCATAAACATTTAGATTGTTTTCATGTGAAAAAATCTTCAGGGTAAAAATTGGATATAGTTGGGTTTTTGACTAATGTTTGGACTAACAACTTACATTAAGTTGTTGGCTTTTGCTCTAGGAAACTGTGAAAGGAATTTTCATTTTACATGTTTTAGGAACTTTAGATGTTTAGATTCTTATCCATCACACAGTGCCATCAAGGAGGCATGTGGATGGTACAAAATTTGTTTTGTATCATGACAACAACTGCAAACATATACAGCCAGAGTTAATATAAGAGTCAAAAAGAACAAGGAGTCCTGAGCCCTGAGCAGAACATCGCGATGGTGGTCGGCTATTACATGTACTGACTGCAAACTCTACCTGCCAAATACAATAAAAATTTATCTGCAAGTTTACCAAAGAGAACTGCTGCTGTTTTAAAGAAAAATGGTGGCCATAAAAAATATTAATTTGATTTAGATATTTTTGTTTACCTCACTTTGTATGAAGTTAAATTATAATTTAAACCTAACCTTACTTTACTTTTAGTGCCTGATAGTTTTTTTTTCGCACAGCAAGAGGAAGTATGGGAATTACCTTCTTTTCTGCAATCAATGGTAATAAAATCTGGCATTCATTTAAACCAGAAATATAGACAAACACAATGTTCTTAAGCTAATAACACACAAACAATTAGAATCTTTCTTGCCTTTATTGAACACACCCATTACACGTTCTTGATGCATGTGGAAAAAGTAAGTGAATTCTAATTAAATTACTGGTTGAACCTTTGAACCTCCTTTGGCAACAATAACCTCAAGCAAGTTTCCAGTGGCAGCAGATCAGACATGCACAGCGTTCATGGGGGAATCTTCCTACAGAGCTGGTTCAGTTCAGTCATATTATTAGGATGTCTGGCGTGAGTGGCTCTTTTGGGTCCATCCATGCAGAGCATCTCTGTTGAGTTCACTTCTGGACTCTCATTTGACCCCCTGGACTTTCTCAATTTGAAGTTATTCTGTTGTAATTTTACTTTAATGTGTAGTACCATATCCCTTAACCCTTAACCCCCTAACCCATCTGAACGTAATACTAATTCTGACTTTAACCTTAAAACGAAGTCTTAACCCTTAAACGGGGTCTAAAAATGTGATGTCCTCACCCTGCATAGTGTTTTCACATTGGTCCTCACAAATATAGAAATACAAGTACACACTCACACACAGCCGGCACGTCACAGGTTAATGACGCACGCAAATTATCCTCTGCTGTGATTGGCTGAGAGGGCGGGACTTCCGACAGCGCAGTTTGGACATAAAGTGACAGACTTCACCTCGTTAAAATTGGAAGAAAAACCGAAGGACGACGCGTTACAAGTTGTAAAACAGTAAGGGATGAAAACAAAACAAAGAAGGTTTGTACAGTGTTGGTGTAATGTGGGGTATCTTCATGTTTACATGATATCATTAGTCATACTGTGCGATAATGTTGAAACGCTAAAAACAGCTAGCCGGCTAACGAGTCCTGCCTGTAGTTTGGGAAATGTGATGCTGCGTTTACGGGAGGCTCGTAAAGTGGTGAATCGTGGAAGTTAGCACGCAACAAAAAAACACTATGGCGCCTCTTGGCTTAATTTATCAAACATGTTACTGATCAGAACCATAACGATTTTATTCTCTTTATTTAAGACTGATAGCCGGTTTTATCAATACTCACAAAACTAAGCCCATAATTTGCTTTAACTGTTCATGTTTTCATAGGAAGTAAGATCATTTTATTACTGAAAATGTGCCTTCATCTGTATTACAGAGACCTGTAGATATACTCAGTTACAAGTAAAAGCCATTCATTCACAAATTAACTTAAGTAAAGGTAATATGTAGCTCCAAAATATACTTTAAAGAAAAGTACAAGCGCTCGTTATGCATTTATGTATTTAATAGTTATTGTACACATGGTCCATTTTAGAACAATGTATAGTAGGTAATAAATGCAATATTTACCTCCATATAGTAGTGAAATAGAAATAATCTGTAAAGTAGCAGAAATTCAAGACAAGCAAAGGTGTTTCAAAATTGTTCTTAAGTAAATATACTTAGGTAAGTAGCACCACTAAATATGCAGAGCACTAATGTAGTTGAAAGTATGATTTTAATAGTTTAGTAGCAGAAAATATTCACCTATATAGAGACCTATATGTGATTATTCTGATAACTAGTCAATAATTTAGTAAACAAAAATGCCAATCATGCTATAGTTTCAACTTCTGTGGATTTACTGTTTAATCCTAAAATAAATACTTTGGTATAAGAAGATTGTCTGTTCTGAAATAATCAGGCTTAGGCTGAAGACCCAGGAGTATAAGGGGCCCGATTAAACAAAAAATATGTAGCCCAAGTATTTGCCTGAAAAATGTTTCAGGCAGCAAAAGGACTTAAAGTCAGGAGTGAGTTCATGTGTCTCCTACACACAATAGAAGAGCCTGTCTAAGCTTGAGTCAGTCTCAATTCAAACTGGGTGGGTAACACCCACAGGCACCTGACCATCACACAAATAAAGGATGCATGTTCCTGCCTCTTGGCAGTGGGCAAGCACTGTCCAGGCCTTTGTTTGTCTGTGGAATATGGGATTAAACGTAAATGGAAAAACACAAATGCACTAAGGAGTGGTTTGGCCTAATGGTCAAACCCAGGTCCTTCTTGTTCTCAGACAACAGTGGTAAACATATTGTGGCCAGAGATGTTTGCTGTCCAGTAAGAACAACCTGTGCTGTGACTGCAGTTTTCCCTCTTTTGGTTTACAGCTTTTATGACAGCACTAACATTTAATTGCTCTGGAGTTGTTCATCATGATTGCTCTGCAATATGCTGTCAGTGGGAGCATCCCTGAAGATTAAACTCAGAAACAGTTTTATTAGACTCTGTCTTGCACATTGTAATTGAAGTGCTGTGCTTTCTTTTCCTTTAAACGATGCTGACTAAACTTTAAATGTTACAGTCAGAATACATAATTCATATACATTAATAAAATTGTTTCTTTGTTTTTTAGATTGTAATGATTATCAGACATGGACGACATAAACCTTCATTACCGCTTTCTGAACTGGCGAAGGCGAATCCGAGAAATTCGTGAGGTGCGAGCAGTGCGGCACAGGGAGCGGCTCAAGAGGATGCTTAGAGATGGAGATGTACTCAGGTAACGGTGATGAGCAATGCCATTGTGAGAGTTCAAACTGGAGGCATCTATTAGTCATTTGGCTTATTATCTGACTTTTATGTTAGATCCTTGCCTTTGTCTGCTCAGTCAACCTCCCACTGTGTTTTCGTTTGGCAGTAGTCCTGATTTTAGTAATATTTTTGTTTTTCTTTTTGGGCGTTGCTGTAGGTATCACGGAAATTCAGATGAAGTTGGCTGTTTTGTAGCAGCCAGGCCTTTGTCAAGAAGAAATCGCTATTTTGAAGTAAGAGTTGATCATTTCCTCTCAGTTCATGTTGCAGCCTATCTGCAGTTTTTGACTCTGCGCCATGACCAAGGCCTATATATTTTAGCTTGAGCCCCTCTAGGAATTTGGAAAGCAATCCAAACTGTAACTCTAACCTGATCAGCTGGAGATTTTTTGTTTATGAAAGCGTGCAGCTGCTTTACTGCAAGTTTAACATTCTCATATATCTGTCTAAGCATCACCAACCGAGTCTGACACTATTTCTGTCACCCTCTTCAGTTATATTCTTTACTCTTTTAAATCCACATCCATCAGATCTTGAGTTTAACATACAAATATATATTATGTATAGTATTATAGGACACCTACTGTCCCACAATGCAGTGCACAGTGGAAATTGATGGGCTCCTCAGAGCAGAAAATAAAAAATAAAAAAAACTTTGGGTTGCCGGACATTGGTTTTCTAGTAACTGATGAGCTCAGATACATTTCAGAAAGGTAAAAATAAATCATTCACGTTTAGTAAAAGATGATCTGCAGCATATTTGACACCATCTGTATTACTCTTAAGTCACAGTGTGATTTGTATCCTTTTCTGCATATCTTTGGTTTCATTTCCTGAGAGTAGAAAATGATAAAGTGCATTTTTTTGTACTGTCAGTCAGAACAGTACACCATGAAGATTAGTATAGAGTGTTAACTGTAGTGTGTTAGTATATATTATGGATGTAGGACATTGCCTTCATTCTGTGTGATGAGAGGAGACTTGGCAGGCCATCGTGTTTGACTGCTCACCTTCATCTTCCTGGTCTATGATGAAAAAGAAATTATGACACCTCCTGGGAATAGTGTGCATCTCAGAAAAATAGATTTTTCAGCTTGGAAATCGGTGTGTGGAGTCTCTTGGCAGATCTTTTTACATTTTGTGCTGGGCATACAGTAAATGCGGAAGATGATGCTGATTCAAGTCATGCATGCCAAATCTATATGCACCAAAGCCAGCAGCTGTGTCAGCAATTACTGTAATACTTTGTTCCAGTGCATAAAATAGCAAATATGAATTTTTAAGGTTCATACAACAGATTTTTCTGTGAATGCTGAGCATGACAGGCAGAACATCTGTATGCCATTTCTTTAACGGCACTGACGTTTAGCCATTGTTTAGTTGCAAAGATGTGGTGTATTTGAGTTTCAATTGTGCTTCTAAGTCGGTGGATTGACAGGGGTTTTTCTAAGCTGTGACAGATTGATACAGGGGCTTTCTTATCTAACCCTGACAGATTGGTTTCACACGGCCAAATAAGTCACAGCTCATTACAAATCATGATGGGTTGCTTATTTCCCTGTTCTTGGGAATCTAGGTACAGAAGTGCACAAACATCTCAGGACAGTCACTGTTTCTCAGACTAAACCATGCTCAAACTTGCCTAACACACACATCCTGCCCTGGTCTGACGTGCAATGAAGCAGTGACTGCACATCAGCCCTTATACTTACGTCTGCTTCATCCTTGTGACTCACTCTGTGAGAGGAAGAGAGGAAGTGATTTGCGTAAATGGGCAATTGAGCTAATGAATGATAGCTGTGAATGCTTATTGATCTGACAGTAGATTTCAAGGGACTTCATTCATGTTTTACACTTACGTAGAAAACGGGCCATTTTTCTTCCCACTCTCAGAAGATCAGCCTTAAGGTTATGGGAAAAGACTTTCCACTTCTTACCCTGGATTTCCCAGCATTGCTTAGATTGTAGTGTGTCTGTGTGAGGCTCCCTAGGGATCATGTCATGTGGTCACTATTCAGTTATGATAACAAATGTGCAGGCCAATTCTCTACTTCTGTGTTTTCATTATTCAGGTGAGGCTGTAGAAATAGATAATACAGTATATACTTTCAGTTACTATATAGTTTCAGCTTCCTTTGGAAACTCCATTAAGTGGAAACAGAAGCAGTGCTAACCAAAAATCGTGTAAGACCTTGGGGTGGTGCCTTAGAGAGCAGAAACAGCAAATGTTTCATGCAGATAAACCTGCAGCATTGAGGTGGCCATGTCGAAACCTCTCTGACTAAAGTCCACCACTTAGGTTTAGGCTGAGTTTACAACTAACAGATGGATTTTTTTCAAGCTTATAGCTTGTACAGACGTTCATGGTCTGAATCCCTCATCGTTCATGAGGAGTCCCCTCTGGTCTTTGTGATCTCATGATACCTGTAGTGATACCAACATCATTATTGTATCTGTGCAATAGCTTAGACTAAATGCCATGCTGTGAATTTACTTTTGGGGATGAATACCGTTTATCTTTTCTTGTCTTATCTTATCCTATGTGAATAAACAACAACCCCCATCATTGTGAGCATGTTGCCATGCCTGCACTAGTATTTAGTTCAGAGCACCACTGTACCCGAGTACAGCCTCACAGACCTGCTAGCTCTTAGTCCACGTCACTGAAATATAAACTAGTGTTGGTTATGTAAACCTATTGCTTTTCTTGCTTTGGTTATTTGTTAACACAACATATCAACAATGCACATATTTATTAAACTCAGTGGCTAAATCACCTTTTTATTGATGAACTCCATCACAAGAAAACAACTTTTCCACTCTGCCTCTCTTCCTCTGTCCTGTTTATGCAGCCTATTTCCAATATCAAAAACAACCTCCCACACATGATGCGTAATGAGTAGTTCATGACTCTTTGCTCTGAAAACATCATCTTTTTAATTCTAGCTTAGTATGTAAACAGAGGGTGGAAAGATTAAATCACTTTTCACATTATTTTATGCACAGCTAAGATTATGTTTGAAGAATATATAGACATGCGTCCAGTTTTTGTTGAGATTACTGTTTTAAATTTGAGAGGAAATCTCTTTTTATTTTTTGAGTCATTTAAAAACAGAGTAGTTTCATAAGGAAGGGCATTTTAAACTGCAATGATAATTCCTGTCTTGTTTTTTGGTGTTAAAGCAACCTGGTGTCTCTGCAGGTGACCATTATTGATACGGGAGTGAGGGGGATGATCGCTGTTGGTTTAGTGCCTCAGTTCTACAAACTGGACCATCAGCCTGGCTGGCTCCCACATTCTGTGGCCTTTCATGCCGATGATGGCAAGTATGTGTCACTGGTGATTTATTTACATAGATCATGTTCTGAACATGATGTTGGTAACGCATGACATGGAAATGCCGCAGCCGCAGAACTATATACATCACACAACCTCGCAGGAAGTCTGTGCTCATGGTACAGACTGAGAAACAGTGGGCAGAGCACTTTCATCTGTGAATGAAGAGTTAAGTACATTCGATACAGGTTTTGGAAGAGGACACTTTGATATTTAACGTCCACTTGTGTAAATTAACACATATAAGTCGCCCAAACTTCACAGAGGAGTAAAAAAAACATGTATGTAATATGTAGGATTGGCCATAAACCGTAGTGATACAGTAAACTCCTTTTGTTATACACGTTTGTTTATCTGCAAGTTTCCTCTTTGTGTTATGGTGTTTATAAGAATACATATTACAACACTGTGACATTTCCCCTGAAAATGTCACACTTTGTTGGGAATTGAAGGGAACCAATAGCACTCAAGCACTGTTGGAAGTCAGATATAAAAGATATGAGACTAAAGTGTAGTTTCATTATAATAATGTCATTATTTTTTATGCTTTTCTTAGCGTGGGGGTATGAGATTCAGTTTCTGTACTGCATTTTAGTTAATCAGTGATTTCTATGCATATGATAAAATCTGATTCAAAACTCAATAATATAAAAATCTGGGTAAAAATACAACATAAATAAATAGGAGAGCAGGTCTTTCTTTTATTCCATATAGAGACTTACTGAGAAGGAGATAATGCAAATGACCTGCGATGATGTACCAATGATAATGTACAATATTTTGTTACCTTTTATTTTCTGTTACTGAATGTATTTTCTGAGTGTCTTCTGGTGTTTTTCTGCAAAATATCAAAATGATGAGCCCTGACGATGAGCATACTGCCTGTCTTTCCACAGGCTGTATAATGGCAACACTATAGGACAGCAGTTTGGCCCAAAATGCTGCAGAGGTGACAGAATTGGCTGTGGAATATCCCTGGACTCTGATGATGGACAGTTAACAGTGTTTTTTACCAAGAACGGTAAAGATGTGAGTACTGCATTGCCACTGTATTAGTGATACACATAACATGTTTAACCAGTACAATTTTACAGGTGAGTTTGTTTTGTTGTTTTTAGTCGCTGTTTATTGTATATGCATTCAGGTTGGCAGTGTGGAACTCCCAGCATCCCCTGATGCTCTCTACCCTGCCGTGGGAATGCACTCGTTGGGGGAAGAAGTGCTGCTGGACCTGAATGCTGAATGGGAGATGGACGAGGAAGATGGGGAGATGATAGTGGACAGTCATGAAGAGGACTGGAGCCGTCTCCATGATGTCAGTGTTGCCGGCACAGTAAGTTACCAATTCCCAATTTTACTACAAGCAGATCTGTTAGTTATTAATGCTGAGCCTGGGTAGTGCAAGTGTCAAGTTTTAAAAAGAAAGGAGGACGTGTGGGATAAAAAAGACAATAGTTCATATTCTTTCGCATTGCCTTTGATCGTTTTGTTAAACTGTACGACAGTGTTATAGCAGTGCAATACTAAATCATCAGAGTACTCCTGTAATATAAAAGGGAATTTGGGACCAATCACTTTGAGGAACAGACCCAAGAACTACAGACCTTTTTTCTGTTCGCGTTCACACCAGCAGTAGAAACGCTTACGGCTGATGGTTGCTGTAGCAACGCCACTTCTGCATGACATTAAGCAACACTGCTAGAGAAAATGTCTACGTTTCTTCTGAATTTTCTCTGTCGATCAGGTCCATTTGTGTGAAAACTAACTTTTAAAACCGCTGGTCACCAATGTTGCATTGGCTGTGACGAATCAACATAAACGTCACTCGCGGTTCCTAAGGTACCTATTCTGAAGTAGGCTCTAAAAAAACACCCTGAAGTACAGCGTTCTGAGAACTACTATAGTTCTCAGTTCCTGCAGTGCAGATGCACAAAAAGGGGAACATTTGCCAAAGGTTCTAAGAAATATGAAAAAGTTCTTCTTGTCAGCTGACATACACACATACACACTGACACACACACACACACACACACACACACACACACACACACTTTGGCTGTAATTTTTTCTGCTGTGCTTGGTTCTATTCAAAATTGTTGATTAAATCAATAGGACTGCTGAAAAAGGTCGAAGTCAAACATGTCCACAAACAGATTATCAGTGTCTATATATGGAATTAATGGATGTGTCAAATCCAAAATCAGAACAGTCCGTATTGAAGATCAATAAGGCAAAGTACAAACCGGTAAATCACAAGTCCTCAACCAAATAGTCAAATATTCAATATAGAAATTGAGACGTAAATATTTGCTGTTGCTAGGTACAGAGGTACAGATAGAAATAGATTTTCTCAGAGGTGCTTACTGACCCAGTCTCTGTTTTGGTCGCCAGCTCTCTGACGACAGGGCTGCAGTGTTTGCGTCTGACTCAGGTGTTGATATGTACAAAATCTGATTTGAAAGAGGAAGGGAGGAGATCGCAGCTGAATGGCCCTCAGGCATGAGCGAGTAACCTACAATGGCGCCCATTATTTATCCTTCACTTTTACAAATCTGGCCCTGTCCTGTGAAAATGTGGTGCTCTCAAACCACAGTCTGAACTGCCTGCGACTCATCAATTACAAATCTGCAAGTGGTGCAAGAGCAGTAGTGTTTTTCTGTGAGTCCTCAAGGCTCCTGGGGCAAAGCTGCTTATTGCAGTTGGAATTGATTTTCCAGTTTTATTGTAATCATTTATGGTTAAAAGTGAGAATTTCAAATAATGTGTTTGGGTTTCTTTGGTCTTTTAATCCACCTGAGAGCTACTTGGAGTTCTCTGTTATTGTGCTGAAATTTGCTGAAACTTGTGGCAGCATGTTAGAGCAGGCATTTGGACAAAGATTTAAAATGTTGACATGCATGTGTGAAACAATCCTTGTTATGAAGATACATGAGATCCAATATTGCAAACAAACAAACGGAGACTGGCACAGATTAGTGATTAATTTATTGCCAGCCTTCATCCAAATGAGGTCAGCTGCTGTTTACCTTTTGAGATTGTGCGTGCCTACCGACAGCAGAACAAACAGAACGAGAGCACAACAGGAATCAGCTTGTAACTGCTTACGACTGATAATTTAAATGTTTTTTATATATTAGACGTAGGCGTTTACCTGTTCATATTGTATGTACATTCTACAGGCTGTTATTGGTGCTTCAGTGACTTGTGGTTGGATTTAATGTCAGATCACAATTTCACACATTAATGGTCCCCATGCAGTCTGTTCTTTATGAGAGAACAGGAGAATTGGCAGGTCTATTAGTAGTGAGATTACTGGCAGACCAGCCTAGACACTCATGGAATATGATATAGTTTTGTTTTCACAATTGTAGTCATTTCCAGATGGCGATATTATAGGCTGATGTTCTCAGCATCTACTCTAATGACATTTGGGAAGGTCGCCCTGGAAAGACTGAGTTTTGGTGGTGTTGATTTCCTCTGCAGTGTGTAGTAAACAGTTGTGTTGTCCCAGTTGCTGTAGCTTTGCTTTTAGTACCCAAACGGTAAATTTACCAGGATGACAAATCCAAATGCTGCCCTATTTTTCCCAGCAAACAAGAACTACATGATGTTACAACCTATTTTTCCATTTCATCAGTTCACATCCTAACTGGGTAAAATGCAAATAAAACAGGTGTTTTTTTTTGGTTCTCATCTGTCCCACCTGAAGAAGCAGGCAGCAGCCGTAGCAAAACCAGACATGCTATAATGAGCAGCGAACACGGTGTGCAGGCTCGGGGAGCTGTTTTTGTACAACACCTGCGTACAGTAGGCGTAACACCTGCTTGCCTCAATGATGTTAGGTATCAATTAAAGTCAGTAATTTATAGCTAAAATTATTGGGAAGATTAGTTACAAGGAAAGGATATAAGTTCATTTGCAAGGAATACGAAAAGCAGATCGCAAATGTCACGCCTCATAAAACCCCACTCTGTTTTAAACAGCTGCCTTCATGGAAATTGGAAATTCCTTATTTGTGTGAACATTAATGCAGTTCCCGCGAACAGTCATGACGTTTATGTTTTTGCGTGTCGTCTCCCAAGCTTCTAGAGTACGTAGGGAAAGGGAAGAGCATCATGGATGTGGGTTTGGCTCAGGCTCGTCGCCCCATCAACACACGCTTCCACTACTATGAACTGGAGATCACCGATGCTGGAGAGAAATGCTACATCGCCCTGGGGCTGGCACGCAGGGTGAGTGTCCTCTCATTTCAGACATCGCCATAATCATCACGTCATTGACTTTGACACACTGTGCTACCTGCTGTACAAACTCGGTGCTTATGTGTTGGTAAAGGAAACTTCTTTCACCCCGTCACACCTTGTCATCGTTCATATGCACCACTGCTCTCAGTGTTTCCAGTCTGTGTGATGGATTACTGAGAGGAAACGCTAACAACAGAATAAATATTGTCTCAGTTTTGCCCCCATATCTGGTTTTCCATAGAAAGCGGGTTGTTCCAGTTGCATGCTAATCTACACTGTTAACTGGAATATATTTCAGGCCAGAACCTGTGATTGTTCTGTTTGTCTTTGTTTCTTTATGTTTCTTCTTCCTCTTTTCATACGGGCAGTCGATTTACCAAAGAAAGAATAAATTGAAAAGAATGAAAAGGATGCAGTTGTTCCTCAGGCTAAGCAATTTAAGGTTAATATCCTAATAAATTTTCTCAGGTTGTATTTAATCACTAGCGATCTGTGTTTTGGAAATAGTCTGAGGGAAAACGAATGTTTACACATCAGAGATCCAGTTGGTTGCATTGGCCTCGCTCGAAAATATCATGAACTCACTCTTCATATCCTGTTTGATATAAATAAAGCAGCACAATAATTGCTGAGGAATGCATTCATTGTGTAATTTCAATGACATATATGAAATGAAACACGGCTGAGACATTGTTCTCCACTGGGATGTTCACTGCTCATTGCACTGGGACGCTCATGGACGAAGTGACACCCTTTCTAATCGCACTACTGTTTTGCCAGCTGTGATTGTGCTCACAGCCTGGGAGGTGGTGGATCACTGTTGCACTCACCCGTGCCCTCCCCTGATTCTTCTCCTGTTGGTTACTGTGTGTGGGCATGTTGCGCCCTTGGGTCATATGGTGTGAAGAGTAGAGCTCTGTCATTTCACTGATTGTTTTCCAGGAATTGTTTTTCACGAGGTGTTTGTGAGCATTATAAATCCATCAAAAGGTCATTCCTGAGGTTTTGTTCCATCCCCTGTCATCTCCTGCAAGACACATCAGTATGCTGATGGGAATCATTACATCTTGCTACAAAACATCAAAACAAAGCTGTTTCTCTGTCTCTTCTCAGGGTAACACATGCTCAACAGTTAGTAGATGCTCAGTGGTTGCTTATATTACATAAAAGAGGAACTGTTTATGGTGCATTCCTCTTCTGTTCTGTTGCTGCAGGGAAAATCTAAATGCCTCTGCTCTTTACACCAGTTACTACAGACACCCATTCTCCTTAGGTTTGTGGTATTCCTACAGTCGATTCTTGTTGTTCTTCCAGCACCCACTTTTCCTACCCATTTGCCGTGGGCACCATCACATCAGTGCTCTGTTTACAGGAGCCGCAGGGATTGTGATAGCATCCTTCTGTAGACTGTAGCCGTTGTCCTGAGGTGATTTCACTGATCGGTGTCACTTTGCTTGATGAAGATGTTAGTCTGACAAATCATCTGTTGAAGACAGACATCTGGATGCCTAAAGCTATGGGTGGATAAAGAAATACTGGAAGACATCAGGACACACTAGAAAATTAGGAGAAAATTAGAATTTTACAATTTAAAAATTGTCTTTTGATTTGCAGGACTACCCTAAAAACAGACATCCAGGTTGGAGCAGAGGCTCCATAGCCTATCATGCAGGTGAGTTTTACATTGAAAAGAAACCACTGTCAATATATGCAGCCTTATATTGTTATATTTAGTAGTGTAAATGTTTATTATGTCACAGTTATGCTGTTAATGGCATCACTCATGTTCCTGGTAAATAATAGAAAGTCAAGTAAGAAAGATTTCTCAGTATTTTATTAGAATTGATTGCAATATCTCCAATAGTAATGAAATATTTAAAGGTTTATCATTGGTTTCTATGTAGCTGTGGCCAGAAATGGCAGAGAGTAAAATTTAGCCATTCCTACAAATAGTTCTCATTATTGTAAGTTATTAATTGTTATTGTTCCCACCTAACATCTGATGGACATTCTTCCCTGGTTCGTCCTCTGGTTTCCTCCCACAGTTCATTTCATGCATATCAGGGGAACTGGAAACTCCAATTTCCCTGATGTTACTTTACACTGTTCAATCCAGCAAAATATTTAATGTGAATGATAGAAATGGTAAAGGCTGTTTAGAGCTTGATATTTGCATCATTGCTTTATCTGCTTCAAACTCTCATGTACCAGTATGTGATATAAAGCACTGATCAGCTTCCCTGCTGTTCTGAGTAGATGATGGAAAGTTGTTCCATGGCAGCGGGGTCGGGGAGCCATTTGGACCACGCTGCTTTGAGGGTGACATTATGGGTTGTGGGATTATGTTTCCACGGGACTTTAACCTTGATGGCGGAGGTGAACATCTTTAAATTGTTGCCACGTTTTTTACAAATCACTGCGACTCAGCCTGTGCAGACTCGAAATCTCTTCCTTTCTTTTTTTTTGTGTCACCTTCCAGATGATGTCGATGACTGGGACTTCGACGAGTCTTCAAAGCCCAGCGAGGTTCAAAATGATCTGTATGCAAATAATGAAGATGAGGAGGAGGAAGAGGGAGAAGATTTGGAGGGGAAGAAGGTCACGGTGAGCCGCTGTCCAAAGACAGGATTAGGAACTTTCAGTGTAAACATTCATTTAATCTTTTTGCTGCTCCCTTTGTTTGAACAGGTGTTCTTCACCCGAAATGGAAAAGTGGTGGGCAGGAGGGAAGTGGCCTTGCCGGTTGGAGGCTTCTACCCCACAATTGGCATGATGAGCACTGGGGAGAAAGTCAGGGTGGACCTGCACCCCCTCAGCGGCTGAGCACAGTGGAGGGAATGAAAAATTGATGAAGTCAGAGCAAAAGGGAGATTGGACAGTAAAAAATACCTCCGTGCTCACAGGCGACAAGATCCTACTTGAAAAGTCACTCCAATGTTTGAGGTTTTCTGTGACTCCCTGATGTTGTAAGAATGACTTTAACATGCTGGCAAAATTTCTATTATGAATTATCAAAATAATTTATGTTAATATACGTTTGTGCTGAAACATAGCTTTATAATCGTTTTATACTGTAAGAAATTGTGAAACCAGTCAGAGGTTTTTAAGGGTAAAACACTATTTTTGATGTTATCGGTTAATAACATGCCAAAAATGAATGTAAAAGCCAGACAGAGCAGGCCCCAGCTAACAAATGCACCCACTTTGTCCCAAACAAAGGAACATTGTCAGCAATAATACATAATCAGCAAATACGTAGCACCACTCACACAGTCTGCAGCCATACCACGCTCACACCACAGGTCCGTTGTACTGTGCTCCTGTTGATGGTGTATTACTGACACTCAGTGGTCGGAGTAATACTCTCAGAACGTCCTTCACCAGATGAACAGTGCATTTACTTTGGGAAGCAAAGTTAGTTTAAAAAAAAAAAAAAAAAGTTTGGTTTATTGCTGTGGTTCTGTCTGTGTGTTTGTGTGTGTGTGTGAGACAGAGTCATTCCATTGAGTTATTTCATAGTTTTTTTTTATGGCAACTGTGTAAGCCACATATATAGGAATCATGGGATAATTACATGTAACAACAGTCTGTTGAAATAAGTCCATACCAACATTAAATTGGAATAAGGAGTTTGGAAAAAGCAAAGTTCCAAATCAAGTTTTGTTAGACGATCATGTTTTGTCCTTTTATATTCAGGTAATTTTTTTTTTTCAACAATGTGCTGTTATTAAATATGTGTACAGGTGACCGAGTAAAACCAAAAACCAATTTAGAAGAAGAGTCTCAAATTACTGTAACTTAGACCAACTGTTTTTTTTTTTTTTTTACCTCTTGTAAATTATTCTGCATGTTTTTTTGTTTTTCATTACTGAGATACTTGCTGACGAAGTGTAACTAAGACTTTACATATCCTTGGAATATGTATCTTACAGTTTTCCTTTGTGAGAAATAAGAACTTTTGGAGCTCAGTTGGAGCGTTTTCACTTATTGAACAGTACAGAAAAAGACGAAGTGCAGGTTAGTTAGACAAAGTCAGGTGTTACATGTATTTTCTGTCAATTCTTAACGTAGTTTGGATGAAATGGCTGCCAGTTCTCTTAAACCCAGTCAGGACAGACATAATGAAAACATGTGATATAGGGGTAAATTTATTAGTAGTTCAACATTTGAATTTTCTATTAAGGTCTGAATGTTAAAGCCATAGCTAAGATTTACTGATCTCAGGTATATTTGAAAATCAAAATTGTCTTGTGTTTTGTTGATCATTTTTGGGAATTTGATGTATGTTGAATTTAGCTGTTGTTTCCCAGAAAAGCAGATGTTACTTTTCTCCAGTGCCTTTAAAAAAAAAAAAAAAAATGTTAATGTTTGGCCAAAAATTTATTGTTTCTCTAAATCAGTTAGCCAAAACTAGAAGGGTTTGACAACTTCCTCCACAAAAATGTCATCAAAGGCTATAGGTAATTAATAAAACCTTTGTTTTTTAAACCCTATCATACTACCCTTATAAAAGCTATCTCTGCAGATTATATTATGTTATGTTATTATGTGAATTAATGTAATTATAAGCAAATAAGAAAATGCAGTCAACAGTAACAACTTGTGAAGCTGTTTGACTTTTACCTGCAATACAGTTTGTTAATGTTTCTCTTCTTTAAATCTGACAAAAACCACTTCAGGTGTCTAAATACAGTCAGAGTGATCTAATGATCAAACCGTTTTACCTGCACCTGGTACAAGGATCCATGTTAAGTACGTGTTAAAAATGTCATCTGATGCTCAACTGCTGCTACAGACATGCAGAGAAGCCCTCGGCCCTCACTTTTCACTGTCTTCATCTAGTTTTTGTGACCACACCAGGTGGTCATTATCACCTTAGTTCACTGGAGCCAGTAATGGTCTTCTGCTGCTGTGGCATGCTGTTCATAATTATCTGTTCTGTGCAGCTTTTGTGAGATTAATCATGAATCAAGTTTAGAAGAATCAGGGGTTGTCAGTGTCTCCAAGCCCTTTCTGCAGTAAACTTGATTTTCCTTTCATTCTTTGTCTATTTATTTATGCAGCAATCAGACAAGCATGCCAAAAAAGAATTAAATTGACCTTTAAATATCTAACGTTTACTTTTTAAATGCACCAGTGACTTATGTCCCTTTTCTGTTCCCATCAAGTTTAGCATGAGAAGCGTTTTGTGCTGTCTGATGACTGTAAGTGTAAATGCAGAGTCTTTCAACTCCCACAATATGTATAATAAATATTATCGTTACTGTCCAAAATTGGGCGTTGTAGTGTGAGGTGATGTCGGTAAAGGTTTATCATGGAAAAATTCAGTTTTGTGGATTTTAGTGATACATTTTATTGTGTTTCAATCACAGCCTTGCTCATTGTGTCACTATACAAATTATTACACATATTCTGCAGTGCGATCACATATTCCAGGCAAACTGTAAAGTAGAAAATGGTTTACACGCAACAGAAACTGGATCACATTTAGAATGAGAAACACAAACCCATAAGGCCCAAGACATACTGGGATTTCAGTTTTCAACAGAAACAATATCTTCTCACTTGCGTGTGAACGGTGGTTAGAACATTTTGAGAACTGATTTAGACCAAGATCCACAGTTTTGGTTCCAGGTTGCACCGAGTGATGTTTTTCAAAATAAATACAAAGTCTCCCTGACAAAGCCATAGAAATTAAATTCCAACTCGAGGGGCCTCTCTGATTTTAACCAAACCAAAGAGCCCCCTGCAGGATAGTGTTAGTATTATTATTTACTGACTGTTATCTATGTGCACGTGCAGATCAAATCATTATTCAGGTCTTGGAAAAAGGCAAAGGCTCAGTAACAAAGTGACAAACTTTAAAAACAGTAAACTTTCCCTAAATATTGTCTGAACTATTTTGTCACACTGTCCACAACATGAACATGGTTTTCCAGTCAGATCCAACTAGATGGCATCAGACGTTAGAACGGTACATGAGAGGAGCTAATCTACGAAGGCAGCAGGAGCCCCGACACTGACAATGTCTTTATCCCTGAGAAAAGACATGATCTGTACAATGGTGGCCTGGACGTTTCCTAGATCCTAATACAGAGTATTCTTTTGTTTTGTTTCCTTTTAATTTACATTTTAAATTGAGGAATTATGCAAAAGTATGCAAAAAAGCAGCCAGTTGACCTCAGGAAACATCTTAACACTACAGTTTCCTTTTTGGTATGAGAGATTTCAGTCTTTTCTGTGCTCTGGGCAAAAATACTCGCTGAATGTTTTGCTTGATGGAATCTGGTACTGCCTGTAATTAAAACAGCACTTTTTGGTGCCACATAAAGTGTAATGGTTTTTTGAGCACAAAGGCCTGAAATAATGTTCCACTGGTGACGCATATAATTATCAGAAGATGAGGGCCAGAAGTGCACTGATTGAGTTTAACAGAGGCTCACTTTCCAGTATAATCAGGAGTCACATAAAAGCTGTATTAGATAATTTTACAGTTTCTAATTAAATTTAAAAAAAAATCTAATATTTATACTACAGGAATCAAAGGCAGCTATGGAAACATGTATATAACATATAATCACACTCATTGATCACACCTTTTGTCTCCTATAACAATAAAATCTCGCAAAGCTAAATTTATGATCCACCAAAAAACTGAGATAATAAAACTGACAAACTATTATATGGCAGATGGATGTGACAAACCATAAGATGTTCTTATGAGTCAGAGTCGTCCTCTGTGTCCCCGTAATAACGGTTCCTCTTGATGATCTCCTCTGGACTCAGCTCCTCAGCGTCGCTTCCTTCTTTGTACTCTGCACAGAAGCCCACATCCTGGTTCTGTTTTGGCTGCAAAGGTGGACAGGAGCTATTTCTCACAGGGCCTTCTTCCACTGTCTTCTTGTCGGCTGTTGCTGAGACATTTCTTCTGTGTACTTGCTTTTCTGTTTCTTCCTCCTGCTTCGCTAAGTTCTTCCCCGAGATGGTCTCACCTCCACTTGCTGCATCTTCGTTTAGTATCTGCTGCGACTTCTGCTCTTTCTTTTCCTGCCGTTTCACCTGCTGGAGATCTGGCTTGTTTTCTTTCTTTGATTCTTCAGAGGGGTTTTTTTCCTCAAATGATGCCCTCCAGTCCAGCAGGGACTTCAGAGGGCGACGAGGCTCCCTGGGACCCATGCTGCTCTGTGGGCTGGGCCTTACTGCAACAGTAAAAGGTCGACTGCGCTCCTTCAGAGACGAACTCCTCCTCAGGCTCTTCAGTTCAGCCCGCTCTGAGCTCTGGTAGGATGATGGGACCTCTCCGTCTGGGGGCCACTTGGATCTCCATGGTCGGCTTGACGGAACCCCCTCTGTGACTGGACTACGTGCTACTGGACTACGCGCTACTGGACTACATGCTACTGGACTACGTGCTGCTGTCCCAGAGCGGCCCTCACCAGCCGGAGGAGGCCAGGCAATCCTCAGCCTGCGTTTCTCAGCTGGCCTCTCTGTAGACTGATGTTTGTCACCTGAGGTGGCACGTGTCTCTGCATCTGTTTCCTTTATCGCACTCACGTCTTTAACCTTTACCTGCGGGGATGTTTCCACAGATGAGCTCGGCTGTTTGTCTGAGATGATCTCAGCCGGACGTGTCGCTGCTAATGGTTCCTCTGGTTCTTGTGGCTTCTCTGCTTCTTCACCTTCTTCTTCATCGGCTCGGGGCTCCCACAGCTGCTTGTGGGGCCGATGGCCAAAACCCTCATCATAGTTGCCTTTGGCTTTAAACAGCTGATTGAAATGGGGCTTGCAGTAGATGTTACCATGCAGAGAGGCATAGTTTCCAAGACTAGAAACACACAGAAGCAAGGAAATGATTTGCTGAACAGTCAATCAATAAATTATACTTACACTTAAAATATATTTACCGTCTCCATCAAAGGATGTCATTTGAGACTGAAAGATAAGAGGGCAGTGAAAGACCAACCTGAGCTTTGTGTTGCAGTGAACACAACAGAAGCAGTTCTTGTGGAAGACGTGCTGATGAGCCACCAGTCTCTCCAGCGGGTACACTGTCTTCAGACAGGCAACGCACGTCTCCCTCACCGGTGCACAGAATTTCTAAACAAACAATCCACATATATTCATGATCAACGAGGGTTGAAATTGGATTTGAATTGATGTTTCATGCATGCCTCCTGCTTGTTGCGATGACTGACTCACCCTGGATGCTTTGGATGGCTCACTGCTCTCACCTAAAATAGACAAAGTGTAATTCTCCTTTACTCCTCAGATGCACCAAGAAGAGCAATCAAACCAAACTCACATTGGGCAAGTTGGGCATATTAATTAATGTTTAACTTCACACTTCATATTTCAGTATAAATAACATTTATGGGGAAATAATTGTAGTCTGAGTTAGAAGAAGACTCACCATTGCACTCAGACACTGGTTTCTGAAGTGCAGGTGCAGATGTTTTTGGAGCAGGCACCTCTGGGTCCACACTCTGAAGAAAACACAAAGACATAAATGAAAAGGACGTAACTGATTTTTCCTATTTGTGGTGTAGGTTGGAAAGAACAGATTCAAAAAGAAGGAAAAGCACAAACAATAGACTTTACAACATTAGAGGAGACATTTACATAGAGGCAGCTATAAATGATCAATACAGCATGTTTGATCCATTAATGTTAACTTTACTTTTACAGAGCTCATTCATCTTCAAACCTTCTGCACAAGGTTCTACTTATTTTAGACCAGTGGTTAATAGTCTAAACATTCATGAACAACATGTGGCTGTGGTTAGGGTTTCGGTTTCAAACCACTGTTATGATGTAGTTAAGCCTGATTTAATATAACTTCCCAATTTCTAAATAATAATTTAAATAATAAATCTATTTATCACCTGTTATAAAATATCAATTTAATGAAATGTTCAAATTTCTGCCTTTTAGAAGTTTTGGAGAAAAAAGAGAAAAAGAGAGAACACCTTGACACAATACTTTTGTCTTTATATATTTTGAATATGTTTTTAATTCAGCTCCTATTATGCATAAACCCACGGGTCGTGTGGTGCCATGTTTAGAAACAGCAGCCTAGTACTTGGCCATTTTCTCCTTCAGGGGTGATGACTCCAGCACAGACGCACCTAAAGCAAAAGGATCACACACTGCATTTCATCTCAACAACACAAATTCTTACTCTGCAGTTAAAAGTATTATTCGAGACATAAGTACTTTTAGGATTATAGGTTGTATGTCATGACCTGACAAATACATCAAGTCAGTAAATTACTTAAGTGCTCTGTGTACAAGAATGCCTTTGCCTTTACCGCAATGTGGGTCCTTGTCCTCTGATGAAGAACTGTGAAGTGTTGTCCTACCACCCTGTAAAAAGTAAAGTTACTGGTGAATACCACGATAAATACTACATTCTATAAAACACATATCCGGTAAGAGTTTTTAGTGACAATGCTCATGAAAGGACTTGAAAAATGAAAGTAGAGCTAAGTATAACAAATATATTCCAGTCATCCATTTAATGGTTTTCAATAACCAGAATCCAGGTTATAAAATGACTTTAATATGTGTGTGTGTGTGTGTGTGTGTGCATGCCCATGTGTCATCAGTTTTAATAAGCATGAGACCATTTCTCTCCAGAAACCTATTTTGGCCAATTGAAGGATTTCCTTATGTAACTGTGAGGCCCCATTGTGCTGCCACTTTTCTCTGCCATACAAATCCAAGCACCAGCTTCATTGCAACACACGTAAAGTGAGTATAGGATGGAAGGTAGTGAAACTTTCAAGCCAACACTGAGAGTGTAAGTGTTATAAAGCTCCTAGACTAGCCTGTAAATGTCCACCAATAACTTTTTCACTTCCTCTTCCGTTCCTCCACCAATCAGCGCTGGTATAATGCTGTTGGACATACTACTGTGTCTTAAAAGACCACACTTTCCAGAAGAGGAGAACCATGACGTAGTGCCAACAGTGACAAAGTGAAAAACACAGCAATGGGGTCGTGTTAATTTTCACAGAGTTTCACAGAGGAATGTTCCAGCGTTTCTCTGCTGTGGAACATGAAAAGTGAAGTGTTTGTTGTTCAGGCTCAGGGAGAGAACGACAAAGAGAGAGAGCGTGACAGAGAAGACAGAAGTGGGCGCTGAAGAGAAAAGAGAATATGTACAGCAGGGAGATTCAAACGGAGGAGCTTGATTTTAGCAGTTGGGTGGGATTGCTGGATGGAAACATTCTTATCTCTCTTTTACACGTGTAAACTAATTATATGCTGAGAATAGAAAAAAACTACTAATTAATGTGTTTAAGCAGCATGATCTGTCCAGTGTGTCCCTGGTCTCTCACCCAGTGTCAGCTGGGATTGTCTGTTACCCACTGCAGCCATCTACAGGATTACTGGTAGGTTTTACAAGACTAACCAACATCTGTACAATGAGTCTGTCTATCCACACTGTGGATACAGTTAATGCCTGTGAAACAGATGCACAGCTGTCACTAAGAGCCTCATTCATGAAGTATTGAAGCAAATATGTGATCTTAATTAATCCCTAAAGTCTGGATAAACTAAGGACTTTTGTGGCAGTTTGTATGTACTTAACATAAGAATTAATGTAGTGTATTGAGAGGATGTTCTACTGTTTGGTACCTGACTTTTAGTGGTATTTATCTATGATCAGTGGAGGTAATCTCACTGGAACAGCTCGATGTCTTACCTTGTCCATCTTGTTCTCACCCTTCTCAAATTTCATCTTCAGGTTGTTCAGTGGCACTTTGGGTTTTTCGTAAGAGGCACAGGGGCTGGTTGGAACTTGGGCTTCAAGATTTTCAGGTTTTTCATTGTGTGTCAACTCAACACTGTCCATCCCTCCTTGTTTTTCAGCTTTGGGTGCTTTGGGGGCTGCTGAGGGCTGCGGGACAGAACTGGCTACAGTCTTCTTGGCTTCCTGAGCAGTCAGCAGGTCAGGGCTCTGTAGGGGTGGGGGGTTTTCACTGATAGAAGGAGGCCTGTTCAGGGCAGCGGGCCTGCAGCGAGCACTGGCCTGGCTAGAAGGTTGGATGGAAGAAGCTTTGTTGCGGTCAAACTTCTCTGTTTGCTCCCAGCGTTTCTTCAGAGCACTTAGATTGCCTGAACGCAACGAGGGTGTTGCACTCTCGACAGACTGAGGGAAGAGAAGTAGAGATTGAAAGCAGTTAAATTTCACACATTGTACCAATCAAAAGTCTGTAAAGTTTAAATTAAAAAAGTATTTTTATTTGGCAACAACATTCGGCACATAGTCTACTGCTTAAATCCCAATTGTGCACAATGTTAAAAGGAATTGCGTGAATCTAAACTTGCTGACATATTAGACGAACAGCTGTTCAAACGTTGGTCCAGGAAATCAATGATTTGCTGCGGCTGCTGAATGTAACGACTGGCTCAAGACAGAGATAGCAGGGTTGGTATGCAAGCAGATTTTTTAGCTGCACAACAACTTCACCTTCCCCAAAAACACTGAAAAGGGCTCAATTCACGACTCATTCATGGCAGAAAAAAAAAACACTGAGCAGCAAACAGCAGGACAGAGCAACAGGAGGCAGACTACTGGTGTGTGACCAGCAGGAACTTCCTTAATTATAAAAGAGGAATGACACGTTGAAGAAAGAGGATCTGGACTTAAGAATAAATCACTCGAGTTTAAGTAAACTAATCAACACATAATGGTTGTGAACATGGTGAGCTTTTGTGGGCAAGCTTCCTGGATGTCCCATCTGTGGGGAACATCTAAACGCTATTAGGATATTATTAAAACCACAGTTCATCAAAAAAAAACAACAAATCAATTTTCAGCTTAGAGACACACATATACAATTAAGATAAACACAGAGAGACAATGGGAGAAAGAAGAAAATGTAAGACTTAAAGACAGCGAAAGAGCCAAATACCCCAAAGTGGACAAAGAAAAAACCAGACAATTACTTTCTTTGTGAGGCAAGGCCAGGGCAATCAAAAAATGGACAGTGACAAGATTGTGAAGAAACCTCTGTGAATGCGATGAAGTGGCCAGTCGAGGCGTAACCACAGCTGGCCAGGAAAGTCAGAATCCTTTGGTTGGTCCTTCTGTACAGGTCAGTGTGCTCAGAGACAGTGAGAGGAAGAGCTCTGCCAGATGTTTGCAGCTAGACAAAATCTACCCGTAATAGTTAGCCCAACCCCTTTAACACCAGGAGAGTGAATGAGAGAGAGCGAGTCAGAATACCCAGGAAGCCAACACAGGAAATGATATAGTCAGGGAAAAGTTAACTCTTTGTTTGCCGCGTCACCTCTCGCATTTTTTCATTTTTAAATGGTTCCTGAACATGATGCAAGTAAATACTGTATCCACATAGCAAAGGCTTCAGATTAGGGAAACAAGACATAAACAGGTAGATGGAAGGAAAATACTGGGACAATAAAAGAGCAAATCCATCATAAAATCGTGTTTAGCTCAGAAACTCAGGAAGGATGTTCCACAAAACACAGACTCAAATGACAGATTCTCAGTCATCTGAATCTCAGGAAAGCACCACACCAGCAGTGAGTTGCAATTTAATATGTAAAAATTGTAATTAGAAAAAAATCATCACATCAGTATGAACTGATGAGGGTATATTTATCAGATTTATAAATGAATCACTTAATTATCTTTGAACTGATTAACAATATTGTTACATGGCCATCACAAGTTCCCAGAGCCTGAAGGGATGTTCAAAACCTCTAAAGTAATTAGGTTTCAATGACAAATAACAGAAAAAAATAGCAAATATTTCAATTTTAAGAAGCTGTGACCAACAAGTGCTTGGTGTTTTAGCAACTTTCTATAATTTACATAATTTATCGAACGGGCTAATTGTTCCTTTGTCATGTTTAAGCCCTCCCCTGAGCCCCCTGACACATGCAGACAGATAAACAGATGGTCTTATTCTGTAACAGTCAGCGCATATGAACACGTACCACTGGTTCTTGAAAATGATTATGCTGAACCAAACTAAAAAACAATAAACAGCGAGCTTGAAAAACTGAACTCTGCATTGCTTGACAGAAACTGGCCTTCAGTTATGTTAGTCAGGAATAATTTCGGTCTATCAAGCACTGCACCTACAGGAGTGATCCAAGAAAGTTATTTTAAAAAGCTGCGTCACACCTCTGCAGAAATGAAAAAACAAAAGTCTTGTCTTTGTCATCATCAGCCACATCAATAAACAAAGACTAAAGACGCTAACAAGCTTTTCACACAGCCTGCCCACACCCTGTCAAATCGTCACAATATTCCACACAGCCATGGTAACCTTACCTTATATTTCTTCATGGTATTAGCTGATCAGTAATTAATGTAATCTCAGTCGCGGTTTGTTTATCAGTCTTTTATACTGACAAAGCAGATAACCTACAATAACTGCAGAGAGCACTTCAAGGGGATTACCCTGAAGTAGGATTATGGGTTTGATAGCCGGCCCATCTCAACAAGTAGCCAATGAGAGGTCAGCCAGGACAAGACATTTGGCACAGACAATGTGTTGGCATGGTGAGTGTGTCTGTGCGTACACTCCTCATCGCAACATGTGGTAATTAGTTTAGCACCACCAGCAGCTACTGAGCACATGAAGACACACAGAATATACACACATATACACACATGATTTTGTTTGCTACGAGAGGCTAAACAAATTGATCTCCTGTATCATAGACTTCATCTATTGTTTAATATTAAATAAGAAAGCTCAACCTTTGTCTATCATGTATTACATTTACAAACATCTGTATAATGCTGTTTCAGAAAACATCAAGTTAGAGATGTAATTCAGAAATTTCGTGTTTCTAGTATCCAAAGACATACTTACACTTTTTTTCTTCTCTGCACTGGCCTCCTCAGCAGCTTTCTGGTACCTTAAGGAGAAGAAAACAACAATGACCTCTGGTGACTCAAAAGAAAAAGAGCATAGCTACTCCAGTCATCAGATATTTAAAAAAAAATACCTTGTGAGCGATTCAATAATGCAAACTACGAAAAAAATTGATTCTACACTTTTACCTTTGAGTTTGTCTGTAAAATGTATTTATTTTCAGTTACACTGTTTGCATTTTTGGAAGATATATTATTCGCTAAGTAAAAAAATAGACAGAGCCTGAATTTAGACCAGTACGTAGTAGCTTAGAAGTCCTAAACAGAAGTGATAGATTTTCCTCTATATTCAACACAACATATGTAAAAACATGAGTGGGAATGTCTTAAAGAGCCAACGTGAACTACTCTGGTGTTACTCACTTGGAAAAGCGTTCAGCTATGGCATTGTTTCTCCCTCGGCCGCTGACCAGAGACAGCTCCTTTGCAGTGATCCGCAGGGACTGAGTCGCCCAGGACCTTCGACTGAATGGACCACTTTCCATGTCTGGTAATTTCCCTGGAACACAAACCCACAGACCGTAAGCAATAGGTGTTATGACACCTGTTGTTACTTCTTTTTAAATTACTCCACAGACCTTTATTCTAACAGACTTACTTCAACAAGAGAAGACTACAGTTACTGCATTAACTGTAATCTAATGCCAGGATTAATCCTTGATTTGAAACTAAAGCCATGAAGAGATCTTGCAGCTCATAGCAAGAAAATAATGGTTCTCTCCATTCTCTTGTCTGCATTTGTTGGCAATCAGTCCATGTTTTGACTGAATACAGTAACTTGACATATAGCGGCTGTGTCTTACTCAATACAGACTGCGATGCTGACACTAACACAACAGTTAAGATTTGAAAGGACCAGAAAGCCTTTGTTTAAACAGGGACACACAGGCCTATAGCTTGACCTCTGCAGACTCTTTGGAAAGTAGAGTCCAGGCATGTACATGAAGCGAAACTGCCTCATGTCTGAGGTCACTGATTTTTTACGTTTGCTCCAGTTTACCTGACGTACCTAAGAGGCCAAGCATATATCGTACATGTGTTCATACAGTCATAAGCTCAAACACACATGTAGCTCAAACTTCAGCTGGTGTAAAAAAGCAATGAAAGCACAATATCATTACAAGAGGAAGTCTCTCACAGAGAACTAGATAAAATCAGAGTGCCACAGCCACACTGCATAATACACCTTTCTTTTTAACTTCATCCAAATAAACACACACATGAACAGACAGGTGACAGGACTCTGATACTGTAGGTTTCTGTTTTGGGAGCAATGTGCTAATGTCAGGCAACAAATCCCTGTTACTCGAAATCATAACCATGTGTTTAAATCACCACAGGCGACAGACTCAGTAATTATTTTCTCAGTAACTGGGCCTTTTCACTGAGGTCCACCTATCATGTCATTACTCAGACACAAAGCAATACCAGTGACAAATAGTGTGAGGACTTTGGACTAACTTTCACCATAGCCCTGAATCGAAATACTCAAAAACAGTCAAATACACCTACACCTCTGATTATATTACCGATAGAACTATCAGTTCACATAGATACAATACACATATTAACCATTAAAATATGTTCATACAGATGATTATATATGATTGCTTTCATTCACTGTCAGGCAGGTGTCGAGTTTTCTAGATGGGTCAAGTCGAGGATTACAAGAACAGAACTTAGACAAAAGAAAATGGCACGATCCACTATGTTTGCTAGGTTCTTGTATCTCAGTAGATTGGGTTATTTGCTCTTGCTACTGGTTTTTGAGTCTGATTGGTAAGTTTGTTTACCATGTTATTTGATAAGATGAATGAACGTGTTGTATACAGTTACTACTAAATGGATACTTGACTTTAACATTTAATACTGTAACTTGATGGACAAGCCCTGCATGTAAGGCGAGGACACACCCTGGGCAGGTCACCAGTCCGTCACAATGAAAACACAGATGGACTAAGTTTAGAGTTGCTAGTCCACCTTATTTGACTATGCTTAAAGCTTGGACGGTTGAAGAAAGCCAGAGAAACTGAAGAAAACAGGGAGAACAAGAACTCCTCACAAAAATGGCAGTGGTTGAGAACCTAAGTCTTTCTGAATATGAGCAGACAAAGAGAATAGCTGAGCTGTCACCTAAAAAGTAATCACACAGAGGGGGCATTGTAAACACTTCCTCTATGTGAAAACAACACTGATGCAAAGAAAGCAGCAAATCACCAGTGCAAATCAACCCTCACTGATCTGGACACGCAAGACACTATTCCCATCCATATAAAGGCTGCAAATTAAAATTTGTGATCTCATATCGTCAATATAAGGAAAATATAGTCTACATTTTATTATCACATAGTCAACGGCCTTTTATGCATAACGAGCAATGTCATCTTTCATAAATCACCATGCAGTCAGCTTCCCATTGCACTAGTTTGCAATATTTAACAGGGTAAACAAACTGTAAACAAAGCCTTTACAAATGTTCTGACAGGGGGTGAAAAACAAACGGACTATTAAATCTTAACAGGCTATGTAATTTATGAGTTTTTAAAATCTGATATTACATACTCCAGGATTTGCTTTATCTCTGTCGCTTGTTATCAGGTGGATACTAACCTTTAACCCTGACTTAAAGCCAAGTTTCCCTTAACATCAGGTAACACGGCCCAGCTGGATACACTATGACTCATTCGTAAAGAGGAGTCTTCACTATTGACCGAGACACAATTATTAAACAAAAGTACTAACAAAGCACAAAAAGTGCTTCACATGGAATGAAGCGGGTTTGAAGTCAGGATTCAGTAGCTATTGAGGGGATGCAATAAAGAGACATGGCTTTGAAGCCTGGCAGCTTTGTTTTTTTGAAAAACTGTAATTACAGGTTAGTAAAAAAGCATTGATACATTTATACAAGTAAAGTTATTTGCTCCTGCGAATACTTTGGTTAGACTCACGGTGTATTTAGACTTAAGGGAAATACAGTGGCAACCTGAGCCTGAACACACACTCGGCAGCAGGACTGGTTTTTATATCGAAAGAGTGTGAGCACGACAAAGTATGGAGACATGTGTTACTGTAAAGACCTAAAGACTCATTCCTTTTCAAAACACACTGGTTTTGTATTTTTCCAACAGACCTGCTAAAGTTAATTACATATGTTTTCATGCCCTTGCTTGGAGTTTTGTCTTACCTGTGCGAGCTCCCGTTGAGTCACTTGTTTCGTGAAACCTTGAGACACCTGACACTCGGCTGGTGCCACCGCGTCACCGCCCGGTGTGGAAAGGCAAAGGTGGAGTGAACGGAAAGGTGTCCTATAGAGGTGCAGGAGGCGGGTCATGTGATTTTTTTTTTTTTTTTATGCACCAATGATCTTAGATATTACTTTATCCCTACCTGCGATATTTGTGTCTGTGTGGGAGCATGGGCGTGCACGGTGCGCTTGCCTGCCACCACCCCCTCAAAATTCCTGAGAACAACAGGCAGTTCTTGTATTTATCAGGCGGTGAGTGAAGCAGAACAAACGAAAGGAAGCAGATACACTGAGCAACTCATGTTTCTCATAGTTTATGTGACAGAACAGCAACTGAGTCTCCAGGGACTGACAGTTCTGCGTAAACTGAGTTTGGTTAAACACGTTTTATTCATTTAGGTTAAATTAAAAGGATTATTGGAAGTGTTGTTGTTTTTTTTTATTTCATAGTTTGTTTTCAACATGATACTTTATTATTACTGCTTCACATTTTATTTATACAGAAAATCCATCCTAAAATGCTTTATAAATAACTATAATAAGAACATCACATTAAAAAGAGAGATGATACTTTTAAATATAAGGACATGTGCACAAGAATAATATAACCCACATTTTGGTGTCTGCAGAACTATAGGAAAAAACATTTTTGTGGGATCTTGCAGTGTTCAGTCTGAATGGGAGCAAAGATAGGTCAGCGTGCACGGTGCACTGGATGTTTGCATTACATTTGCCTTGTAAAGAGGGTCAGCTGAATGGAAAAGGTAAATCATGGCTTTAATTCAAAAACTTTGTTTTATGCTCCAGTGTTGGCAATTATTTACTCTGCCCAAGAGTCCTTGAGCAAGGACTTTGCCAGACCTGTCACAACGCTGCTGCAGTGAAATGACCTGATGACTATCATGGGGCTAAAGTAGTATTTTAACTCAGGTCAGTGACTTAAGAACATGTTTTTCATGTTTTTCATTTTCAGTTAAACACTTTCGCTGTGATCTCCCAGCCATCCAAAGGAAACACATATTTCTAGTTTTCTTTTTAATCTCATGAAACTGCAATTTAGTAATGTGGATTAATAATGTTATTATTTTTAAAAACAGCATATATGAAAACATATCTCCTATTATTTTAAAAATCATACAATCATATAATTTTATGCTGATAATAACCGTGTAATGATGCACCCACATCTCTTTTTTCCTCATACGGGTTCATAAAAGATTTAGGAGTCAAAAATCTCATTTTACTTCTAAACAGACAGAGTGTATTTGGTTTTTATTCTGCAGAGAATAATAATAAGAGGGCACACAGTCACATTTTAATGTTACTTCACACCTAAACCCACGTAAATAAAGAGCCTAGTACAGTGTTAAGGCTGTGGGTTTTGTATAATCTGTGTAAGAAGTCAGTAACTACACAAAAGCTTATTTCCCCACATGTGATGCATTTTACAAAAGAGCAGTGAGGAAAAGCAAATGTGCTAATTAATTGATTAGAGACACCGAAGAAATAACGTGGATTTTCTCAAGAAAGGTGCAAAGTGCAGAGTGAAAAGCACCAAAGTAAACAAACACTTGACACAGCTGGGGATGACATCATCGCCAGCTAAACAGCAGCTTTGCAAGGAGCTATCCCATAATATTAATTTAGCCTCCCATAATAAAAGACACGGGGATTGAAATACCTTCCCCCCTTATCGTGAAAACAACAGTGATCGTTTTTTTTTTTGGCCTGGGGAAGCAGCTGAAGCAGACAGACACTGTATGAGCCGTGTGTCTGCACATTCTCTGTCATTCTCAGTGTCCACTCCTTCTTTTTCATCTGCGTCTCCTCAGTCGTCGTCTCAATCTGCCGAGAGGGGCCCGTTTTACACCTCGATACCTAAACGCGGGCGTCAGATCTCCACGATGGTATTTTAAAACCGGATTAACCGCCGATGTCTTGTGTGTGTTTGTTCAAGCAAAGCTCTGTGACAGAAGATGAGCCTTTTCTCTCCGCTTGAGGAGGCTGAGCTGCCGTGTGGGGGAGTGGGCTACATCCTGTGGCGTTTCCTGTGTTTGTAAACTAGACGGCACTGGAAACGTCGGGCGAGCGAAGCTAGAAGGTAGATAAATATCTTTTCGTTTCCCTGCGCTGCTCGGTGAATTTCGGCTGTGCGTTCAGTGCTTCGCCGTTTTGTGTGTGAAAAGAGGAGGCAGCGGTTTTGATTTTTAGCCGATGTTATAGCGTCAATCGGAGCCGCTGCTAGCTCGCTAACAAACGTTAGCTAAAATCGTCAGGAGGGGGGGAGGTACGCGCATCGACGGCCATCACGAAGGTCTTTCTGGCTCAGCCTAGACCCTGTTTCGTCTGGGGGCTCAAAGTAGTACCATGGTGCTGAATTAGTCCACTCTGCAAGATAAACACCGCTGTAAAACGGTGCTATCGAAAGATAACCAGGTAGGCTAAGACATGTTTGATTACTAACGTTACAGTGTGCGAGGGCGCCACCGAGCAGCTAGCTGCTGTTAGCTAGCCTGTTAAACATCAGCAAACTAGCGCTGGGCTGGGAGGTAGGGCGAAGGCCAGCTCTGGAAATGGCATTTATTTTCACAGCAACGTTATTTTAGGGGCTTGTCTTTTCCCTCGCTGGCAAGTATTACAACGACAGCGTTGACGATGCAGGCTAGTCTTGTAGCTATGTCTTTTATTTAGCGTTAGCCGCTGTTAGCACCAGCCGTCTATTTTCCTAGCAACGTTAGCTATAGCTAACCATCGCCAGCGGTGTGTTTGAGCAGAGCCCTGCCTCCGTGTGGCACCGTTAACTTTTATGGTGGCACACGAGCAACAGATAACTTCTTCACAGATGAGCGACAACGACAACCGAAGCTCAGACTTAACCCCAAACATGGAAAAAAGCCATCACAAGATCGAGCAACGTTAAAATAGCGGCCTCGTAGCTAGTTAGTTAACGTCAGCTAGTTTGTCGTTACTGGTTAACAAACCCCACGTCTAAACGCAAAATGTGCGTTTTAATGTAGGAGATCAGCATCGATGCAAACCGAAAACAGTGAGATGATGCTAACTACCAAAAGAAGCACTTTCACTCGTAGATACAGATTCAAACCATTTTCCCATTTGACTATAGAGAAGAATTATTTACCTACAGGATGTTGGAGGGGGTCCTCACAGATTTCTTCCACAGTTGTACTACAAATATTATATTATAGCTGCTAACCCCATGTTATTTTGTTCCATGTTTAGTTCTCAAGTTTTGCTAAATACTGTGAAGTGTTTTCTTTAACTTGTCTGACATGTACATGTATTTTAAATATGCCTTTGCCGCACATATTTGATAGAACCTAAGCGTAATGCACTCAAAATCAATGCACTGAAATCCAGAAATCGTTAGTCATACTCAGAAAGTTATATTATTCTGTGTTTTTTCTGTGCAGTCCCTGGTCGCCTTCATGTTGCAACTTGTTTTCTTCATGTCATACTAAACCTTGTATAAAATGCTATGCTTTAATGTTAAAAAGGGGTTTTCCTTGCTTTAGTATTTGAGTTTTTGTGTATATGTTTGGATTCTCAGTATGTAGTATAGTTTGCTGTGCAAAACAAACCTGGATTGGATTGAGATTTAGTCCAATGTCAGCCAGACGTGGGAAAGGACCTACTAAAGTGACATCTGTTGGATGACAGTCTTTGTGTGGTTTTTTTTTTTTTCAAATTATCATTTAATATTTTTTTTCTCAGTGTTTGACTTAGCAGTGAAATTATAGGGTGTTCAACCACAACAGGTTGTGAGCATTTTGCTTTATTTTGAAACGGTAATTCAAAAGCAGGTAATTGTGGAAGGTTTATGCCATAACCAGTAAATTTAGTTTATATTCGGTCTGTTTCGATAAAGAAAACCTAAATCTATCAACAGCAGCTGAAGAATGTGTGTCTGTGTTACATTGTGTGATGTCTAAAAGTTGTTGTGAAACATAAACATCCTAACTTTATTAAAGTGAATGTGTAATGGTAAAGGCAGCATTTGATGTTGTTGTAATTTGATGTTTGTCTTTCATCCACATCCTCCTCTTCCTCAGTTTTAATACTAGATGAGTGAGGTGGGTGTGGCTTCCCACCAGCCCGACCATCCTGACTGACGGATCTCTGGATGACCTTGTCCCCACCCCTGTCCGTGCGCTCACATACACCACAGCAATGTCACATCTGCCCAGCAGCTCAGTCCGCGACCATATGAAATGGGTTTGTTTTGAGAACACCAAAGTGGTTACAGATAACTTTACTTTACAGTCTTGTGTCACTCAGGATGTTGTCGTTGATGACTAGTTTGGCAAACGCCGTGTGACTAGCAGTATTGTCCTAGATGCAGATAATTTCAAATTGCAGGCTGTTTAGGTGTTTGATATAGTTGGTAATGTGCCGTTCTTCTTTCTTTTTCTTTGCAGGCGGGGCTGCTTGGCTGCGAAGCTGTCCTCTCCAGTATGGCCCTAATGCAGGCCAGCTCAATGGCCGCTCCGCCCAAAAAAATGATGGCTCCACTTGGCCATGCACCACCGCAGCGAGAGGGACCTGACCGTGCTCCTCAAAGCCATATGATCCTTCCATCTGGAATGAGCTGTCCACCATTGGTTAGAACTTATTTGGAAAATACAGAGTGGAAATGGGGCTTTTAATATTATAAAATTTTTATAGTGGGAGGACTTTCCCTCTTAAAGCATAATTTATTTTTCGTTTATCTGTAATTCTTAAAGTTTTACTTGTTTCAGCACTTTGTAATACGAGTTGCTTCACACATCCTTTTAAGGATAGAAAAATATCTTTCTGATCCTTATCACGTTGTACTAAGACAGTTATGGCTTTAGTCAGTCCATGTAGCCCATTGAACATATGCTTCCATAAAACACATTTGTCTTTGATTTGTTTCAGATAGACAAAATCTTAACAGCACAGTCTATGAATTGTACTGCTCCTTCATTATAACGTATTCAAATAATGTCAAAACATGCATTAATTTTATTGAAATCAAGCTGCAACATTGACAAACATGCACTTTTCAGCATTGTGCTTCAGCTGACAGAGAAATGGTCAAAATAGAGGTTTAATTTATCGCTTAATTTTAGCTAAATTCGGATTATTATTCAGCATTTGGTTTAAAGGACTGCATCTAAAATTAGGAAATAATTGACTTTTCCTGGCTCCGTAGCTTATCCGGAAGGAAGGTGAATTCCAAGCTCCCCGCCTGCTGGATGAGAAGGAGATGAGGGCCAACGAGGATTTGCAGCAGAAAAAAAAGAACAGGAAATCAGTAACGCCCTGCAAAGTGAGAGAACAAGAAGGAAGGGGAGGGAAGGTCAGTGGCTGTGTTTGCTAAACAGCCTCTCCTTTGCATGTTCATTTGGCCTCATTACATAAAATGTGTCTTTAGCTGCTTGTGCATATTTTTGTGAAAGCGTTCAACTTTATTCAAGTGTGCCTGGCTTGGAGCTTTCATGTGTGCACATTTTGTTTGTGTGGGGGTGGGGGGAGGAGTTCAGGGAAGATGTGGAGGGGGTGGAGGATCTCTAGAGAGGAAAGAGGGGGAGGGGAGCAGAGCCAAGCACAGCACAATAACTGCAGTTGTGTGCATAACATGGGGAGCAGCAACATAAGGGCATTAGGCCATTGGAAGGGATTGTGGGTTATTTTTCAACTACTACATGAAGTGAAATATCAAAGAAATCTTAGATTTTCATCAGATTCTTATTGAATTGTTTTGTTGTAGAATGTGCTGTAGCTTATTGGTGGTGCGTTATTAGGCTGGATAAAACTAATGATTTCTGTCCTCCTTAGGGCGCAGGGGGAGATGAGAATGGTCCATCATCCAAAGTGCAGAAAAACTTTATTTGTGATCACTGTTATGGAGCATTTAGGAGTGGATACCACCTGAAGAGACATATCCTCATTCATACAGGTATGGGACAAGTTTGGAACAGTTTACAGTTAAGCATAATCACATTTTAATGCTTGAGTACTTGAATCATTTGTTGAAAGAGGCCCTGAAAGCTTGAGTTGGACTGAATCTAGGAGTGTGCAGCAAGTGTAAGGTTTGCAGTGGCCTGCTTAAAAGCCTTGTTTGGTAATAGTTTTGCCTCACAGCTAATTGGTGGTATCTGTGGGGACTTTGACTAAAACTGGTGCTCTTCGGTTTAGGGGAGAAGCCGTATGCTTGTGCCGTATGTGACATGAGGTTTATTCAGCGTTACCACCTGGAGAGACACAGCCTCATTCACACGGGTATGCGTCCTTTAACCGTACCCATATTACATAAATCTGACTACCTCTGTAGTCTGTCACTTGAGTCAATAGACAAATGCTCAGGTTTCATTTTGTCTCTGGACAGTAATTTCCAACAAAGCCACCCCCAAAATCTATTTAGCCCAAAATGCAAATTATTTGCCTTATTGGTTCCCCAACACCAGTAAAACAGAAGGCTATTCAACACAGTGCGGTCCAATAGTCCCAAGTCCACTATTTAAAACTCTTTGTGTTTCATTTGTGACAAAAGTGTGCATTCTGTTTTGTGTGTCTCTTATTTGCCATAATCATAGTTTACAGTTTGAGTGGAATCACTAGTAGAAATATTTGAGAATCCATGTTACTTTATCACTTTTTTACTATCTTCTTTCTTTAAAATGTTAAGTGGGGTTGAGCTTCGGTGCTTGTGGGAGGAAATTGGCCTCTTTTGCGACTGTCATAAACTAACATTAACATAACTGTCGTGTCTTCAACTGTGTCAACTGTGGTATGATGATACTGTTTGGCCCATCATTTTGACTTGTTGTGTTGTGAAATTGTTTTATTAAGTAGAATGTTCATTATATCAATTCGTGTTATTAGTATAAATGCTGTTCGGTCCTGTAAGTCAGTTTGATATGCTGATCTTCATGTGGTGTGGTCAGTTTAAGAAGTAGCTATTTATCCAGGCTAATTATCCTGTGTGTTCTGCTTCTCGCAGTTGCTGCATGCGCTTTAAACACCTTGTGTAGTATGGCCCCTTTCAGTCCACCATTGAGCAGAGGAATATCACAGTTGGTTGTGTTTTGAAGTACCATAGACCACATTGGCCATCCAACATTCCCTTTTGTTCAAACATACTGTGCTTTCTGCTCCGGTCTGCCTTGTCTTGTTTAGGACGATTTGACGTCAGAAAGTATTTCTAGTGTGTAGACCCTGCAGTACTTTGAATTTAGAAGCAGATGTATAAAGGGAAACTTTACTATTTGGCTTCACAATAGGCACTTTCGGACAGAACAGTTGTGGCAAACTAACCCACTGAGGAATGGACTTGAGAACTACAGACCCTTAAGGGCCTTGTTTCTGTTTGCATTTACACCCCTAGTAGGAAGTAATGTAAGCCTGCTGATGGTTGGTATACCAGTGTCACTTCTGAATGACATTCAACAATGCTTTTGAACATTTTCACTTTTTGCTTTGATCCATCAGGATTTCTGCAAATTTTCTCTGTCATGTAGGCACCAGTCCATTTTTGTGGGTTTTAAGAACTATGGAAAAGGTGCTGCTGTCTGAAAACAATGTTAATTTTTTTTTTTCAGACATTGAAAGCATGCTTTAATTAAAACTCAAAATTAGGGCACTGAGATTTTTTTTTTTTTTGTGACAATCAAATAAAAATCAAAAAAATGTTGGCGACAAATCGTTGACCACATTTTGTTACTGTTTGGTATTCTATACGTTTTTTCAGGCCAAAACAGTTCTCGCTGTGTACTACACACATACATCTTGTACAGTTTGAGTATTTTGATTTTTGTGACTTTTCTGTGACTGATTTGTTTCAGTGTTAAATTAGACTGTATGAACAAATGAACGAATATTCGCTTAATGATGACAAACACTTCTTTAAGCAAGACTTTTTAATAGTGGACTTGAAAATGGACTCAAACCTGTGGACCATAGTTTACAAGTATGAAAAGCACTAAAGCACAGGCTGCAGAAATATATAATATTTATTACTTTACAATTGTTGAGTGTATTTAATACTGTTAGTAATAATTAAATGCATGGACATCAAAGGACTATGTTCTTATCTGTTGATATAAAGTGAAAATTTAGGCCTTTTATTAAAAAACATGTATGCATAGTCTCAGTATTTGTGTTGCACCTTTTCACACAAAATTGTTTTTCATTTTTTAAGAAGTATGCACTGTGGGTAAGTCAACTTCCAACCTAATCATTTTTCCAAGTCAGTGTCTAAAGCCCCAGTTTTCACAAAATGCAAAAAATGCATAAATCTTAAACTAATATTGACCAAATCTACACAACTCAGAGGGCATGGTCTCTATATACATTTATTTGTACAATTATTCTGTGTGTTTATGTATTAGTTTATTTCAATATGCCAGTAGCAGAAGTAAGCAGTTGCTCTGCATCTCTTCTTTCTGTTTTCCACGTAATATACAGTATTTTGTGATTTTAATTTTATTTTTTTTTCCACATTTTCGCTTGTTTATTAGACTGAATAGCTAATAATTTTATGCTCTGTGTGTGTAGGAGTGAAGCCGTACGCTTGTTCCATGTGTGACATGAGGTTTTTCCAGCGTTACCACCTGGAGAGACACAGACTCACTCATACGGGTATGCGTTCCTTTACCGTACCCAGTTCAAGTTTAAAAAAAAAAAAAACTTTATTTACTCAGGGAGATTGATTTCCATAAAAAACATTTAGAACCTGAACAAAACAAAGAGCATACAAGGAAACATGGGTCCAAAACAACCTTTTTTGTCTGGGTTGGTAGATGAGGATGTAGGAGTTAATACCAGTTTTTTGTCTTTCCAGATGTACTTGATTTCAACCCTTTATTTGTAAATGTAGACAAAACATAGAGCCATCTTTTGGCAGTCTAGTATAAGCTCTGTCACACATTTATAGCCCATTTATGAACATGTCTAATAATGGGAACATTTTATTGTAATGCACTGTATCAAACATTTCACATTAACTAAAAATGCTTCTGTGGACCCCTCAAAGTGTATTATTCCCCCTGTACCATTGCTTTATTTCTTCACGTTTTGCGTGTCCTGTTAAATAGATTAACTGAGATACAGTTTATTAAATTTATTACAATTTATTAAAATAGTTTTAATATATCTGTGTTGATTGGGGAGTTCAGTAGTACTTTAGGAAAATGTAATGATTTGCAGGAAACCAATATTTCTGGTAGGGCGAAAATATAATTTAATAACTAATAAAAAGTTAAAGTTTAGATGATAAATCCCTAATTATCACAGTTAAACATTTTAGAGTGGGTAGCAGTTTGTGTTAAGGCCCTTTTGCATCATGCAGAGACAACATAGCTGATTCAGTCAGGCCATGGTATAATATGGGAATAGTCCTTTGATGTCCACATTTGTTTTACATGTAAACTAATAGTTGCACACCTTGTGTCAAAGCTGTAACTGTCTGGCTTTTTGATTTCAGATATTTATTGCACAGGTACTTATACTGATGTTCCTGCTGCAAGTGGCAGAGATCAAATTGGAAGCATTTGAAAGTTCAGGCAGAAGCGTCATTGTGTGTAGTGCTAGAAAACAACCACAAAACACACTTTCAGACCATGATTAATTGAATTGATGTGTGCTGTACAGATATTAAGCCAGTTTTAACTTGCAATAAGTTGCAGCAGGTATGCTTGCCACAGTGCTGTAATGTTGACACTTTTGGCAGAAAAGGGCACTAAAACCTCTGCTTCAGCTGGCCGGTGTGATCACTGTCTTAGATGCATCTTTGCTGTCTTGCTGCTGAGTTGTATTTCCTGCTTGGCTTGTATCCTTGCTGCTTCTGTCATATTACGTATTCCAGATTGTCTGAGAATGAATGCTCCATAACAAAAGGCTTTTTTTACTCATGAGAGGTGCTCAAATCACCCTTTTGCATGAAACCTAATTAGAATGTGTAACATCTGCCCGGTCCCCGTGATTTAATGTCCGAATGATGCTTTCCTAAATTGTAAAAGGAACATCTTAGCTAATGTGTCAATACTCTGTACATGTAGGGGTGAAGCCGTACGCTTGCTCCATGTGTGACATGAGGTTCTTCCAACGTTACCATCTGGCAAGACACAGCCTCACTCATACTGGTATGCGTCTGCTGACCCTAGCTCAATAGTTAGTGGTGTTTTTAAAAAAGTGTCTTAACCTTTAAACTCATTGTGGTGTAAACAAGACATCTAGGGTGACTAAACAGACTACCAGTTTCAAACATTGCATATTCAAAAACATATAGATGTATCCAGACATGTATTAGGATGGTAAACCATAAAACATACATTTTTAACTCTTGTAAAAATGTAAAAACATAAATACATAGTGGGCCACCTGAATGTACACAACTTCAACTTTTCCCCTGCTGAATGCTCTACTTTGTTCTGTGTATTTTTCTGTAACTCCTGATTTTTTAATTTATTTATTTGTTTTTTTTGTTTTTTTTTATCTGACTAGTGGCTCACTCATGGTCACAATACACAGAACCATATCCCGTGAAACGGGTATTTGTTTTTCATGCTGATGGTACAATGTGAGGAAGCAAAGAAGGAGCTATTCTAAGGGAAGAGTTGATGGTTATGTGTTGAAACTTTTTTTCTCTGTCTAGCTAATATTTATATACTTTTCATGTGTGTAGGGGTGAAGCCATACGCTTGCTCCATGTGTGACATGAGATTTTTCCAACGCTACCACTTGGCAAGACACAGCCTCACTCACACGGGTATGGGTTCACTGTTCTTTACTACATTAGAGCCCAAATACCCAGTTTACTGAAGTCTGTCTTTTTTTTTTTTTTTTTTTTTTTTATAGTTCACTAATTCTGGTTTTTAAAATCTTCAGAATCATTTAAACTGTTTGTCCATGCGTGCCTTTCAGTTGATTTTTAAGGCACTAATTTGGACAGCATTTCCTAAGCTACATCCACTTCATACGGTGGCTGCAAATTGCATCTTAGCTTGAGTCTAGATACTTATTTTAATCTTTCAGTGCTTGTTGGCCTTGAAAAGCTGCAGAGGTCAGCAAGAAGACAGCAAAAATAGTTCAGCAAAATGATTTTTATTGAGGTCCCTATTTCACACGTTAGCAGACAAAAACATTTTAGCCGAGTGCATTTATTGTTGTCTTAATTATGCCATTGCTTTTGGCATGTCTGGATACATAATGAATGAGTGTGACGAGTGTGTCCTGTTTAGTTCATTGTGTTGTTTTTACAAAATATTTTGTTTTGTGTGTGCAGGGGTGAAGCCATATGCTTGCTCCATGTGTGACATGAGATTTTTCCAGAGATACCACCTGGCAAGACACACTCTCACCCATACGGGTATAAGTTTTACATATCCCTCTCATTTGACATTATCAAGAGCTGTAGATATTTGCCTTTTCTTGTAGGCATTTCCAACCTGCGAGAGAACTCTGACATAAACGTAGATTGTAATTTATGTTGCTCAATATTTCTTGACTAGGTAAGACTAAAACTAGAGTTTGATTAACCATGAATAGATTACTCTTTTCTGGTGAAATCACTGTATTTGCTAATAGCTTTTTAGGGTTTCTAGGAAACATTTTATGTCTTGCATTTATAAGTATAGTTGGCCCTGAAAATACAGGCTGTAACGCTGACTAGTGTGTGTAAACTGACATATTGTGTGTGCACAGTTCATGAAAACACTTTTCTAAAGTTTGGTACTGTATGCGTTTAGGGGTGAAGCCATACGCTTGCTCCATGTGTGACATGAGGTTCTTCCAGCGTTACCATTTGGCAAGACACAGCCTCACTCATACTGGTATGCTTGAATTAATTGTTCCGCTTCCACTTTGAAACCTTTCATATAAATCTACACATTATTTTTTTTTAATTGATAAGTCCCTATACAATACCTTAATTATGCCATTGTTGCTAAATTACTTTCCCATTCAAAAAAAAAAAATGTTTTAGCATTTTTAGGCTTTGTTGGAAAACTGTCCACTGAGAAAGTGACCGTCTCTGTTGTTTTATCAACTCTGTAATGGTACTTCTGCATGTTGAGTATTATATTACCTAATCAATAAAATGTATATTACTCTAAAAAGCATTTTACATGCAGACATCAGTACACTAAAGTGTCAAGAAAACTTGAAACTAAAATTGAGGTTTCACCGCCATCAGTTGGGTGGCTGTATATTCTAGTGGAAATATGTATATGCATTATGCGCTCTTGATGTTTGCATGTCAGATTCTTTTTCGTGTAATGTCTCTATCAAAATTTTAAAAGAAAGCATTAAATTATTAACAACCTGAAAACATCGAATTATATATTTTAATACCTGGTGTTCATAAACTTCATCAGTGTGTTGATACAGTACATCTAACATTCTTGTGTTCTGTTTAGGGGTGAAGCCGTATGCTTGTACCATGTGTGACATGAGGTTTATACAACGTTACCAACTGGAGAGACACAGTCTTACTCATACAGGTATGTCCTCATTATTTGAACTTGGACCCTGTCTCTCCTGGACTTTGGTCATGCATGCGCCCCACATTAGTGCTTAGGTGACTGCATTAAACTCGAGTTTCTGTGTTGTGCTAATGTATCATCTACAAGGAGTTTCATAAGCATTTAGGTAAATAGTTTGACCTGTACTTTGTATATGAAATGACATGATGACCACCAAGCAAAAACATTTTACCAAGTGTTTTGTTTATTAACTTTTAGTTGTCGGCAAACCAAAATAATTTGCATTAGTGACAGATTTGCTTTTCATTCTTTTTCGTATTTGAATTGGCTCAGGTCAGCTGCAAATAGTACATGACTAGTATAGTGCACGTTCAGTCCAGTAGCTACATGTAGTGAAGAATCTTTCATGTGAAAGTCAAAAACACAAATCCTATTTCTGTTCTTACTGGAACATATTTACAGAAACAGATTCTCATTAATACATGAAATATATAATGAAGGAAAAGCTCTTGTTACACTAACTTATCTAGTGTATGTGGCTGGCGCACTGAGATCTCCTTTCTTTATTTTCATACATGTCAAAAACTTTTTGTAATTGAAGCCAAATAATGGGAAGGTTCTGGGTGTCCATTCCCACATCTTAAAAGGAAAGATTTGAATTATTAATTAATTTATAGATTTTAAAGCTGTTCAAACTGCTTAAAAAAAGGTAGTTTAAACTGCGTCCAAACAACTTATCACATAGAGCTGGAAAAACTGGGTAAAAGAAGAAATTTACTATGAATCAGCTGCAGATGTGTGACTGCCTGCAGCTGGTAAATTCTAGATTTGTGCATTTATGTAACTGCAGATAAACAGTTCAGACTGGTTCTAACTCCCATCGTAAAGGGCTCAGTTGTAGAAACGATCAAATTCTGAATTAAAGAGCATATGTTGCTAATACGGCTCGATGCAGGGCCTGGCCTATAGCTGGAGGGTAACACTGGGGGGTTTTAGTTTATATGGCAGGATATTTGTAATATAATTGCTTGGTCTTTAGAATAATATTATCAGTGGGTTTTTGTTTGTTTTTTTTTCTTGTAAAAAATGAAACAGGCAAATTTAGTGTTGACTGCTCATAGTTCATTGTCATTTCACATTCAAAGTAATGGTGAGGAAATTAATTTAGTGTCTCTGTCAATCACACATTGATTCATTGATTTGAAATGTAAAGGGAGAAGAATGAATGGTTTATTTTGCTTAAATGACAAGCTAGCTTTTGTATAATGATTTTCTGAGCAGTTTCCATCACTATAAACCAAGTTACCTAAGTTGCTCTGCAGACCAATGTTTCACTGTGTTGTGCATAGTTGTTTCCCAACTGCCTAAAATTGTCTAGCCTCTGCGATCAGCGTGACAAAATTAAATTTCATAAGGCCATAGCTCCATTTTAGGAATCTGTATTCAGTATGTAGAAATTATATGAACACAAGCACCTTTTGGGATCATGCCATCATGTTAGCTGGAATGGGCCCATTGGGAACCTCGATTTCACCTCAATTGTCTGATCATTTGGTAAGGCTTTAGGTTTGAAGATTGATGTTCCCCACTTCCCTATCAATATCCCTCGATTTTCAAATTTAAACTTTGGTCCTAGATGTAGAGCAGCTACAATTTAGCTTCACTCATATGTGTAAATGCCATTTCCAATTGGAATAACTGAATTTTAAAGCATACTGGAATTTCCAGTGCAGACGAAGCGCTGATAAGTGCAACCAAACTTTACTAAGCGATTAGTAAAGTTTAACATCGATCATTTTTGGCAGTTGAGTTTTTTTTAATGCTAAAGTTGGTACTTTGTGTGTATAGGGGTGAAGCCGTACGCTTGCACCATGTGTGACAAGAGGTTTTTTCAGCGCTACCACCTGGCGAGACACAGCCTCACTCATATGGGTATGCGTCTGCCAATCTTAACCCAGTCACAAGATTAGGATGCTGCACCATCTGTATGCTTGACCTAGTCTTAAATATCTGTATACAGAAATTGTTATGGATGGGATTTATTTTAATAAATTAATATCCATTAGATGATGTCATCATCTCAAGTGTTGTGTAAATGGATTTTAGATCCCCATTTGGGAGTTTTGAAACAAGCATCTTATTGTATTGTAACATTGTGAATTATTTTAGGGTATGACATTGGTTATTAACCACAGATATCAATTTAGTTCAGATTGGTATTCACTATCATGTAGGTTTACAAATTATTATTTTTTTCTTGTGGCAGAGACACAAAATTAATTGTCTTGATGCTCTGCATTTAGGTGTGAAACCTTTTGCTTGCACCATGTGTGACATGAAGTTTTTTCAGCGTTACCACCTGGCGAGACACAGCCTCACTCATACGGGTATGGGTCCGTGCACCGTGCCCATGACATTCAGTGTTAGAACTCGTGCACATTTAATTTTATTAGGTCACTTCAGACATGTTTGCTATAGTCTGTCTTATCAGTTGAGCAAGATAAGCGTAAACGATTTCTTCAGTGTCATGATCTTTGTTGGTAACTACATCACTACAGACTGGATAAAAGCATTACAATGGCAATAATGAAAAAGTTTTGTTTTTTGCATGAATTGGCAGTTGTGTGGTTAATAACCAATAGTGTAGATATGAATTCCTAAGTTAAAGAAATGGAGAGTGAGGCAGAGTGATATAATATTGCTACTTTGCATTTAGGTGTGAAACCTTATGCTTGCACCATGTGTGACAAGAGGTTTTTTCAGCGCTACCACCTGGCGAGACACAGCCTCACTCATATGGGTATGCGTCCGCCCACCTTACCCATGTCACAGAGATCAGACTGTACTTACATTATGTTAGATAGTCAGTCATTTAAGGCAGATTTCTTTCTTTTCTTTTTTTACTGTCCAGTGGAATCAAACCTCCCCTACATTATGTGCGGAAATGCAACATTAAAACGAGTCTTAATGTGTGAAGAAGTACAGTGCTGCAACATCATCAGCTCATGTGATGTGTTTAGTTGTGGATTTGAAAATTGGCTTTACACAATCGGGTGTATTTTTATTGGTTTTGGAGGGGGAAAAAACAAAAACAAACAACCACTACACAAAAAAAGACATTTCAGAGCAATTGGGGGGAAAAAGTGGTTAACAACCCATCAATTCTGATATTTGAAGTACATTAATTATTGATGGATTGTGAACACAAAAAAAAAAAAATCTGAAAAAGTCTGTAAATAATTCCTTAATGCTCTGCGTTTAGGTGTGAAACCTTTTGCTTGCACCATGTGTGACATGAGGTTTGTTCAGCGTTACCACCTGGCGAGACACAGCCTCACTCATACGGGTATGGGTCCGTGCACCTGCCCTTCTCACATTCTGTAGGTTATTGTTTGTAGCCATTTATCGTGCTAATACCAGCAGCACAGAAAGTCTCAAGGCAGATGTCTTGTTTTAGACGTAGTACCGAATCAATAGCTCTGTGTAAAACAAAGCAAAGCATGTGTGTTAAGTTTCTGTAACTTTTACTCTCAGTAATGTCTCTTAATGTAATTTACCTGAAATAATTGATTCTCCCTCCAATATTTTAACACCTTGTGATGGAAAAATAATCAGACAAGGCTGTAAAAACCACCAGAGCCGACACATTTAGTTTCTGTTAATGTACTTTCAGCCACCACAGGTCTTTGAAGAGAAATGTTAATTCATCAGCCTTATTCTTTTATAGGGACCATTACCACACGTCATGTTTTCACAACTTTAAAGACCCAGATTAAACAAATTAAATAATTGAAATCCTACTTTAGTTATCGTATTAACGTAAAGTACAAAAAAGCAAAGATGTATTTTGCAGTGCTCGCTGACTATAATTGTAACTCTTAAACAGAGTAATGGCCGACCATTTGATCAGTGATAAAGCTATAACAGTTGTCTTTGTTGGTAAATATAAGTATTACCTGAAGGAATCATATGACATATTCTTTTGGTTTTGCATGAATTGCCAAATGTGTGGTTAATAACCAATAGATTAGGCATTTATTGGTAAAGAAACTGAGGTGCAGTGATTATAATATTGCTACTTTGCATTTAGGTGTGAAACCTTATGCTTGCACCATGTGTGACAAGAGGTTTTTTCAGCGCTACCACCTGGCGAGACACAGCCTCACTCATATGGGTATGCGTCCGCCCACCTTACCCATGTCACAGAGATCAGACTGTGTTTACATTCTACTAGACAGCATCAGTCAGAGCACATTTGTCTTATTAATGCCCTCCTGCATTATGCATGTAAATGCAATATTTAAATCCAGTCTTTACATGTAAATAAATACAGGACTGTGACATCATCAGCTCATGTGATGTGTTTAGTTGTGGATCTGAAATCTGACCAAGATAGTTTGTTTCTAAATTGGATTTGGTGAAAAAAAAAAAACTAAAACTTTTGAAACGTGCTGTTATAGGAAAATTAGTGTAAAGTGGTTAACAACCCATCAATTGTAAATAGATTTTTAAAGTACATTAGTCATTGATGGATTGTGACACAGAAACTGAAATCCTGAAAATAATGTATTGCTGCTTTGCATTCAGGTGTGAAACCTTTTGCTTGCACCATGTGTGACATGAGGTTTGTTCAGCGTTACCACCTGGCGAGACACAGCCTCACTCATACGGGTATGGGTCCGTGCACCTGCCCTTCTCACATTACATAGCTCAGCATTTACTTTTTGATGTGCTGATAGAAAAATTAGGTTTGTGTGGTTACAAAAGTAGACAATTAAAAAAAAAAAAAAGATTTTAAATTGGTGCTGAGCTTGGTCTCTGTCCGTAACATGTTTAAATTACCACAGTTTATACTTTCTCACATTTCTGTAACCTGTGCAAAGCAAAAAATGTGTCTTGCCCTCCAGAATTGTTGGTAGGTGGTGTGCGTGTTACATACTCTCGGCTAGACGATTGAGACCAGACGGGTTCAGACCAAAAACAGCCTTACATTAAAACAACATGAGGGAGTTAGGTTTGGTGGAGGGATGTTTAAGATACCAGTGAGACGTGAAATATGGTCCTGGAAGTCCAGCTGGAGTAGCAGTGTTTAAAGGCTTGTTTGGCAGTTTACAGCTCAAATAAGTATAACAGGTCAAATAAGTATAACAAGTATGATGGCAGAAGTTATTTTATGTTATCACGTCAATCTCCAGGTAAACAGTAGTAATGTGGTGATCACCTTTACAAAATAATCTACCAGGAATGTGCTTGGAGCCTTTTGCAATTGCACCCCTATAGCATCAGTAGACCTGCTCCATTTAATTGAAATAAAATGAAGAGGGCCTGTCTCTGTTTGCTTCCCTCCCCTTTTATTGATCATTCTGTCTCGAAGACGGTTTTTCTGGGAGCACTAAAGGCCAGTATTCAAGGTTTGATTTCGACTGACCTCTTTTGTTAGCTTCTGTGTATTTTTAGCACAATTACAGACCTTCTCCAAAGTTTGGGTGCAGTTTTGAGTTAATATTTACAACATATGCCAGTAATACTGGAGGGCAATTCAAGCACTGACATGGTCACATGTAAATAAATCTGTCCCCTTTCAGCTAAGGTTTAATGTTAATAAACCAATTCCACTTTTGAGTCTGGTTTTTAATCAGTTTTCAAAATTTTAGCTTCATATTCAGAGGAAAAAATAATTTAAATATGTTAAAGCAAAAGTACATATTTTAACTAATATATAGTCATTTGTCACAAATGGTTTTTGGATTGATGCAATTATGTCATTTGTCTTGCACAGCTCAGTAGCTCAAAACATTTCTGGAAGTTGGTAACTATCTGAAAAGCAAACAAAAATTTACAAATCCTTAAATTTACATTTAAAAATCAGTTCATTCATTCATTTGGGTTTTTGAAACCCAACCCAACAGTCCATGTAACACGAGTCCCATACCAGATGCTCTAAAAGGACTGTCCGTTTTAAGCACCACAATTTCCAAACATCTAATTCTTCTGTAACTACCTCCATTTAGCATTTCTGATAGCATTTGATTGCATTGTAGCAATTTGTCAACAGTATCTTAATCCTGCTGTAGCTTCTTTATACTCAAAAGTTTTGCTTGTAGGAAAACATAGGAAAAAAATGTCCTCAGTAATTATTTATTACTCTTTCTGGTGTAAATATAGGAATTATGTGTAGTCATAAAAGATTAGACAGTGAGAGGATGCTGAAATAGTTTTCTTGTGGTGGTACCAAGTGATGATGATGACAGATTTTTATTCAGATAAAACAAAGTGATTAAATGTTAATCTTACACAGTGCACATGATAGATCTTGATGTTTTTGCTTGTGTAGCTCCATATTAAGAAAATATGACTTCAATTGTACTTTAGTTGCATGTTTAAACATTAAAAAACAAAAACACAAAAAAGGAATTACACTATATATATATTAGGATGAGTTATTCTCTTTGCCAATGTTTTAGTCCCTAGTTTGAGCTTGAAAGTTGTATTTCTTGCACTTGTGGGTGGTAGGGCTAATATATTGCTCTGTGTGTGTAGGGGTGAAGCCGTATGCTTGTTCCATGTGTGACATGAGGTTTATTCAGCGTAACCACCTGGAGAGACACAGCCTCACTCATACGGGTATGCGTTCCTCTACCATACCCTCGTTGCTGAGAAAGGCTCTGGCGCTTGCAACAAAACAGGGTCACAACAAACTCGAGTGTGGATTGTCAGGTCATTTGATGGGATGTTGAACCAGCCTCAAATTAATTGCCCCAGTTTGTGGGGTCACTATGCTGTGAAGATCTGGGCCACGAAAACAAGAAATTCCACGCTGATCTGCACATAATGAGTTGATGACGAGGCCTTTCAGACTATCACTTTTCAGATGCTGAAACTACACTTGAAATTTACTGATAGGACAGTTTTTTTCCAACTTTTTGTAAGTGTTGGAAATGTAGTCTGCAAAGAGAGATTAGTAAGGGAAAGTTGCACCCAGTTTGTCGGTACAGGATGCTAAAATTGATGCATTGACTGTGTATTTGTGTGCTCTTCTAGGAGAGAAGCCATTTGCTTGTGACATGTGTGATATGAGGTTTATCCAGCGCTACCACCTTGAGAGACACAAGCGTGTCCATAGTGGCGAGAAGCCTTACCAGTGTGAACGGTGCCAGCAGGTAAAGCACAGACACTGACCCCGTGTGACACTTCATGACTATTCATGTGTTAAGTTAATGTTTTGTGCCAATTCATGTTCGATTTGTACATATAAAATATTCAGTACTACGAATGATGTCGTCATATACGACTTTTGTGGTTGTTACTTGGTCTCGATTACTATTTAAACTGTTTTACCACCAAGTATTTTAAAATTATTAATCATGTCCAATTTGTGTGCTTCAAAGAACTTTTCACGAACAGACCGACTGTTGCGGCACCGGCGGTTGTGCCAGGGTCGCAGCGTAGCCAAAGTAGAGAACCAGCAGTGCTGCGAACCACGCCCATATCCCCAAGAACCCCCACCCGCACCTCCAACCTGGAGCCCCCTGCATCCCCCTCCAGGCCGACTGGCGGTCTGACATTCCACCTTTCCCACATCCACAACACCGCCAGAGACAGGACAAGCCACAGGGTTTCTTCTGCTCAGCTCTGTGCTGAGTGGCGCCACACTTTAGCACAGACTGGTCTTGCAGCTCCAGTCTTGGATTTACTAATGACAGAGGGACATTTGTGTTTTTTGTTTTGTTGACTTTTTACCGTGTTTCCTTTTCTTCCTTGTTTTTTTTTTTGTTTTTTTTTTAAAAGACGAGACTTTTCTGTGATAAACAGTGGTCCTGTTTTGTACTTAATCTATTTGATTTTTGCAAAAAAAAAAAAAAAAAGTTTTATTGTCATTCAGATATATCTGCATTTGATGGTACTCGGGAAGGGCAGTGGGTATTGTTTATCCTAATGTGTTAGCAACAAAATGGGATGACGTGATGAGGAATATTTGATCTTCTTTCTAAGTTTTTTTTTTTTTTTTCCTATTTGGCCCATTTTGACTCAAACAGATTGTCACTCAGGTCACAAAAAAAAAAAAAAAACAACTCAACTTTTTTTTTTTTTCTAGGTAAAGCATGGATGCTCCTGTGTTGACATGTCATGTGGACCACTTCCTGTTTGCCATTTCAGCTAATACAGTGTTAAGCATTAAGACATTTCACTCAAAGCAGAATCTGGTCTAGATACGACGTCAACAACAGGCTTTCCTGGCTTTATCAGCACAGGATGTACAGTTTTAATGATTACTTTGTGTAAATAATTGAAAATGTTGATTATTTCATTATTGTACATGAGTGGTAATTTTTTTTTGTGCACATAATGGGCCAAAAAGAAAAAAAAAATAGAATTTGGTTCAAATATGGTCTGTTTCATTGAAATCCTGAGGAAACCTGAGTAACTTTGTGTGTTTATTTAAAAAAAAAAAAAAAAAAAAAGCTTCAGAACTGTAAACCAGGACTTCCCAGAAGTGGGTGCTGCAGGTGAAGACAGCCTGCAGCTGACCAGTTGTCCGTCAAGCGTAAAGGGTCAGGTGACAGGAGCATCACCAGCGTTCTGTTGTGTGTTGCGTGCTGATGACTCGGGAATGGCACAGGACGGCAGCTTTACCGTGTCCTCCTCTTGAGCCGTGCTGTTGTACTTAGCAGACAACTGTCCCTCCCAGCTCGGTCCATAAGTCCTGGTCTTAAATAGGCAGGTTGGCCACTTTGAAGTCCCATTATGTTGTTTGTACAGACTCTCACATTGTGAGATTAGTGGGGGTATACAAAATCTTGTGGCCTTAGTGTGGTTTTGTTTTTCCTCATTTGCCTTTTTTCATCATGGATCAGATGTATTTACGGACTAGACGGCCTTTGATCATGGTATGTTTTTTTTTTTTAAAACCTGAAGCTGTTATAGTTGCAGAATGTCAACGGCTTCCGTGGCGCTAAAACAGCCTCATCTCCTGCCGAGAGGTTGTTTTTATGATGATAATGAATATTTGGGTCATTGTTACTGATTACAGTGTAAGGCCCTATATAATCCTAAAGGAGCCCCTGGGATTTGGACTGTGCTTGTCCGTCGTGTTAAATTGTTTCCCTCTGCGGTGCTTTGGCTGGTCGCAGGCCGAGGCAGAATCAACACGTGTTTGACTTTGCTACACACTAACAATTGCCTTTTTTATCCAAATATTACGTGGTTGGTGTGTAATAATGGATGTCTGTCATGTCATTGGGTTTAGCCTCTTAAAGTGCGGCTACACAAATAATCATTGTATTACTAAATGATATTGTAACAAGCTATTTCTTTTACCTACTGTGTGATTTGGTCATACTGTGTGGAAGTCTTTGGTGGTCAGAAGGCAGAGGGAAGGTTGATCAGGGCCACTTTGCTGCCCATTGAACAGTTTCTCAAACTTGATCCTTTCTGCGAGCGACGAGGTCGTGATGTCTCTGTGCTAATCCTACTGTTTCAACACAGAAATCTGTGCTGGGCAGGAGCGTTAGCCTTCGATGCCGAACATACATGTTACATATCAAGACGTCACAGCCGTACCAGAGCAAGTAACGGTGATTTCAGGATCATCACGCTGAGTTTTTTTTTTTTTTTTTTTTATTATTATTATTTAAAGGTCCAGTAAAGCCTTAGACTGAATGTGGAGATTGAGTCCCAGAGTGATTTGTCTGATTTGTAGGATGATTTGTTGAGTACAAATAAGTAGCAGAAAATTGCGTGGTTTCACCAAACGTAATATTGGAAAGAAATCTTTACATGTTGTGTGGCGGTTAAAAGAGGGGATTCAATTTTATGTGACTTGATGGGATAAAGTGAAAACCCAGTAGCAAGTGAAGGGGCCAAGTTTGAGAAATGCGTTAATTAGCTCTGGAAACACTATTCCAAATCTGTGGAAGGGAAGCTGCTGGCGCAAGCACATACTGAAACTGGCTAAAGGGCAATACAGTATATAGTTGGTGTCTCTTGTTAATAACATTTTGTCATTTATTGTTTTTAGTATTATCAATCTCATTGTTAAAATGCAATAGAATCCTTGAGTCGCAGATCATTTGTTTATAAGATTGAGGTTTAATTTTTCAGACGGATCAAAGGATTTATTTGTCTGAGGATTTCTCATCAAGTTTTGATGATTGTTTCAAGGACCTTTTTTATTCTGATGAACTTGTAAACACTGGAGTGAAAGGAAAAAAAAAAGACAAAAAAAGAGATATGGATATTTTTTCTTTCAGACTGTACTAGATTTTAGGTTTTAGACAAAGCCTATTACTCCTCAACGTGACACAGAGGGTGGACTGAGCAATTTGGATCAGTACAGTTGAGAGCCCAGTATGTTTGGTTATTTTGACATTAGAGGCAGTAGTACCACAAGAAAATGTTTTCTTTCTTATACAAAGTCCCTGGTATTTGTAGTAAATTATATTGATAATGGTATTAGATGAACAGCAGCATAACAGTAGCTATCACAGATTAGTTGTTTACTTTATTAGTCTTGCATGCAGAGTTATGGTCCTCAGTTAAGATAGGATCTTGATATTGATTATTTTGTGTAGGAAAACGAGTGCGTAAGAATAACTTCCTAAAAAAAATGTTACAATGATTATTGTAAGATGGGCTAACTAATATGTACCCTTGTGATCCAATTAGTTTCAACTGTATGAAAACCAGAGGAGAGGCTTCTTACTATTATGCTGAAATAAAAGAATTTGTAAAGGACTTTTGTGTTCTCACAGCCTGGGCTGACGTTTTTCGATGCGCACAGAGTCTCAGCATTCATGTTTTATCAACACATGCTTGAATGAGCTGCTCTGGCAACCAGGCCGTCTCCAGGCCTTATTTTCTTAGCACAAATGCATCTTTTAACTGACACATTAATGCTGACCCACATTTCACAGACTGCCAGTTTGGATAGTTCTGACCCATTTTGATTCTTGAAAGTATTTCCTCTTTGGCATCAGGGTGTTTGCTGCCTCAGAGGATGCACATGGGTCATAATGGTCACGTTAAGGACGAGCCCTGTTCAGTCATTAGCTGAAGGATCGATTTCCAACTGGACAGGTCTGGTCTGGTGAGGGGACTGCTGGCTCCTTTGTGCCTTTAAGGTCCTGACTAAGTACTGCAACAATAAACTGGAGAAGGGAGCCCCACTGGGAAAACTCGTGTGTGACTAGAATAGTAATAGTGATGTGGTAGTAGACTTAAAGCCAGACGACCTTAAGAAGTCTGCTGTAACACATTAGAGGATAAGATCACAGTCACCTTTAACCTGCATGAACTGGGTATTTTGTCATATTTCCTCAGAACAGAAACAGACAAATCCACTTTGTGCTATTAGACTGTAAAGTGGTTCTAGTGGCCAGGAGTCCGGACCTTTTGTTTTTATTTCAATAATTTAAAATCTGCTCTCTGCCCTGTGGTAAAAACTAAAACAATAGAATGAAAGTATGGCAGGTGCAGCGGTGTTCCTGCAGAGGGCGGCAGCGGGTTTGAAAGCGGTGAGATGACGAGCGCAGAGGAAGAAACTAGTCCATGGTGGAAGATAAACCAGACTTTCATGTTCGACACTAAAACCTCCAGCTTGGAAGGCGGCCACTTCCAAAAACGTTCCCAGCAGCTGGACAAACGTCACGTTAATGCGACGGTTTTACTCGACCAGCCGGAAGTCGCTTAATCCAACCAGGGTCGAAGATGTTCGGTGATAACGCTCCTGCACATGGATCCGAGGATGGAGACAAGGAAGCGGCTTCGTCTGAGTCAGAGCAGCGGGGATTTAAACCGGTACCGGACGTCACCGCGACCCCTTCCTCCAGGTTTCTGCAGGTGGAACTGGAGCTGAACACACACCTGCGCCGGCTCAGCTTCAGCGAGCCCGTCCGGTACATCTACAACCCGCTGGAGTACGCGTGGGACACGCACCGCTGCTACGTGGAGAAGTACTGCCAGGGCGGACAAAGCGTCCTCTTCTTGGGGATGAATCCGGGACCTTTCGGTATGGCACAGACTGGGGTGAGCACCGCACTAATACGCACGTACATTTTCTCCGGATCAGCGCAGGAGCATGGATCATTACGCACAGACGGTCTCTACCCAAAATAACCCAAACAGCAACAATCCGCTGCTAGAGCAGGTCCTTTATACACATCATCATATATACATTAGTCCTTAAACATCATGGAGAGGATCAGCCTCTCTGTGCGCCCCAAACCACCAGGATCCCCACACTGCACCATTGCAAACATTATAATCTGAAATCCAAGACCAGTGGATCCAGCATTAGGACCTAACAAGCCTCCGTGTGCAGTGGGACTGTATTAAAATGATCGGAAATGTAGTGAGCTCATAGATACATGTTTATACTATAGTTTATATTTGCCAGCTTTTCTTGTGTGTGTGCTAAATCACTAGTGTCTCCTGTTTAACCTGTATTTTTCCAGTTGTACTCAGATATGAGCGTACTGGTCTGATTTGTTTTACATTGATGTGATTTTGTGACCAGGATGTGTTTCAGGTCAGCTTGAGTTATTTACTTGTTTCTGCACAGGTACCCTTTGGTGAAGTGAAGTCAGTTGTTGATTGGCTGAAGATCACAGGGGAGGTCAGTCATCCTCAGGATGAGCATCCAAAACGCCGGATCACGGGGCTCGCCTGCACTCAGAGCGAAGTGAGTGGAGCACGTTTCTGGGGTTTCTTCAGAAAGTTGTGCGGGGAGCCGGGGCTCTTCTTCCGTCACTGCTTTGTGCACAACCTGTGCCCACTGGTTTTCATGAGTGCCAGTGGGAAGAATCTGACGCCCCCTGAGCTGCCCGCGGCTGAACGAGAGGCTCTCCTGGCCCTGTGTGACGTCGCACTGTGCCAGGCGGTGGAGGCGCTGGGCGTTTCCATGGTGATTGGCGTTGGAAGAGTGGCAGAGCAGCGGGCACGGCGAGCTCTGTCTGCTGCGAGTGTCAGTGTTCGAGTCGCGGGCATCATGCATCCGTCGCCTAGGAACCCACTAGCCAATAAGGGCTGGGAGGAAGTAGCCAAAGCCAAACTGGCAGAACTGGGTGTCATGTCGCTGCTGAGCAACACGTGAGCTGGTCAGGGGGAGCTCCAGTCAAAGACTCAGTGTATGTCTGATTTAGTTGTTACACTAGTATAAATTTTCTGAGCAAACACTTCCAGCGTCACGGACAGTTACAGCAAACAGCTCATGCTGTAACTCAGGCTGTGAACACATCTGTCCAGCAGCTGCATCGGTTCTTCTGCTGCAAAGCTGTGTCTTCGTTTTGAGACCACGGACTTAGTTTGAGGACCGTCTCTACACTACAGTAACTTTAAGGTGCTTTATATCCAAAGCATAAGCTCTGGCTGTTTGTGAATGTTCAGTTTTAAGTCATTTAACAGGTAAATCTGTAAGAAAGAATGTTTTGTACACACAGTTGTACATATTGTTTATGCTGGACGACTGTAGAGTGGTTTTCTTAAGTCGTCTTTCTGTCATGTATTTTATTCATTTATGCACTTTTTTTCCCACATTTTTACTCATTTAATTAAGTAATTTTGTTTAATTTACTGTATTTCTGTACTCAGCATTCAGCTTCCTGTTTAAACTAATAGACAATAATGAAAAATAAACTATTATTCTTTCTTTGGTACTCCAAACACAAAGGTCTCCAGTAAAACCTGTGCGGTTCCTATGGTGACGAAGTTCAAATGAGTGCTGTGAGAAAGGCCTGTCTGGATTTCATTTTGTCCATGTCGATCCTCAAACACACCCAAACCCATTCCTCACTTGTTGGATGAGCTTGTGCTAAAACTACACTGCCATCAAGTGTTCACATGTGGGAGAACAATTCTTACACAATCAGGGATAATATCTGAAAATATTAAATAACTTATATACATAAGCTGCATCCAAGTATTAAAGCATAGCAATGGCTGATGATAAGTTTTCAGACAGTGCCTCTTGGGTTCTCCTAAGCTGTTATTAAGAGAAATGTTTATCCAGGAGGATATTATCTCCCCCCCTCTCACTTTCTCCACTACTGAGAATTGCAATGAACACCTACCAGCAGCAGATCCTGTGTCCTGTGGCTATGGGAGTTGAAGTCTGGTACTTTGCTTTGTCCCGTGATAAGCTGTGTACTCGTGAACCACATCTCCCATGAGTCCCCACTGCATCACTAGTGTTACTTGGGGCTCACATGGTTCGGGAGATATTGTGAAACTCTTGCACCCGACAGGACTGCTCATCACTATCTATACATGAATGCATCCTGCATGAGGTAGCAGAAAATACATCCCACAGCAGAATCAGGTAAGATTGAAAGATTAACACAGGATAGTTTATTCATTCATTAGACCTGATGCTCTTATAGAGCCATGAATGCCTAATTACAGCTGATAGAAATTCACTTAACAAGTGACCAGTAAGAAAAGACAACATTAATTGGCTAACTTCTGAACTAACAAATAAAAAGTGAATGTGTTTTATTTTTATTTTAGTTTTAACTATGTATTACTGAATCATGTTAACTTTGTCCTTTTTAGCAATTAAACATGATACATGGAAAGAAATGATTGTAACAATACTGGAACATAAAGTTAAGCTATTAGTTGGCTAAGGAATATCTTTAATCATCATTAACAAAACAAGTAGATAAATGATGCTGCTGACAACCACAAACCTGTCACTATCTCTGTTTTTCACATATTATATATGACCTCAGTACATGGGGCCCATGAGCATGTCTGTAATAAACATATTGTACAGCCGGCCGGTGTTATGACCATGTGCATTCCTGAACTGGCTCTGATATCGACTTTCACCAGCTGTTCTCCTCCAGACTGCAACCGGAGCACCTTTCACTGGGTCTGCATGTGTTTTCTTCCTAAACAGCACGACTTCCTGTTACCATGGATAAACAGTCCACGGTGGTGTTTCGAAATGTGGGGCAATTGTATTTCCCTCAGACCAGAGTGGAGTGCCACTACAGTCTGAACTCTGACCATCAGTGGAGCAGCAGTGACTGGATTGGGATTTTTGAGGTGGATTCATTAATCCCCCATTAATCCCCTTTCCCTCACACACACACATCACCGCCTCTAATTTAGTAAAATAAGAGATTTGTTTCAGTAAAGATGGAGATGCTGCTGTGGCTGATATTGTGTTTTCTGTCCTGCCCCAGATGGGGTGGTCTTCAGTGAAACAGTATTACACATATACATGGGCTGCTGTTCCTGAGGGCTACACTGAAGGGACCAGTGTCAACTGCTGTGCACTTTTCCATGGTAAGAGTTCAGCCAACAGGTTAACACACACACACACACACACACAGAGGTCTTCTTTCTTTCTCTGACTTAAAGTATGTTGCTCCGTCTCACACTGAGCATCAGTCAGGCTGGGTCTAGTGTGACTGTTATTTAGGCTATGACCAAATCATTTGTTGCAAATTTTACTTTTTTGTGTGAAATTTCACTTCAAGAAAAAAAAAGCATCACTGAAATAAATGTCTAACCGATACAGCGTGTTACCTGCCCCGCCCCAGTCATGTGGAGTACCAGTTTGTGTATATGGACAAGATGGGTGAGGTGTGTGCCCGTAGTCGCCCCTTCACTTTCTGTGCTCCCAAGCCCCTGGAGGAGCTGGAGACTCTGAAAGAGGAGCAAGATTTGGAGGATGGAGAGGAGGAGCTGCTCCTGGTCATCCCCAGGGCTCAGCTGCTGCAGGTACAGAGAAAACTAATGCTAATACCACTTAATAACAATTAAAATAACAACTCCATAAAAAAATGTTGTGCAAACAAACGATAATGCGAGCCAGCTTGTTCTCTCTCTGCGTTGTGGACAGAGTCGACTGGAGGAATGCCTGAAAAAACAAGCAGAGTTACAGCAGGCTTTGGACCAGGCAGAACAGGAGACAGAGAATGAGAAGGAGAACGGAATAAAATCAAAGACGGAGTGGGAGAGTGAAAGAGAATCGATGAAAGAAGAGATCTCAGAGCTTAGAGACAACCTGAGACAAAAATGTGAGCTGCTAAAGAAGATGGAAGGAAAGCAAAAGGTAAAAACAAGTCATTTGAACAAACATCTTTAGTTGTACGTCCAAAAACAGCTGGATTTCACTGATAACACATCGTAGGTCTGTGTTTAACAAAAACAACCACAAGAAAGTATCTATATTCTTTTTCCTTCTCTCCACAACACTGAAAGGATGTGAAGTATAGTCAGGAAAGTCTGACCTCTGAACTGAATAAACTTATGGCCGATAAGTCTGAGAGTCAGCAGCGAATCAAAGACCTGGAGGACAATGTTAAGGTTCTGACTGACAGGGAGAAAGAAGGAAACATGGAACTGGAAAGGCAGGTTTTTGAAACACATACCAGTTCAAACGTTTGTCTTGGTCTATCAAGACGCTTGGTCATAACATTAACTTGCTTAATTTGCTACACCTGCTCTCCACAGGTTGAAGGAGAGAGTGAAGAAAATGTCCTGTCAAATGAAACACAATGAGGAAAAGAGGAAGTCTCTCCAGGTTTTTGTTTGATTCTTCTTCTCTAGTGAAACACACATAGCTTGAGAAGGAGACAGAGTTCACACAGGTCTGTAAAGTTTCAGTCTGGACTCGACAACTACTGGAACAAGGATAGGTTCAGTTATTAATCTCACAGCAATCTCCCTGTTATGTCCTTGTAGTGTAGAACTGTCACAGCTAAAACATTTCTGTCTACTGCTGCTGCTTTTTGCTGATCTCCTCCTGTCCTCCCTCCGCAGGTAGAGAGCGAGGCAGCTCTGGTGGAGGTGCGAAGGCTGCAGGAGCGTCTGGAGGCCAGTGAGCACGTAGCTGAGAGCCTGCGCAGGGAGCTGAGGGACCTGAGCACCCGTCAGGGCCACGCCCACACCGAGCTGCACCAAGCCCGACTGCAGGTGGCCCAGCTCACCCTGCAGCTGTCTGAGGAGAACCTGGTTCTCAGGGAGGAACGTGCCAACTGGGCTCTAGAGAGAGAGGCTTACAGACATGCAGCAGAAGTGAGGATTTAGCAGAACCTGTTACACGTCAGTGTGACTTTGTTGTTTAACTTGATCATTTGCTCTGATTTGTTTGTAGATTGATAAAAATAAGTTACAAGAACTAAACTGTGAGGAGCAGAGGAAAGAGGAGTGGCTGCAGGAGGAGAGGATGGAGAGGGAGAGACTAGAAGCAGAGCTTGGGACGGACAGAGTGAGTAAATCAAAGTACTTCGCAATCGCTATTATTTAACACACAAACACTCTAAATATAACTGTTTGTGTGCCGCAAAGCTGCATCATCGGTTGCTCACATTACGTTCCTGAAACCGGAGAACCATGCCACAGTTCACCACAGTCCGTTTAGCGCTCACATGCAGACGCAAATAGAAAGCCTTCCATGAACAGTGGGTAAACATTTCTTCTCACTGTCATTTGAGCAGCAGCAGGAAAGAGGACAAGCCAGGTCAGGAGTGTGAGAGGTGTTCAGATGATCTCAGTGTAACACTCCTGCTCCTTGTAGGTGCTGCTGGCTGATGCCAAGCGAGAACTGCAGGAGCTCAAGGCCAATCTGAGGAAGGTCCAGAACGACAGAGAGGAGCAGCAGCTTGAGAGGCAGGTAAGGATTTCACACCAGGCCACACACCCTGCTGGTAGTCCTTCAAAATCCATATCACATGGTAGATGGATGTTCAGTAGCAGTTCTTATGTCAGAATATAGCCCCACACCTGCTTCCTCTTTCAAATAACAAATATTTAGTGCATGGCTAATCTCAATTGCAAAGTGTTTCCAAATTTCAGTCCCTATAAAATCACCAAATGAATGATATTGTAACATGTACAGTTAATCACTATACAAAGTGACTTTGGCATTGCTACTTTTACTTCAGGTCACTGTTCACACTGGACACTGCTGCAATTTATTTAATCAGTTTTTCTTTTTGTCTTCTGTGTCTAACGCCCACAGGACCTGCTCAGCTACATCCGTCAGTTAGAGCAGAAGTTGGGGATTGTGCCAGAAACAGACTCAAGTGGAGACATTCCCACATCGATCTGTGAGTAATAAAATCTCTTTGTACGCAGCAGCACTAGTTCATTACACTGTAATGAGCACGAAATACAGACTCATTCATTTGAACAGGTCTCAGCTCTTCCTCTGAGGATGAGGAGGAAACTTCCTCCGCATCTTCCGGATCAATCTGTTCACCTATTTTCCTGTCCACTCACCTGGAACGGCCCAACGGGGCTGAGATTCCTGCTGACGAGACACAAGCCTCTGACACACAGGTACGCCATCCTATTCACACGAAAACTAACACCACCTGCATTCGGTGCTGACAGAACCGAGTCGGCAAATATTTGGCAAGTTTCCCAATTGAGTACTTAAGTTCCCCTGTCCTGTGAGTCTCTGCTTCAGCACCATTGTTGGACATCTAGGTCTAATGGATCCTGATGATTAATTTCATCTAATTAAAATCTAATTCAGGGTATGTTTGAAGGAGCAGTGATCATATTATTTAAAAGATTTTGATGCTAATAAAATAATAACACTATACCTTTGTGCCTTGTTTTTACAGTTATGTGGTTCTCACACAAATACTATTAAATGACTCTATAAACCGCCATCTCTCTGCTTTAATCTTTTCTCCAGGATGAGGAGAAGCAGTGCTGTGAGCCCCAAAATGCTGAAGGGAAGCAACTGCTGCTACCAGAGCTCATCAACACCACCCTGAGGTCACAATTTACACAGTAACCTGCATCCCCCTCCATGACTGGGGCTGTCGCTCCTAGAATATTATGTGCTAACCTCAGATGCTGCTTGGTAAAGCCTTTTGTTCCACACTGGAGAGATTGAAAACAAAAATGTAAAATATCTTCATAACTGCATTACAGCTAATGTTGAGCAAGTAGATCAGCAGGAGTAGAGACATGGGGTTTTTATTTATTTTCCAACACTATCTGTTTATTTCTTTATCATCAGCACCTTCTGACAAACACTGAACTCTCTTCCTCTCTCTGCAGTGAGCTGGCTGACTCCCCCATGTGGTGACACAAACACAGGTGGATGTGCAAACTCACGTCCGTCATCTGGAAGCCTTTTTGGGATTATTTCATTATTGTTTTATAGTTCATGTAGACATGTAGATACCCTGTGTTCAGTTTTCATGTGTAGACACTAATTGTGCAGAATCAGGTGATTTTCAGTTGATTTAAGACTCTGCTCATTGTTATTCCTGGATTTTTTTTGGCTTTTTAACAGATTAAATGATATTGCAACTGAGTGATGCTGAGATTAGCTTGAATGGAATACATTTCCCCTGAGAACAGCCCCTGACCTGTGCATGTGAGTGTGAATCCTGAAACTGTATCAAGTGTGTGTGTGTGTGTGTGTGTGTGTTACAGACAAATGTTCTGTTGCAGCTTGTTGTCAGGTTTTAGTAGCATGAAGATTTATTTATAATCTTTCTAACTTCTTTATTGATGTGAACATCTGGTGGGAATATGTATATGAAGTACAATAATAAATACGTGTTATTGTGTTAAATTGTATTTAGTTGAAAATATGTGAGGGCTTAGTACTTAAAAGCTTGAAACTGTGTAAAAGAAGACAAAGAAGACGACAACTGGACACTGAAGTGTCTGAGAACAAAAAAGCGCCTTTATCAAAATACCAGACAGGCATCAAATAACAAAAACACAAACCAAACAATGCGGAACAAATAAGCAAAAAAGTAAGAACTTTTCATAAAAATGTAAAAACAAGAACAGATCAGCCTGACATTGTGTTTTCACGTGTGTTTGTCAGAACTATTTTGGTACAAGTCAGATTAACATGAAACTCACGAGGTGCCTGAATCCCTGAACATGACAAGGTGCACACTACAGTCTGTGTTTATAAGCAGAATAAAAACAACAGCAACAAACAAACTAACAGAGATAAAATGGTTCCAGCTTCAAAAGTAATTTGAGATAATGACGTCTTCCCCACCACACAATACAAAGTGTATTCATCAGTAATTTTGCCCAAACGTAGTGTCTGTCTTTGGCCTTCTGTTTTCACGATTACATATAGAGCTGAGGCGTTTGTCGTCTGTGTCATGGTTTGGTTATTGCACCAGCTCAAATGGAAAAAAAAAAAAAAAAATCAGGTTTAAAGAGATAAATGAAGCAGGAAAACCTTTATTATGAAATATTGTGATGTAGAGACAATTTAAAATACTAAACAGAATTGGCTGACGATGTGCAAAATATTGACTGTGTCCATCTGTGTGTGTGTGTGTGTGTGTGTGTGTGTGTGTGTGTGTATGGGCATGTACATACATGTGTGTACCTCGTTGCGATGTTGCCAATAGCAAATTCACAATTTATTAGTCTAGAAAACATCACTGTGGCATGATTGTTGACTGTTTAAAAGAACTTCTGTGTTGTTGATAGCTTTCCATCTGGTGCTACAGGCTGTTTAATTTGTCTGCTTGGCCAGTGCTTCAAAACTGCTGGTGTGCTGCCACAATGGTCGTGTAGGGTTTAATGTTCTGCAGATCACAGAGCTTCCTCTGCTTCATTCAGAGTGAACGTCTCCATATCTTATAATCAGTATCACGCAGTCCTTCTTTCAAATGTCAATACACTAACTTCATATAACAACAAAATAAGCTTTTCCTTTACAACTTAGGTGTTCAATAGGACTCACTGGCTTTCATTTCACAAATGACAATCATACACAATGTATTAAACAATTAAGAACAATTTCAAAATATTATGTTTACAAATTCACGTTTTGCAGCACTCATTAGCACAAAACACACATCATTTGAAACTAGCTTGTTATTTGTTGTGGATTATTTGGGACGGTTGCAACCTCAGAGATGTGAAGTTCAATATTTAATGCTGTCGGTTACAAACGTTCCTCTGATTGTTGGTCAGCCTGCGTCAGCATCTGCATCCCCCTGTCCATCAGAGGTCTTTGGGTGACAGTTCATCAAGATGATAACATTTTAAAGACTTTTTGTTTTTTGATTAAAAACACATTTTATGTAATTTTTTTGCTTATAACTAATCTCCAATGTGTATTATGGCTGTAATGACAGTGACAGTTACATTTGGAATCACGCTGTGTATTGGTAAACGTTCTTAGTTACGCACTCATACACACACACTAACACACACATACACAGATACACCTGAGGTCTCCCGTGAAGTGAGCTGCTTTAAAAAATCAAGTCTGATTGGATGATTCTTTGCTCACTGCATCAAAAATCCTATGGCTTATATGCACCAGGGTCATGGACAGCACTTTCATTTCTGTTTGGCTAAAAACGGCATTTTGGAGTACTCACACCAACGGCTCTGTTCTGACGTGTGAGATGTGGCCCTGATAGAGTCAACCTGAGATTATGGGATGACGTCAAATCTATCCTGCAGATTCTTTAGTCTATTTTTAAAATTGGTGTATGTGTGTTTTTTTTTTTGTCAAGATTAAGCTGCTGAATTTGTTTTGGCTTCGCTGTCAGAATCTTATTTTGATTAAAAGCACCACAGTTTATACTTTGCTTTCTCTTATTCTTGCTCAGATGTTAAACCCATCACAGATTTCCATGGATTCTGGGGATAACTTACATACCATGTGCGTTTGTGAGTTTGAGTCCTGCTCATGACCTGCTCTCTCACTGCTATTCCTCTTTCCTCTCTTTACTGTTGCTTTTTACTGTGTCCAATAGAGCAGAGATGCATAAAATTAAAGACGAGCTTAAAAACATGTATGTCCAGTCAAAGGGGAGCGAGACTGAGTGAAATATATACAAAAAAGCAAGAAATAGTCCCATAAACAGGCAAAAAGACAGACTAAAAATGTGTATATGCTTAGAAAAACCTTACAATAAAAAAATAAGTAGCATATCTCTCAATGGTAAAAGGAATTTTGAGAAGACACATAGAGTTCTGTTGTTGCAATGTATTTTTACCATCAATTTTATACAAAGCAAGCCCTTATAGACCGGAGGAGTGCATTTTCGTTAGACCACCACCTACTGTTCCTCTCTGTGCGGACTTGTGAAATATATTTTAGACAATCTTGTTTTGGCACAGTGAATTTTAATGGTGTTCTCCAAAACCCACTGACATTTAGTGCTTTTGCTTCTCCCATGTTGTGTTTCATATTAGTAACTGAACTCATTTTAACTTAGAATATGTAAATATGTACTGAATGCAACACTTTTGTTGTATAAGAGCCTAATTTTGTGAGGTTTTCCTGGAGACACTGCTGGACCAGGGCTCAGTGATCTGGAGGAGGAAGCTGCATCACTGTGTCTCTTTCACTGTGCTTTACCAGTCACACTTTTCTTTTGCATGGTTGCTACTGCCTCTCCCCACAGCTCTCCATCACTGTCAGCCCCTCTTTCTTTCTCCTCATCCCAGTAGTCGTCCTCTTCCTCCTCCTGTTCCTCCTCGACGGTCAACTCACATGTGGCTTTCTCCTCTTGCTTGATGGCTTGAATGGCAGGGGGAGCCGCTGCAGCGCTGTCCACTGTGTCGCTGCTATCGTTGAAGGCGTCGGGATTCTCCAGCATCTCTCTGATCAGTGGAGGCATGGGCCCGGGGATCTCTGTCTTTAGCGTGATGGCTCTTTCTGCACCTGAAGGCACAAACACATTCATGTAATTGTTGGTGTGTACAATTGAGAGGAGGGGAAGCCTTTCAAGTAATGTGCATTTTTCACTTTTTACATTTCATCACATTTCAGGAAATCATACTTCACTGCCAAATTCTTCATATATGCAGATGATGGTATATGTTCTCTGACAGAACTTTTTGGCATGCATGAGCCCCAATTTTAAGGTTTCCCAAAGCTTCTCATTTCTAAAAATATTTGATGTCTCATTTGGAATCAAACTCTTGGTTTCCACTGTCAGTTTTCATCTGGTGCTAACCTTTAGCATTCAGTTTTAGCAGTGCATTTTAATTTGTACCATAAATTATTTTGTTACTAAAAAAGTATGATATCCAGCCTGACTCTTGAACTGCAGTCATGGCATGTAAAGTCTCAGCTGACCTTTGGTGCTAATTCCTCGGAGGTCCGTAACCTTCATCAGCATGCGTGGAAACATATGTGGCTTGTTTGGGCGTCTGCGGCGGGTGTAGATCTTGAGAGCCTCTAGCAGGGGTTCCTGCAGCTTGTCAACCTTCTCTGGCTCTTCCAGGTCCATGCGGTCTGAGATAGAAAGAGAGAAGTACAAATATGAAGGAAATGTTGGCAGTCTAGTAAACAGCTGAAAATACTAGTGAGGGAACTACAAAACAATGAAACCAATAACAACATGAAATGGTTTAAGTTGGTTACCAAATCAGTGGTTCCATGACACAGCTTGAGTATATGTCAAAAGATAGAAAACTGAAACCCAGATTTACCTCCACAGATGAGACAGATGGCACTGAGGAGCCCTGTCTCTGTGTCGTCCATCTCCAAAGGCAGCAGCTGACCAGCAAAGGCAAATACCAGGTCTGTGAGTGGACCAAAGCCAGCGTTATGCATCTGTGTCCTGTTGAGAGTCAAGCCATCTGAGAAGGTCATTGTGTCCTGTTCTGGAGTGTAACGAGTGCATATCCTCAGCATCTAAGCAGGGGATGAAAGTGTAGAGACAAAAGTGGACAGTTATGAAGATAAACTGTTCTGAAATTCATCCAAAATAATTTCAAGATGCCTGTTTAAATCACATTGTAGCGTCTTACTGACAAGTAAACATGATAAATGTGAAAGCATTAGGAGGGTGGAAGAGGAATTGGTTTAAGAGAGTAATGTGGTTGGTACCAGGATATCCAGACATGCAGATTTGAGGAGGGTGATCTGGTCAGCGATGGTGAGCGTAGTAAAGCCTGGTAGTCGCTTGGCAAACTCCACAATCTTTATAATGCACTTAGTGGAGAGCTCACTGAACTTATCCCACAGGCCCAAGTCCAGCTGAACTCTGTGGTCAGCACTTGAATTCTGGGAGAGAGAAAAAGGGATTTGCTTTGTGTGGCTTTGCAGATCCTGTACTGTGTTTGTCTTTCTAGTAAAGCAGTGAATTAATGCTTGAGTGGATTGTGAGTATTTAGATATAGTGTATTTTTAAAAAAAAAAACTCACTGTGGTGTATTTTCCCAGTTGGCACAGTGAGGGAAAGGTCTCCTGGTGAGCTTTGCTAACTTTGTTAACCAGTTCTTCCAGTTCTCCACTCAGCTCATAGTTCTCTGGCAGCACCACCTCTTCCTTCACATCCTTCTTCTTTTTGTTCCTGTCGTTACGTACCGCTACGAGGAAACGCAAGGAACAAAATCAGTTTGGCCTTTTTTTTTTTCATAGAGAACGGATAATCATTAAAGATTATTTTCCCTGAGCCCCTTATTGTCTTACACACACCTTCTTTGGACATGCCAACCTCAAAGCACTTCTGCAGCCGACAATATTGGCAGCGGTTCCGAGTCACCTTGTTGATCTGACAGTTCTTGTCTCGGTGGCAGGTGTACACCATGTTCTTCTGGATACTGCGTCGAAAGAAACCCTGAAACCAGTAAGAGAAAATGTCCCACATGCTGCTTCATGACAGGGAAAAAACAAATCACATGAGCAGCTCCGGGGATGGAAGCATTAGTCTGTTAGTTCTTTGGTCCAAAGTGAAATAGCTCAGAAACTATTAGGTGAATTGTTATGAATGTTAGACATAGACATTCAACACAACCTACTGGATCCTCAAACTTTTCATCCGGTGCCACCATCAGCTCTAAATTTTAACAGTGAATATTGTTCACTGTATTGTGTAGTCCCACAGAGACGCTGCTGTGGCAGCAGACTTTCAGTCCTGATTATTTAAATATGATGTGATGCTTAGAAAATAAAACACCATATGCTCTGTGTTGATGATTTGCATACATTAGTAGCCTTCTGCTACAGGATTCACTCGCTGCTGCTTCACACACAGAAAATTCTCCCTTCACTGCTTCTTTTATAACTTTTAACATGTGTTTATTTGCTACTAGCACACAAAAATCTCTATTGTGGTAAATCACAAATGTTCCACGTGTTTTTCCATTTTATGGTAAGGTCTAAATCTGCAATTTGAAGTATCCATTAGTCAGTCACAGTCAACTGTCTCTGAATAATGTGCAACATTAGTAGGGATACACCAGAGGGCAGCTTCACAGCAGCAAACATTACAGCCATAGAGTCCTAACATCTGTCAGGCTGCAGCTGAGCATTAGGGTTTCACTCTGGGCTTCTTTTAGTGCACATCAGCTGTTCACATCACACATGTCCCGTGAACTTGGCTCTTTGGCGAAATATGTCTTTGTCTTCATTTACCTTGCAGCCCTCACAGGAGCTCACTCCATAGTGATAACCAGATGACTTGTCCTGGCACACAAAGCAGGGTTTGTAGACCCGAGGAGGAGGAGGAGGAGAAGGAGAGCTGGGGACCATCTCCTCTGAACTGGTGCTCTGAGTCTCCACCGCTGCAGAGACAGACGAGGAAAAAGCAACATTCAAGGTCTCTTATTATAACAGAGCATCTTGTTTGCATAGGTTCTTAAGTCTTTGAAACTGTGATGAAAGCTAATACAACAACTGATTAGGACTGAATGATCAACAAACAATCCCCAGCCCCATGCAGGACACCCCTGGAGCTAGAAGGCAGGCTCAAAGGCAGACATTTTTAAGAGAAAAGGGAGGGGGCTGGGGGCCACCGATGATTGACAGGACTTAAAAGAGACACAATTAGCTGATGGCCAGATGGCCTGGCTGATAAAATGCTGATTGGCAGCTGAGATTTGATTGGCTTCTACATTTACTAGTCAGCGGGGGAGCAACATACGTCTGTTGACTTTTTGACTGACGTTTGAATTTTCAGTTCTGTGTGTGTGTGTGTGTGTGTGTGTGTGTGTGTGTGTGTGTGTGTGTGTGTGTGCACACATGCACATGCACAGACTCACATTTTTATTTGAAAGGCTGTCCAACCAGACCTGCCTATATACCTACAGCCCCATGTGAACAAACAGAGGCGGGATGTTTATGAGACTCGGCTGGCTCCCTCTGTTCCTTCTTGCGGTCTCGCTAAAGTAAAATGGCACACTGTGTAACACCATTTGCTGGCCACAGGCAAAGTCATTCAGCTGCTGCCGCTAATGAACGTGTTCAAAACAAACACCATGAAACAGACACAACAACGAGCACTTCCAACTTATTAACGCTGTGGTGACTTACACTCAGGTTATGACTGAAGAATATAACAATAACACGCCTGGTTCAGATTTAAAGAACAACCAGATTCCTTCGAACATGCCTTTCAACTTTCACCTTCACTCACCCCAACTTCACCTCCATCTGCTCCTACCCACCCCCACTCCCTTGTTTCCTGGCCCTAAATTCCTCAGTGCAAGCTGGACGGGGTTTAATAGTTGCCCAGGCTCATAAGCGGACCCTATAAAAGTTGCATCTGGGATGGGAAGGAGGCTCCCAGCCAGGCTGACAGCCTCTTTATTGGGATCCAGTCACCTTGGGCAGCTATTCACATCAACAGTTCCATCCTTGGATCCCTTCCTAGTAAAAATAAAGAATCTGGGGTCAAAAACCCAAAGTCACAGCCCCTCCTGTCACCTTCAATGGCTAGCACAGGACTGAACCAAATGTGGCCCCCACCCCACCACAGCAACCGCAACCTGAACCCGCAGCTTGTCATTAAAAAGAGTGGTAAGGTTTCAAAAAACAGAGGCAAAGGCACAAAGGAATAATCTAATAAAAACAGAGAGGGAAAAATAAAAAGTGAAAGAAAAGGAAAAAAGGAGGTGAAGCAGAGGACAGAAGCTTCTCAGTGGCTGAGAGGTTAAATAAAATCCTGACCATTTAACTTTGACCTTGACTGAAGAAGGCAATTCCTAAGTAGATGACCAGTGGCCTGTCTTAAGCTTCCCAAATGTGGTCAAGTATAACACAACATTCAAATGAACATGACCGACTTCATCCTAACAGACAGATGATAGAAATACGGATAAATGTTTAATTGTTCAACCCATTTATTGAGGCAAAATGTTGATGTTTAGCTTATGGAAAACCGGTTGGATAAAACAAGCAATGTCAGCTTGGCTTCTGGAAAACTGGGATATTTTAAACACCAAACAATCAATCAACTGAAAAAATTATTCTGGAGGTTAAGGAATCAAAATCATCAACAGTTGCACACACACACACAGCACAGCAAATCACCAATAGTAAATGATAATGTTTGATTGGCTTCAGCCCAGCAGACCCTGAACTGGACTAAGCCGTAGGTGTATAGAGATTAGATGGATGGATAATGTCTTTAAAAGAAAGAGAGAGAAATAAAACCTTGTTTTAATAAGCTGCATAAAAAAATCCATGTACCTTCCATTCATTCCAAATCCATTTTGAAACACAAAATTGGATAACTTCATTTTCTGATTTTCACATTAAAATAAATTTTAAAAATTATTTAGAAAAATACACACACACACACACACACACACACACACACTTGACAAAACAGGATTTTGCTTTTTCTATCTTCAAATGAAAACCTTAAAAACGAGCATGGCTTGGCATATGCACAGCCTGATGGTTGAGTTTGGACTGTTTGCAATTCTCCATTATATGTGTGTGCATGTGCATGTGCGTGTGCATGTGCATGCTTGCACTTTGTAAATGCACATCGCTCCAAATACACTAAAGACTTCAGGCAGAGCTGCATACCTGTGTGTAAAGACAGTCAGCTTGTACAAACAGCAGACCCTGCACACTAAAATTATTAGTGGTGCTACAGTGAACCCCCCCCCCCCCACACACACACATCACGCATTAATAAGATATGAGAAGGAGATCTCGTATCTTGTGACCACGTATCAATAACCTGTGAGAGTTAATCAGTGGAAATGAGGTAGTGTCTCTTATCCATGTTTTAAAGAACAATTTTAATGCCACTTTAAATTTGTGCACAAAAAGTATAGACCTCCATGTTTTCTTAAAACTCGTGTATTTATAATTGTTAAGTTGTTCCTTTCATTTTTCACAGACACCAACTAGAGTTCAGTTTCCTAAGGTTTTGGTGAAACTGAATCTTTCGGTGCTGTGGATCATTTTGCTGAGTAATAAATGTTTTTCCCCCAGTAAGAGCATTTCACAACACTGACATTTAACAGTCAGTGATGTCTCCGCTTCATAACAAAGATCCAGGGCCAAACACCAGGCATCTTGAAACTTTCTGAATGTACTCACCAAACACGTTTTTCCGAGGCATGAACAGGTTCATGAAGGCTCACTTATGAGAACACCTGATACTTGGAAACTGATACGAGATAAATGTAGCTTGAAACAGAAAATGAATCTGCAACTAAAGAGACAATTGATAACTCACTTAAGCCTTTTTTACAATAGTGCCAAACATTTCATTTCCTTGTCACAGTTATTTTAAACCGACTATCACATCACGTTTTAAAGATGTTTACATGTAGACAGAAACACAACCAGAAACAAACAGACCCAATAGCACATAGAATCGCCACTGAAGCATTGTGCTGAAAATAATTCAAGTGTTTGTTTTTGTTTTATGTGCTATGTAACCTAAGGCTGCAAGAATGCACTGAGCTGCTGAAGTCCTGCCTCCCCCTGAGGGTTTGATGCATTTTTCTTTGTCTAATCTGATAGTAAACTAAATATCTTTTGAGTTTTGGACTGTAACGTAAGAAATAAGCAGCACCATGGGCTTTGGGAAAAACTATTTAATATTTTTAGTAATTTTATAACCCAAAGGATTTATCATTTAATTGGGAAAGTGCGTGGACAGATAACTGATAAAGAAAAAGAAGGTAAAAGAAGGAACCCTAAAAATTATGATTATCTTTTCTACACAGTTCATGTATTTTCATGTACACAAAGAGCCATGAGTAACATTCAAGGTTCTCTGACATTAAGTGAGTTAAAATTATTCCAAGTATGCTGGAGAAAATATCACCTTTCCCACGCAGCACTGTGAGAAAACAAAGAGCTGCCTGCAAATACTATTACGTGTTAAGGTTTGTGGCATTAAAACTCAGGTGTGGAAGGTAAAGTGAAGGGAGTGGAGCTGAATAAGTGGCACTGTAACTTGATCATTGTTTTCTGTTTATATAGTAACGCTGACAATGTAAAAGCAGCCTTGAAAGAACAAGTGGAAAAATAGCTTCCACTGAAACAGAGACGCCGCATCTGGCGCCAGGAGAGAGGCAGTGACTGACAGAGTCTGAGGGCGGTGAGAGCGGGCAAGAAGGGATGTGACTAGAAACGTGACAGAGAAAGACAGGGTGAGACGCACTGGGCTACAGGCAGCAAGGGTGGGGGAGGTTCACCTGGTGAGGAGAAAAAAAGGAAAGGAGCCAAAAACTGTCAGCGGCTGTCATCACCCTGAACTGAGCTCAGCCTCAGAGCCTCAGCTTGAAAAAAATACCTCTCTCTTCTTAACCTACAACTCACCCCTCAGCATGTCACAACATCAATCCGCACACTGCTATTGGACGCACGAGAGACAAGGTGATTGGTGTGAATCGGCTTCATCTGATAGCTGGGTGTGTCTCCTATGTAGCACTTCACGTGTGACCTCTTCTATAAATCTAATCCCTGTCACATGATGAATTTCTCCCTTTTGTTTTTCATTATCATTTAGAAGATCTTTCTTTATCTACTCATTTCTGTGTATCTTTCCCACCTTTTCTTCTTTTATTTACTCAGTATTTGTTGTCAGAGCAGCACATCCCTGATGAGACAGCAGTTAAGCTCCTCTGAAAACAGACGGCTTCCTTATCAGATCTGATGTCTGAGACTCCTGAAACTCAGGAGTCAGGGCTTCATATCCTGAGTAGTGATCGCAGCACTCTGAAGTCCCAGATTCATGCTAATCCACTAATTGTCTATCACATAAACTATAGACTAATCTTAATAGTACACTCTTTTAGTTGTTAGAGCAGGCAATGACAATACCACAATCTCAAACAAAAAGCAAAATGTGAAATTAGTTCCTGGAGCTGCATTCTGACTCTTTCCAGCATACTATATTTTGTTGCTTTTACAAATTAACACAATATATTGTCAAAATCAAGCCGGAATGAAGATGTAGCATGAATTTTGTTGGGTTTGCTCAGCTTTTCCCAAGAATATGCAGCATTACTTTCAAATGAAAATGAGCCTGTGCAAGTTCAGACCAACCGCATGTCCGTCCACTGTTAGGGGTCAGTAAACTGATGTGTCAGCAGGACAGAATTCATCTGTCACTGTGCATGAACAAATACATGAGAATGAAAACACACCGACTTGTCATGCAGTGTATCATTGAGGTGTAGCTGGTAAAGCTAAGTGGGCATGTGGCTTGTGTTACAGCGTTGAAGTGTTTTCCGATTCTTTCCTCAGTGGCCCTGTGGACGACACAGTGTGACATGCAACCTATAGGGCCTGCAGCCTGGCTCCTCCTGCCAACATCACACGTCCTACTGAACTAGACTTTGGCCTGGGGGCTCCACAGAGCCTCACAATGGAGTGAAGTGGAAGCTAATCTGGTATCATTTCAAAGAGTTTAATAACGAATAAACTGCAGCTACAATCATGTTTTATTTAAAGACTGTTATTACTTTTAAATGTAAAAATACAGTAAAATTCAGAGCAAAAGTGCTATTTTCACTCATAATTCTTCCATCCTGAGTCCTCAAAATGTTTATTTGGATGAGAAATTCTGCTTTTACATAACTTATCGCCTCACAAAATGTTCAGCAGCATGCTGTGGAATGTGCGTGCACATGTGAAAATGTGTGTGTGGGCTGCTGCATGGGGCCAAGGGTCGGGTGGACAGTGCGAGTTTTTCAGTGTGACTTTGAGTGCAACAGCACTCAGAAACAAAGTTGATTTGCAGGGAGTGGGAGGAAACACTGGAATAATTCATTGTTATATAAGCATAAGATCAAAATGCCTTCAAATGAAACTTTAATGAAACTAGTCATTTGGATCCTGCTTTCTAGAAATGACCTATATTTGTGACTGTAAAATGTGAGAATGATTCATGCTTAAAGGTACTTTGTTGTAATCCTTCAGCAGACAAACAGTGGGGGGAGAGTTTCACCTCAAATATGCTGAGTGAGTAATTACCACAGCAGCAGGGAGGAGATCATGTTGATCTGAGTGACAATGCCTTTCATCAGCTGTTCTAAGTTCAATACCAGTGTCCCCCCTTCCCTCCCCTCCCATGTCCTCCCCCCCAGCTCAACCCTCACTAATAACCCTCTTCCCCCCCCCTGTCCTCTCCTGCCTTCCTGCCCTGGTGGGAGGAGGAGCCCTTCCTGTCATTGGCAGTGAGTTTTAAAGGAAAGGCTGTGAAAACCAGGCTACTGTCCAGGAGATGGCTCCATAAAAACAGCATCTACAACAGTTAAAAAGGGGGAAGGGACACACACGCACACACACAAATAAATACACAAACACACACACACACACACTACTGTGTACAAAGGTGCACGCACATTTGCAGAAGCTCACAAAGAAAATCAGAAATCCTGGACAAAACCTCAAACCTGCAAACTCTTAAACAGTCGGGAAAGGTCCTGTAATTTCAGCTGCACTGTTGAAAGCTGTGCCAAAGGAGCATAAAATTAAAAGTCAGTTGAGCTTAACAATGTAACATGAGGCAACGTTTGGGACGAAATGTGGAAAACATTCATGTTGGATTTTGTTTTAGCGTGATCGTGGAGTTTAGCTTTGTCTGCAGACTGTGAGGCAGAGTGACTTTACAGGACAGGCTGTTAAATCTGGGTTTGTCCTTCCTATTCATCATCATACACACAATACACCCTTTCTTTTTTATTACACCCAATAAACCCAGCTTTCTATTTTTGCCCTGTTTTGACATTAGAGTCAAGCCACCTCCACCGTCAGTGTAACACTTCCCTTCTCGGACACATCCTCTGCCACTAACGTCAGGGCTTTAACTATTTATTAAAAATTATTTCTGCATCAAAAAATAATAAAGTTGCTAAACCTGTGTGTCAGTGAGACAGAAGGTTTAATCATGTCATTTACTGTATAGTGAGGAACTTGATGGTCCAATTATGCTTTTCAATTGAAAAGGTTTTGTTTTTAAAATGAAAAAAATGTTTTTTCAGGCAAAACTGCGGTTTTGCAGCTAGTGCAATAAAAACAGTCGACTGCAGGACGTTTGATGAATAGTTCAGCAGATATATGAGATACACTCGTAATTTCAAATCATCAAAGGCCAAACTCAGCCAACATTTTTGTGGTGTGGTGGAGATGTGGGTAGAAGCTGCCATGCGACAATCAAAGACAAGTCTGAACACAACTCGTTTTACCTCACAAGATATTGGCTTCACTTCACTGTCTGTGCCTGCGGCTGCAGAAGTACTGTAATTTTGCAAAAATATGCCGCTGTAAGCATTTTGAAAAGGAATCAGGTCAGAAAATTCAACTAAATCAGATCTATTCATCAACAGCAGATCAGATCATATTTTGCTGTGGTGGCACAGAGTTGTTATTACTGAGTTAAAGTCTGTGAGACAAAAAGTTATAAAGATCCACTCGTACTGTGTTGTCTCCTTTTGGTCAATAAAAAGTCCTTCTCCACAGACCAGTTAGGTCCAGCTGAGAGCCACTGGCCCTCTACAGAAGTAAAGGAACATCTGAAAATACCAACATTTCCAGAACACTTAATAATAATATTGGCTTTCATATTATGGCTTTTACAATTACCTTTAATCTGTTTGTCATTAAACTGTTATTGTGCAGACACACATGGATGGTGAAGGCGTTTTTTTCCCTGCTTTGTAAAGTGGATCACACGCACTGGCTGAACTTGAATTTCCAGGTTCATGGAGGTCATTTGAGCGTCACATTGTAGTTTCTTTTTCGCTCTAACTGAGAGAGACATTGTCAGATAGTGAGAGTGTGAGAGAGAGAGACAGTCCACAGGCATTTATGTGCTCTATGACGTGACTCTGCCAACCAGTACTTCATAGAATAGAGACAGAGAGTTCAAAGTTTTATTAAAGACTATTGGGCTCAACCAAAATAGTCCAACAAAAAGAACAAACAGGCATTCTACCTTTTGTCTTCTTAATCTTGTGTCTTTGTTAGCTACTGGCAGGAACAGCATCTCTTCTTTTTATCCGAAGCTTTAAGCTGTTCTCCTGCTCTGATGGTCTGTTGTTAAACGAGCTTTGAAGAAATCATTTAAAAAGAAGAGGCTGCCAGAGAAAAGTGGATTTTCACTGAATGAAGAAAACAACATTTCCCCTAAAGGCCCAAACACCAAAATACAAAGATTTACAGGGAGTTAATCCCAAATCCAACTTCATCCCTTCACTCTTCTTTCATTTGTCCATGCCCCTAAACACCAACTAATCTCCTAATTGACCCTTTGTAATTGTAACTGAGGAGGTCCTGGTTACATAACACAAGACACATACACTGAGCCGAGTGTGGGTACAAAACAAACACACACTATTGCTAGGAGGAACACACACACTGATGCACAAGGTAGGAAGGGAAGATCGAGTTTAGAGAGAGGGGACCTTCAAAAGAGGAGAAAAACAAATGTCACAAGTGACAGTGTGACAGAGGGAGCAGACTTTGGCATGTCCCTGCTCCCTGTAATTCCTCCTGACCTTGAAACAAAGGAAGGCAGAGAGGTGCTGAACTGCCTCACATAACACAGGAAAAGATGACCCCCCCCCCCCCCCCAATCTTAACACACACTCACTCACACATGCACACACACACACACACACACACACACACACACACACACACGCAAACACAGGACAGAAAGGGTGTGTGTCAAAAAGCAAAAAGACACAAAATGTTCCAAGAAAACGTGCTCACTGAAGCCAAACCTGAAAAGCAAACAGTTATTTTTGTTCTTGTTTAAAAAAATTTAAAGTTTTGGAACAAGTCAGAAAAATGATCTTTATATTAAACAGTTAAAGGGGAGAGAAAATTTATCCTGCCAAAAATTGTAGAACACAGTAAAAACCCTCTGCTTGGAAGAAAAATACTTAACTAGAACATAAAAATGAGCTCTGTCAAAACTGTTGAGGTGCAACTAAAGTGAATCTTCATTACTGATAAAATAACCATCATATTAACTACTTATTATATTTTTATTCTATCATTTGAAAAAACAAGACTGACTCTTGTTCACCATTTTCTGACCCTGTGACATCTTGCTGACATCTTCACATGCCTTGTTTTTCTATGAAACAGGAAAAGCTGCAGGCAGAAAGTGTTTGGATTGAAAAATGACTTGAATGATTAATTAATTGATATTTGCCTTTTAATTTTTTTAAATAAATTGTCTAATCAAACAGTGAAATTTGCAGCGTGCCAGAAAAAAAAGAACCCACACTGCTGAAAGAGCAGCACTGTGCTCACTAATGTTATTGTTCTGCAGAAAGAGAGGAGGCTGAGGTATTCTTAGCGCCTCCAATCCATCAAAAAAAACAAAAAAAAACATCTGTACACATGTAGTTTCTGGAACTACAACCTTCATCGCTTCATCACTAAAAAAAAAAATATCAAAACGGATTCTTATTTAAAGAGAGCATGATTAATGAACATTTGTGGACATTTGTCTTTCAGGCTGGCATCTGGTGAAGCTCCTTAGCGAGTTGAAACAGGCCCTGCTGTGGTGTTTGTCATCCGCACTGCTCATCCATCATCATTAGTGAGCACTGTGGACATGACAGTGCTTGATGCCCTGGGATCTAAATAATTACTGAAGATAAATAGACTTAGGGTGCTCGCACTGTTTCAGCACAGTGGAGAGGATGTGTTTTGAAAATATAAAACTGAGCGATACATGAATAGACTGCAGCGAGTCAGTTTCTGCAGTGACAGAGTCAATGTTTGATTTTCCAAGTCACAAAGCCAAGTGTAATCAGAAAATGTTCTCCATGGCAATAACACAAAAAGGGTTTACTTATTATTTTGCCAGATCACATTCTTCTCAATTATCTCTGCAGTGTTCGTCTGTGTGGAGGTTAGGCCTTTCCCTCCCCCCACTGTATCTTAATAAAGCAATCTGTGCCTTGTCTGCTGAAGCCTTTTTAGGAGCTGCCAAAACAATATCTGGTGTGTGAAGTTAGGACACAGGGAGTGCTTATATGTGGAGCAACTGTTTCATCACAGACTTCTCATCTTCACGCTCATCTTTTCTTCTGATAAATAATAATACAATAAAAAAGCTAAAATGAAATCTAGCTTTGAGTAACTCTGTCCGATTGCACAATCAAAGCTGTGTGCAGTCAAAGTGCTCATATGGTAAATTGATTCAGTCCAATAATAATTTAATTCATCACTTTCTGTAAACCATCAGCCTCTAACTCAGTCTGACCATATTGACCAGATCACAATCATGTGATTTCAAGGCCCATTTGCCTTCAATCTGTCTGATTGGATGTTGTTGTTTTCTGGATGGGCACATTGCCGGGTCAGGTCCCGAATTGTTTAAAAGATCTGTCAATCATGTGAAGTCATTCATAAAGAAAACAAACACCATGGTGTATAAATGTGCACTCCCCAGCTCACTCACTCATACTCACAAAGCACTCTAAGAGCATAAACAAACAAACTGCAGGGTGAGAATGGGTACACAGAATCCAAAGGAATCTGACTCTTCCTGTGGAGAGAGCTCTATGATAACAAAACCAGAACTCTGATAAGAACACACACACACACACACACACACACACACACACACACACACATAGATACGTTCACACAGCTGCTCCCTTCCAGTCTGATGGACAGGACCGAGTACTTACACTGAACGCTGCTGGTCCCGGTCCAGGCGAAGTGGTCCAGGCCAGAGAAGTAAGGAGTGGCCTTTCCTAGCATGCAGGAGCCTTGTGTGGACACATCAAAGAGGGGCCGCGGGGCCAGCCCCAGAGCCTCCATACAGTCAAACATGCTCCTCTTAAATCACAGCAACACAACTGCAGTGCTCAGCTATTGTCCTGAAGCTAAGCTAAGAGCACGAGAGACTGTAAAAACTCAGAAGAGGCTTCTTGTTAAGTAACTTGATGCCCTGCTTGGTCCAGGTGTTCCTTGTCTCTCTGTCTTTGCCCCTTCCACTGCCCCTCTTGCAGACTTTGTCCTCTGTATGGACAAAATCGCTTCTTTCTGAATCTTCTTCCTTTGCCTTATTTCGGTTCTACAGTCTAAACTACTTGTACACTCTCTGCTCTCAGATCACTTGCTTGCCTGTCGGTTGAGCCCTGCCTGCTGTAACTGATCTGAGCTCCCCTCTCGTCGGCTCTCTGGGCCTCTCACACTCCACCACAGCCAACTAACTGCATGCTCTCTCAGCAGAGAGAAAGGAGGTGGGGACGAGGAAGAAGAAGAGGGAGGGGACATTATGGCCTGGGGCAGCGTGTACCTGCTTTCTGATTGGCCGTGCAAAACACATTCTCGCCTTCCCTCTTTCCTCCTTCAATTTTCCAACAAGCTTCTTCATAATTCATATTCTTCAAATGAAAACAAAGCACTTCTTTGCTTTACTGTTCCCTCCCTTGTCTTTTTATTCTTTTGTTTTTAAGCATTAACTTTCTTTTTGTTTCCATCACAGCAGGGAACATTGCCTTCTCTCCCAAACTGTACAACTCTGCCACCTTTATCAAAAGACCTCTCACCTCACTTTGTGTGTAGCAAGACTGAAAACCACAGAGAAAGGCAGTTTACTAAAGGTGTTGTGCTAGTTTTCACAGCTTTCACTGTAAATGGATGCTCTCCTGTGGTTTCTGTACAGAGACAGCAGGATTAAGTGCCTCTCTGAGATTAAAAAGAACACACCTGTTCACACATGTCCAACTCAGGGAATTTCTAGCCCATAATACATGATATTGGATATTTATTATTTCTTCTGCAAGTGTGTGTAAAACTGACAAAACAGTGAATTAATACACATAAAGAATAAAAAGTCACATTAAACAAAACATATCAGATAGAAGCTAATGCTTTTATTTTGATAGTGCCTTAACATTTCATCAAAAAGACCTACATGGTAAAATGAAGCTGTGAGTTTGTTAATTTTTTTTTTTTTGAGTGATTTGAGAAGGTGCTAGACCTTTACAGGACAAAACACACATAAAGCTGAACTGATTATGAAGGAATTATTGAGTTGTATACACCTGTAGTAGTGTTGACCTGTTGTGCACTGGCATCTAATTGGATGTAATAATTTGTTAGTGAACCATTTGAACACATACAGTATATGCTGTTTATATACAGCATTAATGTGCAATTTAAAGTGATTTCTACGAAGCATCATCAGAAATAAATATATTATTATTAATATATTTGGAATTTATAGACCTGTAAAAAAAAAGCTTTACAGAAGAGAGAAGAAAGAAAAGCAAATGGTGCTGAAAAGTGGATGAAATACCAGAAAAGGTCAGACCATATTTATATTTTAAACATTTTTTTCTTTTGTTCCTTTTTGCATGTGTAATTATCTAATTCAATTCCTATAATTCAGTTCAGCAGATTCAGTTAGATTCCCCCCCTGCTGCTTATTGGATATTTCAGTCACACTGAAGCACGACTCCACTGCAAGTGAACCAAACTGGCCTGGAGTCTGGATAGTTTGTATACGAGACAACCTCACCCTCCTCCCTCTCTTCCTCCCTTTCCTTCCCTCGTTCAAGAGGGATGAACTCTGGAAGAAACCCCCACTGGGGCTCTAACACCTCCCTACTCACACACACATATACATTGAGTTTCCAACTTGTCCTGCCTGTGGCTCCTTCATACCGCTATTGTCTTTTACAATTCTCTATTTTGTCTGTTTTCTCCATTTGCTGTTTGTTTGTTTGTAGTTTTCCCAACTGCCTGAATCCATTTTTCCACATGAATAAATCAGAGAAAATAGGATACAACCATTCTTTTGTTTCCTTTCCTGCAAGTTTACTCTTTTAGAAATCCCCTCCTCCTCTCGGTCTCACTGAGTAGAGTTTTTACCTGTCTGTCACCATGAAGTCCAGGCATACTTACACACACTCACACACACTACAATGACACACGGCAGGGAGCAGAGCTGCACAATATCAGCCTGCTGAGCTCTCTCCACACCTTGAGACAATTACCCTCCCCGCCTCACAGCACCCTGCCCCCTGTTGCTGCTTCATGGACAGAGCCACACAAATGCAGCAGGAATGTGAAGCGTTGTCTCATTTTCCTTCTCTTCCAACAGAATGTAAGCTCACTCCCACTCTTTTAGTTGGACAAATTGCAGCTCTCTGCCTTTGAAACTTAAAACACTGGACTCCCCGGCCAGCCGTGCTGCTTTCTCCTCTCTCTCTGTCACACACACACACACAACCTGTATAAGGAGTGTGTCACATTACAACTATTTACAGTCAGGTTCTTGAGCTATTCATCCTGTCGTCATGTCTGACACAAACACACAGAAGTGAACAATGGCCTCTCTCTGTTTCTGTCTATACCAGCAGCTCCTCAAGCTCAACTGCGGATATTTGCACAAAGTCTCACTGCACTCATCAGCGAGCGCACAAATATAGTCACAAATGTGAGGCAAGCAGAGTGAGAACACTGGTTTGTGATATTCATGGGTGTTGGAATGTGCAGCCTACAGAGTGGTAGTGGAAATGTGTGTGTGTGTGTGTGTATGTACAGACGCACAGACAATTATGTGTGCATGTGCTTAAACAGAGTGCCTGTGATGACAGACACAAAGAAAAACACACAAAAAAAGTCTTGCTCTGTGGCTTTGGGTTCAAGTTACTAATATCACACTACACACACACACGCACACACACACACTCAAAACATTACAAAGAACAAGATGTGACTAGTGCAGAAATTACGAAAGGACATTGTGTTCATTGTGGAAAAATACACTTATCGAGATTTCTTCCTTTTCGTAAGTAAAAAAACGAGCGTGTCGCAGACAGAATGTTGATCTAGATGCTTTAACAATACAAAGGTCATTATTTCCAAAAAATGCAAAAATATTTACTTTTTCTTGAGAAAATCTAGAGATTGCATCATGTATCCACACCAATTCCTGGAAGCACTGGCCAAAAAAGACTTAGTCAAAAAGCGCTCCTTGTGTTTTTGAACTAATTCCCACCGCTATTAGGAGAAGAAGAAAGAACTTACTGTATGACTGAATACACAGTGGGGAGCTTTTGATGTGGATATCCGCTAATTTCAAGTCCAGAGATTCATCTCATCAGGGAACAAAGTCACTCACTCACACTGATTAGGATCTGGTTTGAATTCATCTGCAAATTCCTCCTAAACCTACAGTGTAATTTTGTCTAATATCGTTCACTGTGCTCTAATGAGAGATAAGTAATTTATTTTAGCTTCCCTTGATGATACATGATGACCTTCCTCTTCATTGGACACAATCAGCAAAGAGACCTGAGTAAGCTCTGTAAAGTGTAACCCTGAGGAAAAACATCCAAAGGATGTGAAAGAAATAAATAAAGGTTGTTTTCTGTAATAATGACATTTTTTATAAATGTATTAAAGCCATGAACTCACCTGCAGAGGTAACTGTTGAAATACCGGTGACGACTGACAACTTACTGATACACTATTAGAATTTTTGTCAAAATTAGTTGTGTATTTTCACAGTGTCGAAATGTCACAAAACACCTTTCCTGTTTACAGAACAGTCAATCAAACATATCTCATGTGACAAAAAACTAATTATTATATTTATATTAGAAATAAACATTCACACATGAATTTCTTTTAGTTGCCTGTGTCTGTGTGCTCTGAAATTGTTGTTGTGCACATACGGTTACAAAAACCCTGCTTTATGTGTATAAAGGCAAGCTAAGACGTTTGACAGTGGCAATAGATGAAAACAATTATTGTTGAACCTTTTTCTGATCCCTTAATCACTTTAAAAGGCAATAAGCTGTATCAGAGTGTACTAGGGCTTGGGGTAGTCGTATAGAGGTTGGGGACGAGCTAGGATACTGATTGCTGAGTGACATGTGAGGTTGAGTTGTTTTATATAAAAAGTAGAAGAGGTGACTACTACAAATAGTGGAAAAAGGTGTAGAAGGGAGAGACACGCATCTTCCGTCCATAACACCTCCCCTCCCCCCCCCCCCCCCAAGATCTTCCCGCCCCCCACCGCCCCCCCCCCCCCCACCCCCACACCGCGCCCCGCCTCCCCCCGCCCCGCCCCACACCCAAAAAGCAGACGGTGTAAAACTGGTCGCACTAAACCACACACCCCCCAAAAACACCCCTCTGCTAAGGATACACAACTACTGTAAAATGACTTGAATCTGTGAATAAACTCTTTCAGTGATCTGTTTGTTTCGTTCAGTGTTGAAGTGTGGGCAGGAGCAGCCCTCACCCTGGAAAGGATCCGCGAATTAGGATATAATCTGTGTCCGGGCTAAACACTTCACCCAAACTTGATAATCTTCTCAGTTCTTCCCATCCCTCCACTTTTTTAAAGTTGGGGGGGGTGTGTGCGGTTACGGATGAAACAAATGTTAATTGAGCGTTGCATATGCAGAATGAGGCGGCAAGAAGACAGAGAGGGTTGTAAAGGAAGAGCGAAGAGGGGGGTTTGTGGGTGGGTCGGTTGTTGACGATGGGTGGGTTGAGGGAATGAAGTCGTTGGGGTTAATAAGGGAAGAGGGGCGAGAAGGGTGAAATGTGGAATAGGTGGAATGACCCACCTCGCAGAGAAGCGAGAGAAAGTTAGCATTCTGAGAGCGAGAACAGCAGGAAAGACTCGTAAGACGCGGGCTTAGCTAGAAGTGATGAAGAGTAGAATCACAGGCAGCAATGATGAATAGAAGACAAGCACCTATAACACGAGCGCGGCGAGTGAAGAGACAATAGTATGGTGTTTAAGAGGTACAGAGGACAGAGAAGGATAAAACGAGCTCTGGAGCTGAAGCGAGAAGAAGCTAATATGAAGAGAGTGAGGGGCTACATGAGATGGATGAGCACGGAGAATAAGCTAGCGACTACCTGTCGAATGCGCAAGAGCAGAGGGCATATATAGTGAGAGGCGGCTGAGATTGCTAGGAGCGGAGATGATGGAGGAGCGAGAGAGGATGGTTTGACGTGCGGTCAGAGTGGTTGAGGTACGGAGAGGAGCAATGGTGAGCAGGAGAGGCTGAGGAAGGAGGAGATTGTAGAAGTATAGCCGACGAGAAGAGCGAGAATGAGTAGGTTCGAGGAATCGGGAAGAAAGGCGAGCAATAAGAACAAGAAGAAAAAGAATGGAGTAGAGAGGAGCGAGACCGGTAGAGTAAGGCAGAGTATAGTAGGAGGAGTATGAGAGAGGGGAGAGACGCACGAGTATTAGTATATCTTGACAAGTAGAATCCAGAGGACGAGGAGATATCGCGTTAGGGGAGAGGAAGTGTCATGAGGTCAGAGGAAAGCGTAAGAGGCAGATATAGAGATAGATTAAATAGAAAAGACAGAGAACAAGTAGGCTAGGCGAGAGGACTCGGAGGCGAGAGGAGAGGAGAGGGATGAGAGGAGGGTGAGGGAGAGGAGAGGATGAGACGATGGATATTAGAGTATCTCACGCGAGGTGGACGGAGGAGAAGAGGCACGAGCGAGAAGAAGAAGGAATACCAAAACGAAGTCCGAGAGGTAGCAGGCGAGCGAGAGGGACCGGAGTCACTGGCCGGAGGTGAGTCTTGCTTAGTCGTTTATCGGAGTACCGGTTCTGGCTGAGTGTTCTCAGAGGAGAGTGGAGTTATGGTAGGAGTTGCTCTGAGAAGTGGCTGATGAGTAGCTCGAGAGGAGGCACTGGTAGTGGCATAGCAAGTAGAAGCGTCAGCGCCGACTATAGATCCCACTATCAGAGCATTCGTCTAGCATTTGCTACATTATTCCTCTCCTCTCCTTCTCCTCTCCTCTCCTATCACTCTATCTCTATCTCTCCCCTACTCCTTATCCCTCTCCTCTCCTCTCCTCTCCTCTCCTTAATGCACAATTTCAAGCTTGATTAGAACCTCAAACTAGACCTGAAGGCTTTTTCACTGTCTCCACTGTTTGAGACAAAACAGGGCTGGTCTGGACACACTGTCTTGTCATGTGATTTTTTTGCTTCGTGACTGAACCTCAAACTAGTTGAACCTTTAAACATTTTAAACCCATTTTCATTGTTGTCTCAGTTAAGTTGAATGTGACCTAGTAGTTTTGAGCTGGGTAGAAATTTAGGCCTGGATTTGTTGTGATTCTGTTTTTTAGGAGCATGTTTGTGCATCATCTGCTTCGTTTATGTAAAACACCCCATGTAGAAAATCTTTCATAGCAATATTCTGAAGCCCAAAATAATAGCAACGGTATAATAAATTAATTTAGTTACTCACACAGCGCAGCCATCTCTTTGGGAAGGTCTGCCCCAAACCGACCGAAGAGGTGGCTACTGGCCAGCAGGTCAAAGGGGGAATGGCTCCTCATGGAGTTGAAGGTGAAGGGGTACATGGCACGAGGGAAGCCAGTCATGTGACGCACTTGGTGCTCCCTGTTGGTTGCCATCTTGAAAAGTGCTGCTGGTGGTTCAGGTGAATTCTGTCTGTCTGTCTGTCTGTCTGTCTGTCTGTCTGTCTGTCTGACTGACTGGCTGTTTCCTCTTCCTGCGACTTTGTCAGGAGCCTGTGGTGAGTGCAGAACAGACTGGTGCCATTCAGCCCCTGTCAGTTGCTGGCTTCTCTGCTGTCAGGCCACAAAGAGGTGAGATGGATGGTGATGAGGAAGGAAAAGCTGTAGAAAGACCAGGAGCCACGTGACCAAGACCTGATCAGGTCCAGACTCTAGAAAAGAAGGAAAGAAAAAGAGGAACCAGACTCCAGTTATTACTTCGAGAGCACATTGCGTTAACATCTCATGTAGAGCCAAATCAATTACAATTAACTCATCAAATTTTCTTGTGAACAAAACCATACATGAAATGCAGTGAGCAGCAAACTCAAGAAAGAGTTTAGAGTGCTGAATAAACAGTTGACAAAGCTGAACAGCGGAGGGGGGTCAGCACTTTTCTCCTGCTTTTTGTCTTCCAAGTAGTGCAGTGATTTCAGGCAATGCCATATGATTTCAATCAGCAGAGCTGTATTATAAAGGGTCTCTCTGTTCCCACTGCCAGCCTGACTCTAGCCAGTCTGCTAGAGAACCACCAGCCACAACATGCGTATAATTAATTAACCCTTTACACCAACAGACACACACACAACCCATTTATTCTCACTGTATCGACAACATAAACCCTGAATCCTTCCACTTTTTCGTTGTGGCTCTGGGACACTGTCACTAAGTTAAATGGGGGCAGCTCTCCCCTCATGTTTCTCCATGACTCTCACCCCCTTCAGTGATTTCATGAGTAGGTGGAGCCTGTGGTGAAGCTGTGGTTAATTCGGCTCTGCCAAAGAATGTCTTGTTGTTTTGGGCCTGCTTCGACATGGGAATCAAACAACCAGGCTGAGAATTATGAATTTACATATGTTCTTCTTTGAAATGCCGAGAGCAACGCATCTAATCAAAACACACACAGGTGTACACACACACACTAATGCAGGTACACATACAAAAACAATACTGGCTGCTGTAACTGACCCAGATTGTGGACAATTACAGTGTTACTGCAGGCAGTCACCTCATATGTGGTGTTAGAAATACTGCCCCCCCCCACACACACACACACAAGCAACAGTTCCTAATTTACCAAGAATGAATGTCACAGATTACGTTTTATGAGATCAGTGCACTCAAATTACCTCTTGTGGTCTTGTGGTATCTAACATTGAAATTATGGTTTTATTTGTTTGAAATCAAACAGTTTCTTTGATTTTTGTCTTGATTCCCTTCAAACCAATATAAGAGACATGAATATACGTTTGTCAATAGCAAATGATCCAGAAACAGTGTTCATGTGACTCTCAATAATCTTCAGACCTTTCTGTGAACAGCTTTCGTATTAAGTGGAAAACTATAATTTGACTCATCTATAACAAATATATCAGAACTGTGTGCATGGTTCAGTTCTACTACTGTACATGTAAATGATAAAATGTGCTTAGTCTGATGCTTTTGGCTGAAATATTGTTGCATCTTATTAAAGAGTGCTCCTGATCTCATCAATCCAGATCCTAAAACAATGTTTTTTTGTGTTTGTATTTAATTTGGATGAACTAACCCTTTAAGTACCTTGTAGTTCATACCAAAATATAACCACACCATCTGTACTGCTATTATGAGAGTATGAACCTCTGCATCCATTTGTTATTACAGCCGCTATTTCTTTCCCCTCACACATGTATATACAGTAGATATTATACATTTAAACACGAAGCCACAAAGTCAGCACAGCGAGTGTTGTTTTTAAAGTCATATTTCCCGTATTGACATATTTTCTGTAACTGTTTGGCTCTGCTGCAGTTTTTCTTCACTGTGAGGGCCAGTCAGGGAGAGTCCCTGCAACTATTTTCACAAAGAACTTTTGTGCTTGAGGTTAAAAAAGTCAAACACAGGTTTGACAAAGTGGTTGGTCGTAAAGAAATTATGACATACATGCACTGCTGTGGAATGGTACCATTAAAATATATATATTTAAATATATACATGCTTCTCCAAAAGCAGAAGACAGAAATACACAAGCTCAGACATGTAGGCTGCAGAAGTGAACATACACAGATGTTCTGTGACTTTAATCATGTTCATGGGCAAGCAATCAGTGGAAAACACACAGCATTTACACATACTGAAGCACCATTGAAACCTGCAATTGACCGTGAAGAATGAAGGAGTAAATACAGGATGGAGCATCCTTTCACAGATGCAGCTTTTGAGTCCCTCGACTTCAAGTTAAACCAATCAATTCCACAGGCCAAAATCAGTACTATGAAAGCCAGATGTATAAAAGGACTGGGATGAAGAGAAAATAAAGTTTCGAAAGCTGAGAAAAAACATGGAAAAAGACAGATGGAAACAGAGGAAAAGAATGAGAGGGGAATAATATAGGAGGGACTTTCAAGCATCTGGCAGGCCATGTGTAAGTGAACAGGGTCCTACTAATTAGAGCCACACTGGAAACTGGATTAATAAGAAAAATAAGGAACTGTGCTAAAGCAGCATGAGATGAGGGAGAAAAAATGGGCAGTGTGGCTGCTGAAAACATAAAAATGAAGAAACGATTTTATTTCCACTAATAAACCCTGAAATAATGTACCTTAGCCAAGCAATGGTTTCTTTCTCTCTAATGAGTAACACCCTCCCTCCGCCCCCTCGCTTTCCCTCCAGAGGAATACACCTTGGGTAGGGCAACAAAAGCAGCGCTGTGTCTCCGGGCCTCTGGCCTCAAGGCCTCAATGCTGCTTTCATGAGACCTGGATAGGTCAGGTCAAACTGGGTCATCTGGTCCTGGTCCTGGTGACACACAGGCACACAAGTATACCAGTGCATGCACTCACACACAGAGCTGATGCTCCATTTTTCCAGACTGCGGGGATTAAAAACAGCTTTGTGTAAAAACGATGGGGCTTTCCATCTCTCCGCCTTTTCCAACAAGCCACTACATCCTCTCGACTCTCGGCTTTTTTTCACATAACTCCAATCAAACTACACTTTAGGCAACCACTTCGTTGTGTTTGATGCATTGCTGCAGCTGTAAAGATCTTTTGGTTGTAAACAACAACATGCTTTAAGTGCTTATTAGGAGCATCATCTGGATCGAGTTATGCTGGGTGTAAATATGACTGAACTATGTTTTCTTCAAACCAAATCAGCTTGAGGTTACAATCATGAAGCAACACACACACACACACACACACACATTACTGAAAACACTAAGCTGGTTCATTTTTTCACATTGTTTACATGTGAAAACGACCTGCCTCCAGGGTTGCAGGAGCTCACCTCACTAAATTTACAACACACAAGCTGCATAACATTTCTTCTCACTTATATTGACATTTTTAACATCTTCAAACCAATTTATACACAATTTATAAATGACAAACATCAAATAATCATCCCAAGCAACCTCTGGTCAGGAGTGCAGCAGAACCTAATTCTGCTCCCTCCTGTTCTCTGTGATCATCTGTGGCCTCATGGTCATCGTCTTTCTCTTTCTGTTGTCAGACAAGTAAACACGCAAAAACAAACGCTACCTTGTAATCAGACGCTCTATTTCTATTCTGTGACTGCAAAAAGTGACCATAAATACAGCCCAATGACAACACCTGTGTTTTAGGACGGGCTTTTTAAAGTTCAGAAGTGAGTGATCAAAGTCAGGGTTATCAGTGACAGAAACCTGTCTTGGTGACTTTACTGCAAAACTGGACTGGCTTTGTACAGAAAACATCAAGCCTTCATTTTAAGATTTATTCTCTCTGGAGGCAGCTTTTGATAAAATCTGCTGATAAAAAATCTGGTGTAAAAAAATTCCAGTGTAGAGAAAAAGTTAAAGCTTTTATTGTGGACATATATTCATCTGGACTTCCATCAGATCTGAAATAAATATATCCAGACAGTTGTTCTTTGACTTTGACAAGTTTACTTAAATCACTTCTTCTCCTTGGCAGACACTTCTCTAACTCTGCTCTATGAACCTTTTATACTTACATAATGTAAAGCACGGAGGAAACAGTGTGCAGCAGAGTTTTGGTCACATTTTTTTGTTGTTTTTTGAGTTAATTACAAAATAAAATAAAATCCTGTTGGTGCGGAAACAATGTGGTACAACAGCTCAGAGAAGATAAATGACAGGAGAATTATAGTTAATGTTCAGTTTATAGGATAATGAGTCCACTTTTAGGGCTGAAAAAATGCGTGGTAATACGACGTCTTAATGTCATTCAGTGTCAGTCAGTGAATGGCTCCAGTTAAAGTGGAGACAGATCACAGTGCATAAGTTAAAAAATATGTACAAGTCATTTAGAACCGGCACTCTAGACAAACCTCCGATGCTCTTATTAACTCAGACTAGTTGCTAAAATGGAAAACACGTGTACAAACAAATCTGAGTGTAGTTTTGAAACTTACTGGTTGGTTTTCATCACTTTTCCTAGATATTAACTTGCTATTTTTCTGTGGTACTTTTTTACTGAATGCAACTCAATAAAAATACTTGCTGGTTACCCAACACGCAAAAGTAACTGATGCATAAATGATTGGACACACTTCTGCTCCCAGAAAATTCAGCCAGATCAAATAATGCATTTAGGCAAGTTTATCCCTTGTTATTCATCTGAAAGGACTAATAGTTCCAGCTTTCTAGCCCTGTTTTGGTAACAATTACAACAGCAACTAGTGCAAGAAAAAGGAGTTAAATATTTCTTTCTTTTTTTCCGGATCTGATGATAAACATACTTTGATTTTTTTTAGACCAAGAACAGGCCACAGGAACTGAAGCGGCCATTCCTTCATCTTCATTTTCTGCGTCTTTTCTCCTGTCAGTAAATAGAAAGTAAAAAATGGTTTCTTTTCTCGTCCCAACTATTTAGTCATCTCTCTGTTTCCAAACTTCCAGTGTGTGGGTTTCATCCAGAGCGATGTGAGTCAGCTGGAAAAAAACGGTGGGTATTCAGTGTTATAGTGCCACAGGGTTTACGTTTTTGAAACTGTTCGCTTGGTTATCTTGTGTGGTTTATTTGTCAATATACGCTTTGCTTATCTGCTGTTCTTTCCCTTTTCTTCTGAAATCTATTCGCCATTGTGAGTGTAATATCAATCAAATAGTTCTGGTTTTTTTTGTACTGAGTCACTTTCGACCAGAACAGAAGGCCTGTAGCTTCAGCTCCAGATTTATTTCAAGAGGACAAACTTAAAGACAGTGTCTGCATTAAAAACCACATGTTCTCATATGTATGACACCTACAGAGCTGCAGAGTAAACGAAAACCTTATTCTAAGTGGTTTACGAAGACAAAAATTCCCCCAAAACAGCCCAAATGTGTATGAAAATCATGACTTCAGCAGGGACAATTAACTGTAAACCATAAAACCACAATCAGCTCTGCCTTATTCTAAGTGAATGCAGCCAGGGATGAGCAACGCTGAGTAGAAAATACACATACTTCCACATAGAAACCATTACAGAGGAGAAAAAAGCATAGGCAGCGTCACCCACAAACAACATAATTAGATTTTCCAACAAATGACTGTACTATATTTTATGTCAAACTGACATGTAAAAATGTCTTTTGAGGAACACAAATATTGCTGGGCCATAAAGCATCAGTGTCTGACAGCCATCTTATAACCGCAAAACGTTTTTGGCTATGGTAAACACATATTTTCAGTTTATGCAAGCAATTATGTTAGTCAAGAATATACACCCAGATGTATCTATATAGATACATACATTAGCTCTTAAAGTAACATCCGCACATTATCCATACCGTGTAGCCTGTAGTGGGTCAGTGGGGGGCTGACACTGGGCAAGGGGTGAGGTATTAGCCTAACACGCATGTCTCTGGACTGTGGGAGGAAGCTGGAGAAAACCCACACGGACACAGGGAGAACATCACACAGGAAGGCTCTAGATGGCTGCAGGATCGAACCCATAGCCCACTTGGTGTGAGGCAACAGTGCTAACCACTGCATGATTGTGCCGCTCCCTAAACAACATTTATATGTTGTTTCCAGGCATTACTACACAGAAACATGTTTCAGAATGACAACCAGACATTCATCTAATTAAAGTATCTGCTAGGCCTTTAATACACTCAGGGAATAGCCCATAGCCCCACATTCAACCTGCATTTCAACCAACGTGATTTAACGTGTTTAGAGGCGTGTGCATGAAATTATGACTGGAATCTTGACTACTGCAATATAGAATAAGCTGCTCAATGGATATATCAATAGCAGACTTCTTGTTTTGTTTGTATAATTTGGACTTGAGAAGTGTGATGAAGAAGAATGACTGTGTTTACAAAAAAGCCTGAAGCTTTAACTATTTAAAAAATGCTGCAGGACCAAGCTAATGTCTACAAAGCCATCAACCATCTAATTGATAGTTTCTTGAACGTTTTAAAACATACAGGGAAGGTTCAATGAGTTGACAAACTGACATAATATTTAACAGATTAATCAACATTTAACAGAACTGTCATGTTAGTTGCCATGAAATTGCCAAGGGCATTCTCCAAAAAACCCTCTTCATTCATTAAGTGTCACTTGACTTTCATCTGATTTATACTGTAGGTTTACTCTGGTGCACAAATTTGAACTGTCAGACATACTTGAAATAACACAGCGTGAATTCCATGTTAGCAGTGTTAATGGGGAAGATGTTGATGATAGTAAGGTTTCATAAAACACACAATGTTGTCATTATCTCGAGACAACCCTGTGGCCTCCTCAGGGTCTCCAGGTCAGAGCCGGGGTCATCCCCTGTCGCTCCAGGCTCAGCAGCCCGGCCATGGGTCAGGCCTAATTGAGGCATTTTGTAGGCAGCTTTTCATTTAGTATTAAACTGAGGAGTGAGACTAAAAACTGCTTGAGCCCCCCACAATCCATGTCTTACACACAGACACACACACGCGCTCAAACTCTTTTTCGCTGCTTCTCCACAGAGAGGATTAGAAGTGTGTTTTAAGGACTTGTCGTTGTGCTAAATAGCAGCCTCAGGCCATGATTAAACACGCCGAGGACCCCTTTAGACACACTGAGACACATTCAGCCTTTAGTTTTAAAGATGTGCAGTGAAAGCAACAAAGAACATTACAAGTCACTTCCAAATCTCTGAAGCCAAATGGGCACGTAAAGCCGACCCAAAGCCAGTGCACGGCGTTTACCAAAAGCTCTCTAAACAACTCTGTGGACAATATGTAATTCTGCAGAACAAGAAAACATTTGTGTCCTTTCCTTTCAAAAATAAGTAGCAAATGCTCGCTTCTTTGTTTTGGAAGTTCCATGATTCCATTTATATGCAGTGACCAAGAGAACAGTCCTGGTACAAAATTAAACTCAGCTGACAAGGGCTTGCAAAGAAGATGGATTTTTTTTTTTTTTTTTTTTTTTTTTGGAAAAATTAAGACAGAGACAAAGGGAAAGAGAGAGAGAGAGAGAGAGAAAGAGAGAGGAGCCAGACATCCTCCTCAGCCTGAGGGGCTGTCATTCTTGTAAAGTGTAGAGAACAAAGGTGAGATTGCAATGCAGTTAAAGAAGTTATATCTAATACACACCCAAAAACAAATACATACAAGTACAGACAACCTTTACTTCAATTTACGTCAGCAAAGAAAACCAAAGAATGAAAGTAGAGCAGACACTGTACATCTGCCTTGAATGTTAGATTTTAAAAAGTCCTCTGCCAGGATCGTGTCAAAAAGGATGGCAAAGTAAAAACACAAGAGATGAAGAAAGTTATATTTAATGAGTATGTCACTGTTATCCAGAATGGGATTTCTAATATAGCATGCATCGTTTACACCCAGCTGTTTATGTCCTGCATGTAGACTCGTCTGCTTGCTCCTGCAGACGTGGTGATGAACATTCCTCTAAACATTAAGGAAAATGACTCTGAAATAGATTTGTCGAGAGTTTGCCATCTAAGCTCACAGCAGGGTCTTGCACTGTAGTGCACAGTACAGAGTGGCATGGTGTGACCACTCAGCAGCATGGTGCTTAGCACAAAGCTGCAAACAGCTCAGATCAGCTGGGAAGGCGCAAATAAATAGCATCTTAATCACAATCATCAATCAAGCATCTGCATCTGTATTTATTTAGAAGATGTTGCACGAAGGATGTAATTATAATGATTAATAGTGTGTATAAAAGATCTCCTGTTTAAATACGAGGGGGTCAGTAAGGTTATTCACACACATATACATACTCCGCCTCACACAGTCATGATCAGATGCACAGCAGACTGTCCTGTGATGTCTGGAGTCGCTTCTTTTAGTGTTTTCAGGCTGCTTATGTAATGGTGTGGAGGGAAACCTGTTTAGCTAGGTAGGTAGACTGATGTCAGGTATAGCAGACCCACTCTGCCATTTGTGTTGTTAATGGAGTGATCCATCTGAGTTTGACAGCCAGTCTGCTGGCTGACAGCCTGCAGGGTAAAGAAGTCACTTAGTCTGTTGCTGCAAACTGGCCTGAGAGGGTTCTAAAGCTCACCTGTAGCACCCCGACACTAAGGCATGCAACAATAGAACATGTTATATATGTATTATTATAACTTCTTCTCTCATTTATGCCATTCTTCAAACATTTGGGGAATTTCTAAATCCATTTTTAATTGATGTATTTTTTTTTCCCGTGTAAAGGACTTTTGTCGGTGACTGAGCCTATGAAGGGAAGAATAAAAGTGGAGATGTGCATCCATCAATAGGGCAAACAAATGAGGACACACACACATTTTCAAAAGCGTTCATCTCCTAATCTCCTCCATAACCCCGGAGCAGATGCAACTGTTGATCAGCCTTCATTCCCTTCTGTAGCTGTTTCTGTTGATCTTTCTCCCTCTCTGGAAATCTCTGTTCTCAATTAAAGCTGTCCTCAGGAAACTCAATCTCTCCACTCATGCTGTCCCAGAAACACACACACACACACACACACACACACACACACACACACACACACATACAGAAAGAGAGAGAGGGAGAAACAGACACACATCACACTCATGCTCTGACATGTCCTCCTGTCTGTCTTCTGTTCTCTCACACCGCCAACACACTAAAGTTATAAGGAGAAGATCTTAAAAAGGGATTGAAAAGCAAACTTACCAGACCCGGGATGTGAAAGCTGCGCAGTCTGGAGGTTAGTGAGGATAAGGTAAGGGGAGTATGGGCTTCAAAGTTGTGTAGTAGTTGTGTTTGTTAGTCAGAAGTCTCTCTCAAAGCGACGATAGAGCTCAGCCTGTTGCATTCCGCCTTCCTCTCCTTTTCCCATCTCTCTCTCTCTCACTGAAATACACCCTCTCTCTCTCTCTCCTCCTGAAATCATTGTGTACTTTGATTCACAAACCCTGCCTTTGTCACGTGATCCAACACTTCAAATATACAGCACATTTTTTACCAGCCACAGAATGCCCGAAGGAAGGGAAAACAAGGTCCAGAAAGCTTAGGTTTCAACTTGCTGCCCACCCCCTCTCGATCCCCCTCTCTCTCTTTCTTTGTCTCACAGTCTGCCTCTCTGTCTTTACCTCCTTCTGCACTGTACTGTCAGTCAACACTCTTTTGTTGGATTTCAACTCTGTGACTGTTTGTTTTGAGTTTCTAAATTTGTTTCTGCATTGCTCACTGTCCAAAGATAGGCCAACACACACACACACACACACACAGCAGGGTGCATACATGCATGTACACACAGCCACAATAATGAAACACTCATTAACTCACATACACACACATGCTACAGGGGGGTGCACACCTTTGGGGATATCGGTATCAGCCCTTGGCATTTGCTCCATGTTTACAGTGCCTTGATTTCAGGACTGTGGCAAGTTAATGTGGGAGTCCAGGGGCTTTAGGCCAATCAAAGGCCACTGAGTGCTTTTCTCTGAATATATTTCCCTGATGGGAAAGAAATACAGTGTCCGTTCTTATGGCTACGGACAATAGAAACAATAACTTTAAAACTGGAAATGCAAAATTCTGCTTAAATACCATAACTATGATTCAGATTTATGAAAATGACAGTGTAACAAAATGAATAATACAGACACAAAGTGAGTCAATCTGTACTGGTTGTGCTTGTACATCACATTTGACTTGCTTCAAATGTGTGCAGAATATTATGTTCATAACAAATCTACAGTACAGCTTCTCTAAAAATCTGACAGAATCTGGTATATATGTTAGATAATTTGAAAGAAATCTCCAAAATGCAAACGACCATGAGCTGTTTTCCGTCTTGCTGAGCCTGAGAAGTACAAAGGGCCATTCTCCTGGCAGTTTCTGCACCTTTAAATGAGTTCAAGTGGACTCTTTTCCTCCTACTGGATTTTCCTAAGCAAATCAACCCAGTGGAATTTCAGGTAAGGAAATGTTTAATAGAGATAGATTTGATGAGATCAGAACTGGCCAGTTGGGCCCTGAGGGGCAAAGCTACCTGCCTCTTCATGTCAGAGATAAAGCTGACTGCTACTGTCTGGCAGGACGGCTTCACTGGTGAGTCAACCCATTACAGGATGATCCATGACGGCAACAGTCAGTGCAAGTCACCTTAAAAAATAAGAGCAGCACTCTCTGGTTTTTCTTTACTTTCGGGTTTGACTGGTTAAAACAGTTTTTAAACATGAAGAACTGTGTCCTCACCATTTCATTTAGAATAAGCAGTGAAATAGATAGTAAATGTAAATGTTATGTATATATTAACTATGTCTTACTTATGTTTAGGCACGCTTAAATAAATCATTCATATGGTTTAGTTGTTATTAATTATTTAGTGTCCTTAAAAATGAAACCTGGACATAAAAAAATTAAAAAAAAACTATATAAATGTCTAAAAACACTTAGATTTCAGTTTTCACATATTCAATTTAAATCAAACCAGACAATATAATTTTTATGTATATTTTTTTAGAAACCAAAATAGTTTTCATGGAAAAACCCACTACAATAAAAACTTGAAATTGTTCCTCCAGCTGTTTCATTTCTGCCCTTATAAAAGTTCTACAGGCCTTTATATAAAGAATGGGTCGTTGTTCTGTCCCCCTCTACAACCACATTAATTCCACTCGTAAAATGGAGTTAAATGAAGTGTTGAATGCACGGTCACATGTAGTTTCATTATGAAATGAATAAAACATGTTGGCAAATATACGTTTGTGAAATTTATCTTATCTTCATGAATGTTGTGATAATCAGTTCATTCTTTTGATACATGACATGGAAACAATATCTAAGCTGCATGGGGAGGGCTGGAAAAAAAAACGCTTCTCTTGCTCTGTGTGTTTTTAATAGCAGGAAATATTCGGAATGGATTTTGTCAGAATGGCATTTAATATCAATCTCAAATCCGCATGTTCCGATACAAGAAGTCTGCCTTGGATCACATGGTTTGATCTGATCTCTTTGGTTATGAATACAAAACAGGGAGGCATCCGACAGGTCCGCTGCTGTAACCATCTGTGACTGCCACACTTCTCAGCACCCGTGTCAGTGTGAGAGGTGAAAGGTTAGTGCTGTTTGTGTTTCTGTGTCAGTGAAATGCACAAAGAGGAGGGGAGTGTAAAACGTCTAGCTGAGTGTGAAAGAAGCATTTGTGTATTTCTGACTGTAAATCTAATGGAGGGAGGGTGGGGGGGGGCAATCTGCATCCTTTCCTGCACATGCAACCACATGTTGATACATGCGTGCATACTCAGACAAATTCACCAATGTTTTCATTCTCTCCCACCTATGTTCTTATGTCTTCTTCTTGTGTTTAGTGTAAATGAGGGGCTTAAAAAGAAAACCAGGAACATGAGAGGAGCTTTGTGAGGCCTACAGGTAGGTTATTAGAGGTTCTGCCTTTGATAACTACAACCTGACGGCGTACAGCGAAGAAAGAACAAAGAAATGAAGAAAAACTGAAGACGAAAAAAAGGGGAGCTTATAACTTTCTGCAGAGCTTGAAATGGGGCCCGTTTTGGCAGCGAGGAGCAGAGAAACCACAGAATGGTGCGACTCTGGAGCTGAGGGGTTGAGGAGGCAGAGGGGGAGCTGAGGCAACGGATAGAAGGAGAACAGAAACGGTGAAGGAGGAGGGTGCAGACGGCAGGTTTTAATCAGCAACAGGCTGTTGGTAATGAGATCACTATCCCATTTCTCTCAGACTGATGTCATGTGAAGCCCTGTAGTGCATGGAGAGGCATGCAGAGGATGACAGGCATGCCTGACAAGCTCACTCGCTTGCTCGGGCACACACAAACACACAAGCACACACGCAGGAAGGCAAAGACAGAGTTGCACTCATATTAAAGCTGGCAAATGCCCACAAACCAATAACACGGGCACTGGGGCACAGGCACACAGGAGACACAAGACACAAAGAACCTTTAATACACCACAACACCCTGCTGTTAATTTTCTTCAAGCAAGAAAAAGAGCTGACACAAATAAAATCACACCCACACTTTCACCATAAACACATTTTTGGTCCCAAGGCTCCCTTATGTCTTTTCTGTCTCTCAAACAGCTAAACATGCCTACACACAAAGAACATACTGTACCAGTAGTGTGGGCTAGCTAGAAAAAAAAAAAACAGAAGGAAAAGAAAACGAGGGAGAGAAAGAGAAAGGAGGGGTTGAAATAAACGAGAGAGGTTTTCATTCAAAGACAAGCAAAATCCACTAAACTGTTTGTGCACACAGTGATACACAAATTCACTACACCCCAACCAAAGATGTACCTGAGCAAATTTGCTTAACTGGTTTATTTGCAGTGATTAGTGTTTGTGGGCAGGTTGACAGGTAAAGAAAAGAAGACAGAAAAGAAAGACGGGGCTGGAGGTGTACATGTGCATCCAATGAAAGGAGAATAGTTTTTCCTACATAAACGTTCCCCAAAATTCAACCATGATGTCACGATGAACCTGTTGTGAACCCAACTCTGTCAACTACCATTACTGTCTCGTTCCCTTTCTGTTCCCCGCCGTTCCCTCCCACTTCACCGCACTGCCTCTTCATCTCCTTCCACTGTCCTCATCTCCTTCTCGCACTTCCACTCTTCATCTTTTGCTATGCATTGTTGTCTAGCTGCATTTTTCTTTTAAAAACAAGCGGCATATGATACCCCGTCACCCCGTCCTTCCTAACCCAGCCCCCAAACACACACACACAAACAAGCTACTCACAGCCATTTGGAAAGTCTCTGGTATAACAGGGACAGTTTTAATCAGAACAAGCTGGCATATTTTGGCCAAGACTTGCACTTATGGTAATTCAATCAGAAAGAGAGGGGAAAAAGGGGGGGAGAGAAAAAGTGAAAAGGGGCACACAGAGGGTAGTAGAGTGCGAGACGGGGAAATAAGAAAAACAGAGGGAGGAAAAAGGAGACAGTGGGCGGATGGGAGGGTGAGGTAGGGGTTGAGTTGTTGAAGGAGTTTGATCCACATGTGGAAGTGATTGTCTAATTACAGCAGATATGTATAAGTGTTACTGCCTGCGGGACAGATGGCGATTGGAACGTGCTGCACCGTGAAAATATGATGATTGGATGAAGGAGAAATCAAGATCGGTAATTAAGGAGTAAGAAAAAAGACTGAGAGAAGTGCCATGGTGGTTTCCTGCAGCCTCAAACAAGAGCTTCTTCCCAATTCAGATGCTCCTTTAGAGGAAGCCAGGTTCAGCCTGCGACTCCTCCAAATGAGCCAGTCCACAAAAAAGCTAAACAAATCCCACATTTGAGTGCTCCTCATATAATCAGTGGGTTTTAAAGATGTATCAGTATAACCTTTCCTACAAATTATGAGAATAAATAGCAGTTTTGATGAAGAAGGCTGACATTTTGGTAAATGTGATTTGATTTAGTGGAGAATATCAACGCCAATGTGTTCTTTATACAGAATTACATAGCAGGAGCCAGTTAATGTCCAAAAGTCACAAAATCCACCACACAGTACCCCTAAAGCTCACTAGTTAATACATCATCTCTAGTTTATTTGTTTGTACAAAAAGCCAGACTGTGACAATGGTAATTCATCATTTTACAGGAATTTATATGCTTTATCGCTTCCACTGCAGTTACTTTTTACAGTCTCTGCGGTTTTAGAGGTGCTTGTTACCTTCACACAGAGCCAGGCTAACTGTTTCCTATTGTTCCCACTCTTTATGCTAAGCTAAGCTAACTGGTTGCATAACTGAAGACAAGGCACTGATACCCCAACCTGGTGGGGAAAATCCACCCTTTCCTGAATGAGAACCATGGCCTCAGACTTGGAGGTTCTGATTCTCATCCCGGCCTCTTCACACCCGGCTGAGAACCGCCCCAGTGCACGCTGCAGGTCCTGGCTCGAAGAAGCCAACAGAACCACATCATCTGCAAAGAGCAGAGGTGGAATTCTCCTCCAAGAGCTGCCACCTTATTGTGGTGGAGGCATTTGAGTGCCCAAATGATCCTGGGAGCTACGTTGCCTGTGGATTATTCCTCTGGTTGGGTCACCCAAGGCAAACTGGTCTCAAGTAATGGACCAGACAAAGAGTGGCTTATAAAGGCCCCCATATGAATGGAAATACATCAAGGCACACGACCCTGCCTGGGAGAGGGTTATTGTGTCCCCTCCCTGGAGTCAGGCCTGGGGCAGGGGCTCGAAGGCGACCACCTGGTGGCCCACGGGGCCCAGTCAGGCACAGCCTAAAGACAAGACATGGAGCCAACCTTCTGTGGGCCCACAACCTGCAGAAAGGACCATATGGGGTCAGGTGCAATGTGGTTTGGGCAGCAGTCGAAGGCGGGTGCCTTGGCAGCCCAACCCTCGAATGGCTAAGCTGGATCTTGGGACAGTCATTGGTTAACAATTTAAAATGTACTGTTAGTACAGTTCGCCACATTTTACCACATTACAAACCCCAGGTTATAAGAACACACAAGGTTTCATGATATTTTATTTGCCCTCAACTTTCTCCACACTCTCTCTCCACTTTCTTCACTGTGCTAAAACAAATGTGTATTAAACAGCCTGGGTACAGTATGGATGGAGCTGTGCCCCTCAGGATAATCTGGCACCTCTTCACAAGAGGCTGCCTGTCAACAGATCTCAGCAGAGCTTGGCTGCCTGCTGCAACATCTGTCTGCCTGTCAGAAAATGTAAATGCCCTCTGGAGGGCAAACCATCACACATAGGTTGTTGCTGCTATCATAGCACTCAACTTTGTTTGCTTTTGGCTTTGTAATCCTGATTGCACAATGTGGTTTAATTCTTTACTTATCTATGTTGATCTAAATGTTTTCATAGTAATTTTAGATTAATATAATCATCATTAAAACAAGTCACAAAGTATATTTTATGTCACACATCAGTGTCATTGGACCAAATCATCTGAACTGAATCAGTGGTTTTCACTGTCTTCATTTCCTAAACTGGCAACTGTCTTTTTCTTTTGTCTTTTCAACAGCAAACATTAGAAGACAAATTATTCATGCAACTCCAGTGACACTCACCTCTGTCGAAATACAACTCCCCTCCAAGCTGATCTCTCTGCTGTAAAGCTTCAAATGATGAATTTATGAGATAGAATTACTTCGCAGAATAGAAAGTAAAAAAAAAAGAAAGATCTGATGGCTGACATTTTGTTTTAGCATTATTGGCTTTGTGGTGATAAACATACAATAAATGTCACTATTTCTACTTGTTTTCTAATTTGCCAGATGCTGCTTAAACAATAACAGATGGAGAGGAAGAGAGTTGCAGAGAAAATGAAGAAGAAAATGCTAAATCCTTGCTCTTGCGATCCCCAATGCCAGGAGAAATCACCCTGTCTACACTCCTGAAAACCTTTTCTCACCTCTAACAAACACACCATCACTGGACCGCAGAGCTACAAGAGCCACACTATACTGCACTCCCTCATTTGTAAACTCAAAGTCAATAAAGTGAAGTCAGTGAGAATAAAAGTCCCAATAACATTATATTTCCCTTGAAAATATTCCAAAAGTATGACACTATATACTAATGTATCTGTCAATGCTGGGTGTGTGAGTAGCCCCAGGTGCAGCTGTACTCATTCTCCCATGTATCACCTAAAGCAGTACGCAGCAATTAGACTAAAAAACCTGGTAAATTCCAAAGGTCACAGTTTGTTTTGACAACCATCAAATGCAGAGCCGTAGCACAATTCTTGCACAGATACAAACAGAGTCAATAAGGCTCCAGTGCTCATGTTTTATGGTCCTCCCTATAAGTCCAATTAGAGCTGCAATGCTAATGTGCTACATACCTATTTCAGTCCTCCCTCCATCTCTGCTGATATGAACACATACACCCTCAAACCTACGTTAAAATGTAGTGACAGGAAACGTTTGCAAGGCTTGACATACCACTAAGTTTAAAGCTTTGAAAACTCTGTGAAATTCCCAACACAACCCAGAAAATAAGTTCTCACAGACCTTTACCAATGCTAGCACTGCCACCTTGAGATCAACAAGCAGTCCTGCATTTCAGAACCAAGACTAAAAGCAGTATAGTCGGGGGATGGGGGTCTTTTCAGCCCGTCATTATTAATGTGTATAGTAATGCAACGGTCAAAACACTCTTCACCAGTTATATGCCTCATACTCATTATGTCCAGATGACATGATTCTATCCATCCATCCATCATCTGTACCCCCTTATCCCTAACCAGGGTCACAGGATCTGCTGGAGCCTATCCCAGCTCTCTTTGGGTGAAAGGCAGGGGTACACCCTGGACAGGCTGGTGACATGATTCTATTTCAGGTAAAATCTGCCCACTAAGCTGCACGTCTTAGTGAAACCACAGTGAGGCGCTATTTAATTACTTATATCTACTACAGGATCATATACCAGGTTCAAGACCAGGTTTTTGTTGAAAATCTCTCTCCTGCAGAGACTCAGGTGAATTCAGCTGGGGGCATCAGGTATTGTAAAACATATTAAAAATGCTGCTTTTATTTTCTCACAAGATTTATATATTAACCAATAATCTTTTACCTACCCCATTAAAACAAACCTTAATTAATAACACATTATAATGTTTATAGTCAATGGTGGAAAAGGTGGAACCAGCAGGATGTTGAGCTTAGAAACACACAGTTCTATAGGATTGTTTGTTTTAATGATGTATTTATGGTCAATGTGATGTAAAGTTCAGAGTCATGTTTCAACTACAATCATTATATTTTTATATCTAGTAATTCTTTAAAGGTCCATTAACCTATTACCTAACAGCAGCAGTGGACAGATTGATATGATCATGATGATATTTCCTAAGAGATAGAAAACATCTTTTAATAGAACTGACAATACTGCTAAATCCTCAAATCATTTTATTTAGGTAAACAGGCTGAATAACTGTTGTTGGCTGTGTGTGTGTGCTGAAGGTAAGTTAAATCATTGATGATTCATTCAACATCAGTCTCTTTTATGTCGTATAAATGTGATGTTGGTAAATGTAATGTCTGAAATTAGCATTTTCTATTAAGTAGTTTAACAATTATTGCAAGTTACATAATATTTCCACACAATAAACTGGATCTTATATGTAGGTACATGTTCTGCTATGTTCTCCTACGATTTAAAGGAAACAAAAACTGTTAAATAAATTATAAATGAGGAAATTATGACTTCTGCCAGGTCTGTTACCTCGTACTTTTCAGGGACCAGACATATTTTTCTGGATGAGACCTATTTTGTAGGACCAGTCATATTTTCAGGGACCAGTTGTATTTTTCATAGACCAGTCGTAGTTTTCAGAGGCCAGACGTACTTTCTTGGACCAAACATATTTTGAAGATCAGTCATATTTTCTAGAGACCTGTCATATTTTTCTTGCCCAGTTGTATTTTCCAAAGACCAGTTTTATTGTCCAGAAGCAGTATAAGAATGGTTTGTTTGATAGATAACAGAATGGTTTGTTTTTTTTTTTCTTCTCAATATTAAATTAATTATACATATAACTATGTAAAATATGTATATATTTACTCAGGGTAATTTAACTCTGGGTTGATTGAACTAATTCTGATCTGGTTTTCAGAAACCGGAAACTCAGTTTCCCATGTCAGGGTCAACCCAGAGTTCAGGGTTAACTTCAGAGTTTGTTCAACCTGCTTTCTCAAACAGGCCCCTGGACATGTGTGTGTCTGTATGTGTGAATGTGTCTGTCCATGGGTGTTGTGTATATCTGTGTGTGTGTCTGTGTATGTATGAATGTCTGTGTGCATCTTCTGGTTACCATGGAGATGTAACCTGTTTACTGTCCTTTAGAGATTAACCTGAAATAATCCCGTCGGACTCTGCCTGACCACGACTGGGCTCAGGCAAACAAATGTGTAAGTCTGGTGGTTTTGGTGCAGCTAATTCTTTCCAGAATGGTCTGTGTCAGTGCTTTCCTGTTATTTCATTAGATCATTATATATAATCAGTGTCTTAATGTTTATCAACGTTTATATGTTGATCATATGTTTCTGTATGTGCATTATCTGAAACAAACTAATGCCTAAATGACAAAATCCAAGTACAAGGACCTAAATATCGCACGGTACTTAATTACTGTACAGTAAACATACAAAGACTGTGCCATATTTGGATCCTGTCGTTTTTCGTGGTTATTTGTAAGGAAATGGTGAAAACATGATGGCAGACCCTCCTAACTGGAAGTGACACAAGCAGATGACCTTTATATCAGATACAGATTATGACCTCTTAGCCTAATTCCCCACAAGTTAGGAGCTGCAGTGAGAAGCTTTTCATTCAGCTCACCTATCAAGTATAAATAAATCCCACCCAACCCCCAAGGGTGAGCTGCGTGACCTACATGTAATCCTCTACATGCCTGCCAGCAACAGGCGGCTGCTCGAGTGCTTTGTAGAGACACTGCGGTTTTAGGCACATTCGAGCTGTTTTACGACGCTCATGTTTGTGCGAGCAGCTCCTGACCTACATTCGCTCGGCCCCAGCCAATCTCCGGCGATATTTCTGCTTTCAGCAAACACAATCCGCGAAGAGAAAGGAAACGTGATGCAGAGGCGGGGGGACGCTGGGAGTCACGGTGAGCACCGCCCTTTCCGCACGTGTTGGCGCCTTCAGGCAAAGATCGTCTATGATAAAAAGACAGCCACTCAGAAGTTAAAGGCAGCGCCGGCTTTTGGCTGACAACGTGGAAGATATGTTTGCGCATGCGCCCTGCTAATGCGTTTTTGACCAAATAAAATATAACTTCTTTTTTTTTTATTTCAAGTCACATATATTGTACATACTATGTGTTTATAGTTATTCTTTCATCCCATATGCTCTTTGGAATAACTGAAAACTGCATTGTTTATTTTGCACACAAACACAAGCATTTTCATTTATGCCAACTGCCATGATATCATACGTTGCATATAGGAGCTTTCTCTATATATTGATTAGGGGTTTATAATGTTCCCAACTCACTTTGTGTTTCTTCTTGTGCTTAAATATAGATCAGAATGACTAATCAGAAACACTAGGATACAAGTGAGAGTCTAAATATAGAAGTACCCATTATTCTATTATTGAAATGAAAAGAACCTATCAACACTGCTGGCTTTGAATAACCTACCTTAATATCCACATGACACAATTTTGTGAACTATTACCACCTTAACCATTTCATCTGAATATTCGCTAGTTTTCAAAGTTTTGGTCAGATAATAAAATTGAATATACTACCTTTAACTTCACTTTATACAGTTAACACTAAATTAATTGTTCGTTTTTTCTTTAATAAAGCAGACATGTCTGATATCAATAATGAAGGCAATTATTAGTTGATGCCCTTCAGTTCTCCTATGAAAAACTAAACCAACCTTAAAAACTGAGCTCAATATAAACTCAAAAGAAGTTGATTTTAACACAGGGTCATTTTACAAGAACTAAATTTCCAACAAATCAGGACTTAAAATCCGACTATGTGTTTCTGGATGATATGGAGTTAGCCTCGTGCCTCTGGGGGCCTTCCTGATCTGTTTAAAATCCAGCCTCGGTGTCTCGGTATTAAAAGTCATTACAGTCTGTCCTCACCCAACAACAAAGGTCGGAGTGAGACCTCTCACTTCCCTGTCCCCCAACCCCCTCCTTCACGCTTATCGCCGAGCTCGAGCGGCTCATTTGCATAAAATGTGTGTCAGTAGGGCAGCGCGAGCTCACATGCCATGCGCACATGCTGCAGAGCTTTAAACGGCATTCCAACGTCGAACGAGCCCAATGTGCCGTTTCCACGCGGGGCTCTCGGCCAATGACAAAGTGAGGAAGAGTAAAACGGTGGGGGCGTGAACGGGGGTGGGTGTGGGGGTGAAATGTTTTCAAAGAGCGTGACACAGAGAGAGAGAGAGAGAGAGAGAGAGAGAGATCTGATATACATCAACGAACAGGCGGTTGAAGGAACACACAAAGACAGAGAGAGAGAGAGAGAGAGAGAGAAAAAAACTGGTCACATTTCTCAGGCACCTGAAAACGTGCTGGTTATTTTAGGACGCGTGTTGCTTATTGATGAGTGGGGAGTGTATAAACTACTTCCACTCTGGTCATGTTTTGATGTGACTGTACATGGCAAGCAGCTGAATGCTTTGGGACCTCTGTAATTTAGAGAAGCCCTATACAGTGATATCTTAACCACAGTCGGGCATCATAAGGTGTGCAGCCGGAGAACCGGACTAAACTGTGCATCTGTTTACCTTGGACATTATCTGGATCATTAAGAGATTTACTCTTAATTCTTTTTTAAAAAAAAATTTTGTATATTTTTTTTTCTGTGCTGAACCACTCCAGGTGGTCTGAGCTTTGGGATTCACTCTCCATGCCTTGGCAGTTCATGACTCTTTCACCTATTTCAACGAAACTCCTCAGTGGCAAGCAGGGGCAGACAATCCAGCTTTAAACGCCCACAATTACATAGCACGGAACAACAGAACCACATCGATCGACTGGGAAACATGGAAAATAGCCCTGGTGGTAAGTCGCTTTGCTGTTTCTTTTACTTGAAGCCACTGAAAAGATCATTTCAGTGCCAACAAAGGTTATTTTGAAAGGACCATGTAATTATGTATAATAGGAACAGATGCTTTGCACTTTCCCACATGAAAATATTAATTTTAGAGGAAAAAAATCTGTCTATTTTTTTTATTGTATCAGAAAAAATCCGCACAGAGCAGCTTGTTGTAGAAATGCACCACTCGCTGTGGTTTGTGTCTTGTTCAGCTGCATGTTAGTTTCAAACGCTGGGGCCAATGCAGCAGATTATTAGGTGCAATACAAGTGTGAAATTAAGCTCTGTCCCTGCTGTAACATTCAACATGATTTGGATCTTATTGTGAAACTCAGACCGCAAACGCCTACACACACACACACACACACACACACAGGAGTGATGTATGATCTGGGCAGAATTATCACAGGCTTTTAACTGTATTTCATCTGTGTAAGATGTGGCACATGGTCAAGTGCTTTAGGGGCTACAGACTGGGGGGGGGGGCTCCGACTGACTGAGCTGTGCACGCAGAGGGAAGTCCTCTCCTGTCAATCTTTACTGCAGGCTTCCGATTCTCTACACGTAAACAAACTCACGTGAAGCCAGGTCTAAAACGCCCCCTGGCCGGGCACGTTGACTTGGTCTATCTGGCTTAACACTATTAACTTTACTCTCGTGGTATTTTTCGTTAGATCGTGCAAACCACGCGCACACGTTGTAACACTGTGGGGGGAGTCGCAGAGTCCGAGCTGTTGATTTGTTGCAGTGTGTGACTCATTTAACTTTTTTTCATTTGTAGCCGTTTCCCTAACACATGTGAGCAGGCCATGTCAAGGAGCTGTCACGCCCACTGAGTCAAAACAAGTTCCCGGTGCCAAGTTTTCCTACTGGCCGGGACTTTAAAGAGCAGAGTTCTGCCAGGAATTGAATCATGCTCAAAATGTTGTGGGAGGGAGCTGAAGATGAATGAGCAGAGCAAGAGACAGAAACGGTCAATCCCCCCCCCCACACTCTCCATAGGACAGGATCTGAAGGGTGGTCTAATATTAGCGTCTTAGGGGGCTGATATTAAACAGATGGGACCTGGACCAGCAATAAAGTATTAATAGAAACATATTAAGAATAGATGACATATCAGATCTAAAGGTAGGATGCCCACTAATAACCACACACGGATGCCGACAGAGAAAGATTACTATGGTAACCAACCCGCAGACATCACCATTACGCCTTTTTTTCATCCGCTCTAAGCCCAGTGCACCCTGGGTAGATAATGTTGGGAATCATGCGCCTGATTTTTAATACACAGCTACCCCGCCTCGAGCTCGCGGCACGTGGATACAGCCTCAGCATCCACGTGCTGCGCATGATTCTCGAGCGCCTCGCCCCGCGCGGTCGTTCCTCTCCATCGCGCGCGCTCTCTCTCTCTCTCTCTCTCTCTGCTCGCGCTCAGCCCGCACGGGGATTCCTCTTTATTTGCTGATAGCTTGGTCAGTGGGTCAGATGGTTTTAGCAGCCTGTTCTCTCGCCCTGGTTACTATAACTGCTTTGAAACGTTCATTAGAATCTACAATCACCCGCTGCAAAAGTGAGGCATTACCGTTTGGTGACTGAAAGGACACATTAACCTACATCTGGCGGTGTTAAATCTGGGTTTTGGGTGGCTAACCCGTTCCTGCTCCTACTGTTCCATTTATTTCAGTGGCATGACACAAAATGACCACTGAAAGCCAAAAACGACCCAGTATTATGGGAGAAGTATTCACAATATAACCCTTCCTTGTTGACCGAATTTATCATCAATGACATCAAAATAAATTAAAAATAGGCAAAAATTATTAAAAACAAAAATGAAATCTGATTAGGTGATATTTAATATGATTTCTTATTAACATTTTTCTACCACACTCAATAAAAAAGTGTTTGTCATGGATCATACAAAATAGTCAACCATCCCTTCAGCTTCAGTGGTTAAAGATTTAACTGTAGTGAAGAAGGTGAGTGACTTAGTAGCTGAATAACAAAATTTAGGTCAGTGTGTTTGTGAAAGTGTTAATGAAGGTCACACTATGGGAACATTTTTTAGAACCTACCAAGGATTTGCCAGTTGCCTGTTCAGTGACTGTTCCCAATGTAACCTCCACCATTTAGATAATGACCTTGTGCCCTAAAAGCTTGATTATTACCTCATTGCTAATGATGAAATAGACATGCTTCACTTCTTTATGAGTTTTTATGCAAGAAATTGAAGATATTTTTTTATTCAACTGTAAAAACTTACACAAATGCATCACATGTATGATTCATGCTAGTGAGTACAGAAAGCTTGAGGTCGAGCTCTGATGCCACTCCTGAAACCAAACTCCTTGACACCTCTGACAGACGATCACACAACCAGCTAATTCACATCAAATGCCAAGTTCGATTCGAGTGACACATCGTATTTCTAACCAAGATCAGGTTTAACTGGCTTCATCTAGTTTTTTTACATACTCCATTAACTGGTGAAACCAAAATGCCTGCACATGAAACTCTAAACATTAATAGCGAACAATAAAATCATGAATGGTTATTCATATGGCAGATAAAGATGGTGGTTTGTTGCTGAGTGATGTTAAGCACATTTAGCCAGTTGTTCAAAGGGAAGAGCACATGATATCAGCATAATGTCTATAAAACCTGCCCTGAACTCTGGACATTAATACATAATGTCCAGAGTTGAGGAACACATGTGTAGGGAAGTCACAAAAGACTGGCATGAGGAGGGCTGGTGGAGCGTTTTGTTGATTGTGTAGTTATTATGTTTGCATTCGCAGGTCACATGTTGTAACCTGTGCCTGAGCACAACAGGGACAATTCCCAGAGCACATTGTGTCACCCACTCAAACCAGATTCTAGGAAACGGTTACAAGGAGACGAAATATGAAATGTTTTTACACCAGATAGGCGGGGACATGGCTGTTAGTGTAGTGGGTGTGGAGTTCACGTGACAGCAGGATATGACCCTTTCTACACATGTCCATGATTATTTATCTTTCTCACACTAATGCATACACCTGGCTGATGCTGGAGCTGCCGCCACACACAAGCCATCGAGCACAGTCTCTCATATGCAGTGTTGACACGTGTGGGCAGTGGAATTAAGGAGGCACTTAAAGCTAAACAGAAATGCAGCACGTGTTTTCTCAAGGAGAGAAAGCACAAGAGATGGGGGAGGCTTTTTTCACAGAGGACTCAAGGTCCTTGGGAGGAAATGTGCAAAGTGTGTGTGTGAAGTGTGTAATAACGTAGTAACAACTCATGGGTGTTGCTACCACTTCAGAAAACACTGTCACTTAAGTTCACATAGTTATAATCTAACTTGATTCCTTTGACAGACTTCTAACATCAACTGCGTTACAAGATTTGATACTGTGGTTGTTCAATGAAAATAGTTGGCTGATAGTGAACCACCATGTGCAATCATGATCATCACAGTGTGAGCACAGTGTTGCAGGCTGGAATAAATGAAACATACAATTTCTCACAAACATTTTTATTGGCTGTGCTTTTATGCTAAGGTGTGTAGACACTACACAAAAACACAGCAAACCTAGCTGAAGACCATAGGGATCACCATAAGGAGACCACCTGCATAAATTCATGAAATTGTGAATCTCTAAAAGAGAAAAGTCTTTTCTAATTGGTGTTTCTTGCTTTATTACCAAAATATTATAAATCAAAAGGAATTTGGTCAACCTTAAAAGTAGGGAGATTATGTTTGGTGTCCTCCCAGGGATACAAACACATGCTGATAATTGTGAACACATATGTTCACCTAATTAAAAAAAGCACAAGCAAATAATTTTACTGCATCAAAACAGTTGCCGGCAACAACGTGACTGTGACCCTCAGTTTCTAGTGGGTCTGTACGATGCATCGACCTATGGTACCTGTGCCCTGCTTGCTTTCCCCCATGTCTGCAGTCACAGCGTAAAACCCTTCTCTATTCCAAACGTGATCTGCCCAAGTGCTTGTTATTGTTCTGCTGCTGTTGTCTACACGGGACTGCGCAAAGAGCCTTGTGAGACGGGCGGGAACTGTGTCAAGAGTCCATGTGAGCTCCCGGTCAGGTGGCTGGCAGATAGATGGGTCTGCAGGCCTAGAGCCAAAGTGGGGAGGGAAAGGGAGGGAAGGAGGGAGGAGGAGGAGGTAAGAGGGGAGGAGGATAGAGAGGAAAGGAGGGGGTGGGAGGAGAGGAGAAAAGACTTAGCGCTGAAAGCAAACAGGCAGGGAGCTGGCTGGCTCAGCCTGCACGTGATGGGCAGTCTTTCATCTTCAGGCAAGAACACTGTCTGCAAAACAAGGCGGGTGGATGGATGGATGGGTGTGTAGGGGTAATAAGCCATTTCCGACTTGACGTGACATCTGTAACCAAAGACATTTTTATGGCACACATGGTATGGTAGTGACTCATTATTTTCTAGTAAGGGTGGATTTGTTTTGTTTATAAATTCTTGATTTAGAAATATGTTTTGGATATCATATATCATGTGACACACTGTCAGCTACTGTATCAAAGAAATCACACCATGCGTTTTAGAACATTGGTATTTAACCAAGAATCTTATGTGTGTGTTGGTGTTGATCTTGTCTGGTCATTGTTTATTTAAAAAACATGGTGTCAAAGTATCTGGAATCAGTAAAAGCCAAACACAGGCAGGTTATTTGGTTATCTAGAAATCCATCTATCTTAGAACTGAAAAAAATCTGTTCATACATCCAGGTCAGTGCTGTTGTTGCTCTAGCCGTGACATATTTTTTCATAATTATTCATGAGATGAAATTTCTGTTGTCCCAACATGCTCAGGGTTGTATGTGTCTGTTGGAAAGTCTGCCAAATAAGCACTCCGACCTACATTGTGCATGTTAAAAGAGACCTAGACAAAGGTTGATGAACGGGTTTCTCACCCTTCTCTCTTCCTCCAGGTGGTGTTATCTTGTATGCCGGCTCATCTGGTAGTGCCAGTCCGAGTCCTGGCAGCCCTTCAAGTGGATACCAGACCCAATCGCCCTCCTCCCACTCGCAGCCTTCATCCCCTGAGGGTGTCTCCTTTCAGGAGATTGGGGCCCTAAAGCAGCGAGTGGAACGAAGGGGCGGAACTCCTTCCCCGAAAATGGTCTTCCAGTTTCCTGAAGTAAACAATGATAAAGCCGCCCAAATTACAACGGTGTCATCGGCAAACTACAACCATCCCACAGTGGCCAAAAGATCGTGTAGTTTCACTGGCACATTCACGAGTAAGTGCACACTCACTTCACCCCTTCATGGTCATTATGTTTACCTGCAAGCAGTGTGATAATGTATTTCCATCTGTGATGTCTTTTCATAGAGACGGGCGGTATGGTGCTTCTGTGTAAGGTGTGCGGGGACATCGCATCTGGTTTCCACTATGGCGTGCATGCCTGTGAGGGCTGCAAGGTGAGACAAAGCCAAGCTACTAATATATCATGCCATGTTTTCAGCAGCTGCACACACAGACACATGTAAAGACTGTAAAGAGACACGTTTTAAAATTTCTCCTGTTCCTTCTTCAGGGTTTCTTCAGACGCAGCATTCAGCAGAATATCCACTACAAGATGTGTGTAAAGAATGAAAACTGCCTCATCATGCGCATGAACCGAAACCGGTGCCAGCACTGCCGCTTTAAGAAATGTCTCTCCGTGGGCATGTCTAGAGATGGTGAGAGACAGTGTTAATGGTGTTAAAGATATTCACGTATAGGTCTTTGTTCCCTCAGTCCAGAGAAAATGATTGAATTGATAAATGCAGGTTTATACACAGAGGCAGAAAAATGTTATTAAAAAGTCTAAATTAGTTTTGTTATGGTTTTTGACTAGAAGATGATTCCACTGTTGAACTTGTCCTTCGGCAGCTCTCACGCTTCATCACAAAACCTCATTTTCTCTTCGTTTTTTTTTTCTTTTTTCTCTCTCCATTCTCCTTTTATAATTTGTTCCCTTCTGCCCCCGTCTCTTCTTGCGCTGTGGTCTGATTTATGGCAAGAGGATCTCAAGAGTCCCAGTAGTCATCAGTCAGAGAAACTGTGACTAATATAGTTTATTTGCAGAACTGGGGCACAGAGTTGTTGATTACGCCCCATGTTCATCAAGATGTACAGTCTTAAATTAATTTTTTTCAGCACTGACATTTACAAATGCTCATTTGATAAACAACCATCTTGTTAATCAGAACACCTACAGTGCCTGAATCGAAATGAAAATAATATTAAAACACCTAATCTGCTTCTCATTATTTCAGCACAGTCTATTCTCTTGAGATATCCCTAAACTAGGTGGTCTCTGAAGCAAACATTTTTATGTTGACCCAAAAAGACAGAATTCAGGTATTAAAAAATGACCTGCTAATTCATCTGATCATGACGCAGAAACTTTATTATTCAAGCCCACAGCAGTACACTCCGCTGAAGCCACTTTCTATTATCATTTCATCCCTTTAACTTGACAAATTATTTTTTCTTTTTTACCTTTGACCCTTTGTCTCCCACCTGCCTCTTAGTGTTTTTAACCTTTCCACACTTCTCCAATGTGTCATTTTACAAATGACATCATGTTCAGAGCTGTTGGCCCAGTGACCTACTTCCACAGGAAAAGAGAGAACAAGTGTTCAACTGAAAGGCAGAAATGGAGAGAGAGAAAAGTGGGGGAGGTGGTGTAGCATACAGCTTACTATAAATAGGACTGTCAGTGGAGGTGTGGTGTTGAAGAAGGGGGGAAGGGTGGATGGGAAGGGCTGGAGGGGAGGATGAGGCAGGCAGAGGAGATGAAGGCTTTAGTAGCCTGTATTGTGGTGAGAACAGGTGTGATGGAGCAGTTAGAGACAGAAGAGAGGGTCAGTGCATCAATTGAAGTGTTGCCAGTTAAGAGCAGTGATACCAATGCTTGATGTCAGTACATGCTAACAGAGGATGCTCTCTTCTGGTTGCTGTTCTTCTCAGCTGTGCGTTTTGGACGTATTCCCAAACGGGAGAAGCAGAGACTGCTGGATGAGATGCAGAGCTACATGAACAGTCTCAACGAGCCAACTTCCGTGGAAATGGAGGTGTCGCCTCCTCCTGATGCCCCCTGCAGCCCACAGAACCAGACGAATGAAGGAGTGGGGTCCATATCACAATCTTACCGCAACAACTTAATGAACAATGATGAGAAACCACTAAAGGTGGCTGTCAGCAACCACAACGTTGGCACTTCCTCTTTCCAAAATAGTTTGGCACAGGAACCTTCCCTGTCGCACACAACAACCCAAACACAGCACACGGTTCAGGGGGATCAGGTAAACCTGACATCAAGTTATCATGTCCCCACAAACTGCCATGTTGCCTCCACCACCAACGAAAACTCCACTAACATTGACAACGCCAAGTACACCTTCTCCTCCAACCACAATCAGTGCCCGATCAGTGGCCGCCTATCATCTCAGTCCTACCCAGCCAACCAGAACAGTTTCCCAGCCAGTGATTCCCAGAACCAAAACGCATGCCCCTGGAAGCTCAATGGTGGCGCCAAAGTCCTGGTGAGACTGTTTTTCTTTTTTGAGCAAATGAATATATAAGAATTGAATGTGAAGTGAAATTCCTAATCCTTTTCTTTTCCTCTTCTTTCTGTCTCCCGCAGGCATGTCCACTCAATTCATGTCCTGTTGCTCCGGCCAGTCGTTCCAGCCAGGAGGTCTGGGAATCTTTCTCCCAGTGCTTCACTCCTGCTGTTAAAGAAGTAGTGGAGTTTGCAAAGAGCATCCCAGGCTTCCAGAGTCTTAGCCAGCATGATCAGGTCATGCTGCTTAAATCTGGCACTTTCCAGGTACATGCACTTAAGAATTTGTTTGTTGCCTTTGGAAGTTTACATGTACTTCCTTTCATTTGCTTTGCAGTTCTGATTTTTTTCTAATGCAGACTTGGACTTGTTCTGCTCACAGGTTCTGATGGTGAGGTTCTGCTCGTTGTTTGACCCGAAGGAGAGGACGGTGACCTTCCTCAATGGGCAGACATACTCACTGGCATCACTGAGGGCTCTTGGCATGCGCTCCTTACTGGACGCCATGTTTGATTTCAGTGAGAAGCTAGGATCTTTGGGTCTGGAGCCGGATGAGATGGCTCTTTTTATGGCTGTTGTGCTTGTGTCAGCTGGTAAGACTCATCCACATGTATGCATACAAGCACATTAATCTACAGGCACGTTTCCTCCTGTTTAAAACCGTTTTCCCCTCTCTTCTTGTAGACCGCTCTGGTATAGTGGAGGTGGGAGCAGTGGAGCAACTGCAGGAGAACCTAATAAAAGCTCTGCGCTCTCTCATCACCAGTCGCCGCCCAGAAGACAGCACACTCTTCCCAAAACTGCTACTACGTCTGCCGGACCTGCGCACCCTGAACAACCAACACTCTGACAAGCTTTTAGCTTTCCGCATTGACCCTTGAGCTCAGATGGCTCACAGTTCACTGATGTATCTGTTTTGGGGAACCTGCCTGTCCCCTATGCAAACCTGGCCTGCCACATACAGCACACTGGCCTCTGCATGATGGACAGTTGTTGTGGGAGCTGTGCCAAGTGTGAAGCTGTGAGAGAGTGGACTTGGAAACATATCAGGAGGCTCAGCAGGAGGTTCGTGGTTTCTGAAACCAAACTGGTCTCCAGTCGGTTTCAAGATCGCTAAAAAAAAAAAAAACAATTTAATTGTAATTTTTGTTCTTCCTTGAGTTCAAGTCAACATCAACCCACCTCTCCATCCTGGAGTTTGTCAGAGTTTTACTCTGAAGACCAAAAAGAAAGAGAAAGACTGTGTTCCTCACTAGACTTTGTCTATCCAAAGTCACAAAGCTAACAATAAGGAAGCACATATTCACGGCCAGAGAAAAAAAAACAGAACATGGTCACACATGCATTAATGATTTCTCACTGTACATTCATGCTACGAGTGTAAAAAGCACTTTCCATACATTGAGAAACCTCGTAATTCTATATATAATATAGCAATAGAAATGTCTAACATACGATGCCCTGTTGAATTAACATAAGCTATTTTCACTACATGTCACCACATGGGAATTCTTTATGAAAACCCATTTGTGATTGAGAAACATGTAACATTTTTAGGAAGTGAGAATAAGTTGCAATGTATTTGTACGTGGTAATCATGGAGAAATTATTGGTCATTTTAGACCATGTCTGATGGGCTATATGGTATGTTATGTGTAAATTTTCTATAGAGTCTTTATTCTTGGTTCGTACTCTTGTTAGTTTGCATATTCTTGGATATGTAAATGGAGTTAGTATTGAAATGGCTGTATGACATCACATGTAATAGATTGATCTAACTGCAAAGAGAAAGCAGCATTTGAACTATGTGCTGCCAGTATAAACTTTTTATCTTAAGATATATAATTGAAATTAATGTATTGTCAATTGATTGCATCACCTTGTGAATATTTTGTAAATGTTTTATGATTACACCATAGAGCACCATTATTAAATAATGTTATATAGCAGTTTGCCTTATGGTCTGTTTCTTGTTGATTTTATTTCTTGCTTAATGTAAATCAACTATCAGCATCCCCGAAGGCACACCGTGGAGCCGTAGCCTAGCAACACACACACGACCAGCCAATCATGCTCCAGGTCGGAGAGCCATTAGGGGCTTTAATATTAACACATACACGCATCAGTTCATTTTCGGGGGTGTGTGATAACATGATATTTTAAAGATTTCACTCACACAATAAATAGAAGATGATACTGTTTGCCACAGTTACTTTGGGTAGAGGAGGGACTGCAAGTATCCAGGAGGGAGATGATGAGTTCATTGACCTATACAAAATAACACTGAAAAGACAATTGTACTGTAGGTTTATATCGGACCTGCACATGTAAATTCTGTGGGGGTGAACCGTCATATTCTAGACACTGCAATCACTAGTCTACTGGAAAGGCTGGAAAAATCCTATTAGTATACACATGTGGGAACATTTACCCTAAACAGCAACTTTGTCCTTTTAGATTTAAGATTGGTCTTTGAAATAGTCTGAGAGTCTCTCTCCCTCCCTCTCTCTCTCTCTCTCTCTCTCTCTGTACCTTCTGCAGGTGTCCCTGGTCCTGGAGCTGTATATCGCTGATGTGCAGTTACTGGCCCCACCAACTTGCAGTGTCTATTTGTTGTTTATTGTTGCTGTTCTTTTCTCTCTGCTCTATCCACTCACCCCAACCGGTCGAGGCAGATGGCCGCCCAAACTGAGCCCGGTTCTGCTGGAGGTTTTTTTCTTCCGTTAAAGGGAGTTTTTTCCTCTCCACTGTCGCCAAGTGCTTGCTCATAAGGGAATTGTTGGGTTTTTAGTTTTAGTTTTTGTAAAGTGCCTTGAGATGATTTGTATTGTGATTTGGCGCTATACAAATAAAATTGAATTGAATTGAATTGAATTGAATATTTCCAGTCTCTCAGAAGTAACCATCAGGAGAACCTGTGGCTCTCAACTATATCCCCCATTATATTGTTTTTATTCAACAACTGGAAAAAGCAGCACACTGCCCCTACATTAGCTGATTGTCTGGCAGTAAGCCTGTCCCTTTGCAATAGCATGTATCTCCCTTGGTACCGAGAAACGAAACGTGATCACCAGTCAAAAAATGATCATCAGCCAAAAGCTGCCCTCTGCAGTGGCATGTCCGTACTTTTTGACTGGGGTGGCCCAGGTGGGGCACTTAGTCATGCATGCGTAGCACCCATGAAGTGGCGGTCTGGGGGTTCTCCCTAAGGAAATTTCAGGGATCGAACACTTCAGTTCCTGCATTTTGGTGAATTTGCACCAATTTGTGCTTTTTCTGACCATTTCTGTCTCCACTGCCCATGTCTGCTTTAATTCACTACATAAAATACTATATAAATAAAACAGAACTGAAAATTGAATTGAATTATTTAGGCTACTAACATTACTAACTAGCCTAGCCTAGCGTTAGTTTTAGTGTAATGTTACTGGCACAACACTGCAGCCTATGTATCTGGAAAAATCTACTCACATTTCTTCAGGAGTGCCAAGAAACAAAACCGCTCGAGGGGGCACCTGGGGACACCTGGGGTGGCCAATCACATTCTAGGGGTGGCATGTGCTGCCCCAGGCCACTCCCTGGACATGCCCCTGTGTTAAACCCTAGTTTCCAAACCAAAACAAGTTAAGACGTCTTAGATTTATGCAAAACAATTGAAGACCTAATGTTCTACATGTTTCAAGTGGTTTCCACATTCTAATAAATTTTAACTGGGGGTTTATGAGGTGTTGATCTCCGAAACCTTTGAAATCACCAACAAAATTCCCATCTTCATCATCGTCATAAGCAGCAGCAGTAGCAGCATCAGTCATTGTGTTGATCTGTAAGGTCGTTTGTCTAACACAGCTTTTCCCACCAAGGAACATGTATTGTCATGCGCCATCTTGTGGCCAGGAGGAGAAAGGGAGTACAGTATTTCATTACTAAAGTACTTTTATATGTGTTAGGGGAGGATTAAATTAGTTTTAAGAAAGGGTCTACACATAGTTCAGCAGTGAAATATAAGATGTTTATCTATCTATCTATCTATCTATCCATCTATCCATCCATCCATCCATCCATCCATCCATCCATCCATCATCTATCTATCTATCTATCTATCTATCTATCTATCTATCTATCTATCTATCTATCTATCTATCTATCTATCTATGCTTCAAATTCTAGACAAGATTAATAAAAAATATATTTCTTTACAACCCTGTTTATAACAACAACAACAATAATAACAATAATAATTGGGTTCTTGGAAAGGCAGAGGACAGTAACATGAATTAAAGTAAATCCAAGGTAAATGCTTTCTGCTAAATCTCATTATTACTCTTTGTAAAGGTTTGTCTGCTATAATGTTCTTAAATTCCATCTCATTAGTCCAGTGTTCCTGTTACTAAACTGGTGTCTTACACAAAACATGATGTCATAAGTTCCCTAGACCTGTTTTGGTTCCACAAAGAAACACTATAGTGTGTAGTGGTTTTGGTTTTCTTTATATATAATATACATGTACATATGGTGATTATTGATTGTCCCTCATATCTGAGTCTCCTGGTTTCCTGCCTAAAGTGGAACAGAATAGTTATGTAACACATATGTAATATGTCCTGTGAATCTTTCTGGTGAGGACGAGGATGATTATCTGTCCTGAAATGCTCTTGAGGTTTGTGCCAGTAAACGAACAAACACTTTGACTTCATCTCAGTGTTTTTGGACTACCTGGACATTACTAGAACAACCTCATTAGACTGAGGGTAGGGGTGACGTGGGATCACGGATAGAGAGAGATTAACCACATGGAGGCATATAAAGCTTCAGTGTAATCCGCACAGTGTAGACAAATTCAGAGCAGCAACTACGCTACAGAAAACATTTTGGTGGTTTGGGACACACAACCTGCATTAAATAACGGACGAAGAGCCAAGGAATTTCAGATTTGGGATTAAAACTTCTACGTACCACAAACAAATCGTGTCTATGACCTCAGAATAATTTTCTTCATCATCAGAAACAAGAACAAAAACGGAAAACCATGAAAAAGGGAAAGGTATGGTATTGCCTTTTAGTTACACTAAATGCTTTAGGCAGAGATTGATTTCTTTAGTTCCATGACACAAACATTACTTTGACAAAGACATATATGGGTCTTCTGTTTCTGTTAGAAAATTACCAACCAAACACTGATATAAAGCTCTGTGATTTTTTTTGTTGCGACTGTGTTCATCTAAGTAACATCATTTTGTCTAGCACTTCAATATAGTGTGTCGTGTTAGTATAGGGTTCTCTGTGCTGCATATCTAAAGATAGAGGCCCATCTCATCCATCCTAATCCTTTAAACTAATCAAACATAGAGTCTGTTTTCTACACTTCCACGATGTAAATCTGCCACAGCCAAAAACTGGTCAAAGGAGAACGATTTCTGAATACAAGAGTAGAGCTTTACACATGATCTTGAACATGCTAACTCTAATTCTGTCCCAGCAGGTGTGTGATGAAAATGAGCCCCCCAGTTATCAGGAGGCAACAGCAGGTAAAAACGTCCTTATTTGTAATTGAACATATAATACGAGTTCTAGATGTAAATAGACTTTCATGTCTTGTTCTACCCGGAAATTATGCTTGTAGGAACATGATTGTTTGAAACAAAGCACTAGGTTAAACACCTAAAACCAGTAACAAAGACAAAAGTATTTTTGCAGCATTTAATTAGCATTTAATTAGCAGAACCTCCTCAGTTTCTACAAATATTTCTCCTCACGTCTCCTTCCTGCATCCCTCTGCACTGCAGGCTATGAGGAAATGCAGACCCAGTTCGCCTGGGATGACAAGACCATCAGGAGGACCTTCATCAGGAAGGTACTGCAAACAAACAACACTGGCACATGAACACATATATCACAACAACACTTCTACGGCGCTGACATAACGTATCTACTCCTGCAGGTCTATGCTATTCTCATGGTTCAGCTGTTTGTGACTGTTGCGGTTGTTGGTCTCTTCACATTTTGGTAGGAGCTTCTACTTATCTGAGCCAGTGAAGTTTTTGCCTTTACCATTTTAATGAATATATAAGTTACTCAATGAATCCATTTACTTTTTGTGTCTGCAGCACGCCTGTGAGGTTTTTCATTCAGACCCATCCCAGCTTGTACATGGCATCTTAGTAAGTGAAAACACGGCTCACATAACTCTCACTACGCTATAATCATCTTCTATTACTTTATTAACTTTTGTTCTATTCACTCACCCTTTTTTCACAGTATCATATTCTTTGCCACCTATATTGCACTGTCCTGCTGTGGCGATCTGAGGTAGAGTTTCTTTGTGATATAAAACACAAATATTCAAGAATAATCATAAAAAATGTCATCATAAATTTGATTTTCTTTCCTACTTAAACAGGAGGCAGTTTCCCTGGAACATCCTTCTGTTAGTCCTCTTTGTGAGTATTTTATGGTATGAAATGTGGCACATTATAATAAAACACAATATGCCCTTTCCTCTCTGCACACTGAGACTTCTTCCTGTCTACCTTCTCCTTACAGACTTTGAGCATGGCCGTCATGATGGGATTTGTGTCGAGGTAAATATATACTAAGATTACGTGGAGGCCTCTGCATGAGACCCTGATGTTTTATGAGTCTTTCCAAGGGGGAAGTTGAGGAAAAGAACTGCATTAACATCTGTGTCTGCTGTTCCCATAGTTTTTACAACACCAAATCAGTGGTGCTGTGTCTGGGAATCACAGCTCTGGTTTGTCTTTCTGTCACCATCTTCAGCTTCCAGAGCAAGGTGAGAGTAACTCCTTAAGTTATAACATCAAACTTCTTCCAAACACAAAAACTGAAATGCGCCATGTTTCTTTTACCTTCTGCAGATTGACGTCACGTCCTATCAGGGTGTCCTGTTCTCTTTGTGTATGGTCATGCTGCTCTGCGCCCTCACCATCTCCATTGTGGTTCCTTTTGGATATGTAAGTTCACCCCCCTTCAGTCGTTTTTGGTACGACCCACTCAGCGTACAAACACCTTTCTAGAGGAAGTCTAAAATAGACGTGATGAGTTAAACAACAGTTAATTCCTCAGGTGCTTCTGGCTGTATTTTGGGCTGAGTCAACGAGAGGAAAGGATTAGACTCCGATAATCTACCAAAGCACTTTGCTGTCTTAAATTAGCAGCCCTTTGTTCTGCTTAACAGGGTTTTGTAATACTTTTTATCTTGCACCACAGGTCCCCTGGTTGCATGCAGTTTACGCTGTGATAGGAGCTATCCTCTTTACTCTGGTAAGGATCAGACAATTGAAATTAAATTAAAATAAATCCCATTGAACAGCATTTTTCTCAGTTTTCTCTCAATCTCTTTTGGCTACAGTTCATGGCATTTGACACTCAGCTGCTGTTAGGGAACAAGCGCTACTCCATAAGTCCAGAGGAATATATTTTCGCCACTCTCAGCATCTACCTGGACATTATCTACCTGTTCAGCTTCCTGCTACAGATCATGGGAGGAGGCCGTGAGTGAAGGATCACATCTGCTTATCTGCTCCATGAGTCTGTCTCTCAGCTGCTCTATTTGAGTTCTCACAACAACCAGCCTGGATTTATGACCTTCATAAGTGAAATGACAGGGCTGCCTATTTCTGAAGAATCACTATTTGGACTTTTTTTCCCATTTCTGTATGTGCAAACTGAAAGTATTCTTTTGATTTTTTTGCATTTGATTACGTTAAATTGTTTGCACGGTCCTGATGCTGATTTTGTCATTATGCCCTACATTACCTATACCTGCTTAATTCCTCACTGCACTCTAGCTGTTCCTATTCATGGGGTCTGCTGTGACCCCACAGTGTGTTTAAACAGTCACTGGGCTCACAAGTGGATAAAAGGCAGCCATGGACACAGACTATGATCGGCTTCTTTGGCTGCATTGGTCTGTTTATCCATTACTGAGCCAAAAATGAAGAGTCAGGAAATCTGCACTTGTGAGTTCAGCAGGGTTGAGTTTGTTTTAATAGCCACCTGTTTCACAAGCTGCAATACGTAGGTACAGTCTGTTTTATATGTGTTTCTATGCACAGAGTTATATATGACAAGTATTGCTGTACTGTGTGTGTGTGTGTGTGTGTAAGATCTTTCCATAGATAATGGACCTATAAATAACTTTCAGATTTCAGAAGGTAACAGATTCCATGAAGGGAAAACGTATATATTTAACATACGTATGTAAGTACTTAAAGTCAGGAGAGATCTGTTGCAGTTTTATATGACTTTAACTAATGTGGCCTTTGGGATGTGATAAAAATGATTTCATGTTAAGAAGCTGATGATCAGCATGTAAGGGTTAAAAACTATCTAACTGTGTAGCAGAGTTTAAAAACCTGGAAATTACATGTTAACATTTTTATAAAGACAATGAGCTGTGTACATTTTATTCTGTCACTAACGTAAAACATATTAATGAACAGTACTGTGTCTGTCCTGACTGTGAAGGATAGTACATGGTGAGTTTAGTTCTGTATTTTTGTAGTGTTCAAAATCCATCCATCCATCATCTGTACCCCCTTAGTCCTAACCAGGGTCCCAGGGATCTGCTGGAGCCTATCCCAGCTCTCTTTGGGTGAAAGGCAGGGGTCCACCCTGGACAGGTCCCCAGTCCATCACAGGGCCACATAGAGACAAACAACCTCACACACTCACACTCACTCCTATGGGCAATTTAGAGTCACCAATCAACCTGACATACATGTTTTTGGACTGTGGGAGGAAACCAGAGTACCTGGAGAAAATAGTTTTGAAAATGAAGGGACCAAATACGTCCAGACTTATGGAGAGCTAATGACCCATCTGACCCAGGCAGCCCTCGCGACACAGTTCACACAGTTATTGAAACAAGGGTTTTATTAAAAAAAAAAAAAGGAAAAAACTGACATATTCAAATTCAAAGAGAAGACCAAGAAAGAAGGAAAATCTTATCTCAATCAATAAAAAAAACACAAGTTACAGACAATTTTAGCAACTCTGGCACAGGAAGACAAAAGTAGCCAAGTGGCTTTGCAAAATAACCAAATATCAAAACCTCTTTCCTCTAACAAAACTGTACAAAATGAGTTATTGTATAAATAAGGAAACTGTTCACAAGCAGGAAGTGAGATGAGCCCACTGTAATTTCAAAATGACCATGTTTCACATAAACGCACCATACAGTGTCAAACAACAACACAAGTTTTATGTATTACCTGTTTAGAAATGTCGCCCAAAGAAAACATTGAAACAGCCTATTAGCAATTATTTTCTATTAATTAGCGGCAACAGCATTTACTAAATATTACTATCATTAAGTTATTATTTTAAATGAAACAGATGAGGGTCATATGTATCAACCATAAAAGGACACATTTTGAAAATCCAGACTGGGCAACATCTAACTACCTGTTTGGAAATCCTGTTTTAGCAGCAAAACATTTTGAATCTATGAAACAAGCCATCAAATCTACATTATGGTGGACAAGAAGAGCATTTTCAAATTAGTGTGGTCTAAAAATAAGAAGTGCAAATATTTCTTTTAAATATTCTGTACTGTCCACAAACACACCATTGATTTTAATATTCCTACAATTAAAATTTAAAATTAAGGTTTTATAATTTTCACGATGCAAATCCATTTTAAAGCATCATGATTTTGTGTTATATTATCTCTGCTGACAAGTTTGTAAAAAAAAAAAAAACAAGAACAAAACATAAATAAATACTGTATTGTAACAAGTGGTCATTTCATAGTTCCAAAATCTTGTTTTTGTATTACAAGTGATGGCTAATACATGGAATATCATTTCTCTGAACGTATAAACAATATCCATGACATTTTCCTTCATGGTGCACTGAATCTGAAACCTTGCTAGTCACTGTGTTATCTGGACAGGTTATAAATCATACAAAAAACATGAAACACAGAAGAAGAGAATGGAAGGAGAGAGCAAAAAAGACTATTTACAAAATTAGCTCTCAGGTCTGAAAACTCTCAGCTTTTTAAAATCCGGGTGTCTCTTTAGGCCACTAAAGTTCATAATGAGTCTGTTTACATTCACGCCAAAACTTCTTTAGAAATACTCAGTTCAATCACCACATGTAAGAGCCAGATTGTTTCTTGAAGATCATATTTTGATATGTCATATGTTAATATGACAGCGCTAAAGAGAATTGCCATCATGTGAAATAATGTGTGCGTGTAAACACTCATAATGAGAACTTTCTAAATCCATTACAACCAAAAAAGGCATCTTATCCTACTACATGTGACAGAGCAGTTCAATCCGTGACCGAGAGCTAAAAGGTGGGTGGCTACAACATCTTTGGTTGCAGTAATGAACACAGAAAAAATATGACGTGAAAAATTATAAAGAAAAAAAAAAAAAACAACACCAAAAAAAACAGAATTAGAAACAGATTCATCAAACTGCGAGACATAATCACACTGTTTTTTTTTTGTTTTTTTTACTGGATTCAAACATAGACGGTTGTAGAGCAGGGAAGAAAAGCTCCTCGTAATCCTACAGCTAACTTGACGGACATGACAACGAAGTGGATGGCATTCAAACAAGCCTGCTGCCATTTCCGCATTATATACAACTTAGTGTCAATCCTATGAGACATCAGGCAGTTTATCCAGAGAAACAACATTAAGGCTTAGCTAAAAATTGTTTTTGCAGAAATTTGGATCACCCACAAATTCAGACTTGCTGTCTCACTAAAGGCTGTAAGAATCATCTTTAATGGCACTTCCATGGTCTAGTGAGCAGTCTTTTGCAAAACCATTATTTCTATTATCTACATATCTACAGTTTTGTCTGTATGTCTGTATAAATTAAAGGTCAACATATTTGAATGTACTGTATGTGGTGACATGAGCTCTACTCACTGTACTGACAGAAACATACCAGGGCTCATATCTACAAAGCCACAACACTGATGCAGCATCGGTATGGATCTTTTGGATCAGCACTAAATGACGTCAATGTTTGGTTCAGCTCTCCAGGCTTTCTATAAACAGTCAAGGTTTGGAACGGAAATTCATGTAAAAAAAAAAAAAAAACAAGAAGAAGAAAAACTCGCACTGTGCACATCAAAAACAGCATCAATCCCTACGCAAAGAAAAGCTAAGGTCTATTCTCTGGGAAAAGCTTAAATCTACAGCTAAACTCTAGTCTACTTCAAAGGTAAATTCAACAAAACGGCTAAATTAGCTCAAAGGTTTTCAAGTGACAGACAAAAAGGAAAAATCAAGACATTTAACTTTCTACAAACTAAAAATCACAACAGACAGACAATCAAACTCAGGTGACAACAGCAGCATTGAAAAAAAAAAGACTTACAGCTCCCTTTCCTTTCAGACAAATTATTCTCAGGGATTTTGTTAGTCTTCTGTTTGATTTCCCTCATCGCTTTACGCTAAACTCTCTCTTAATTTAGTAACTGCACTGTTCTTTGTACATAGAATCTTTTTGTTATCTAACTGCTCAGAGCTAAAGCATCTTCACATCATCCCTTCGACAGAGGATGAATTTAATGATACCTGAAGGTTTTCCACAACAAAACCGCTTAAAACCACTTCTCATGGACATGGATGTAACACAAAGTTACACCATAACAAAACAGGATGACTTTTAGTATGGACAGGTGTAACAGAGCTCATCATTAATGTGTGGGGTAAAGGACCATTACGTTTCTTCTCGTCTTTACAGACTACAGAATTAAATAACTTCTATAAATGTGTATCTCAATGATCTAAAAACTCTAAAAAATAGACATATAATTCAAATATAAATAGAAATAATTGATTGTCTTGTTCACTTGTGAAAGAATGGTTTAAAGTTCAAAATAATGAATTTGACAAAACTATAAACATGTTATTATCATCTGTGCGTGACTAGAAATCTCTGCAGCAGTTACAGGCAGAAGTAGCTTTAAACGGTTTGCCTCCTACGGTTGACAATGACTCGACATATCAGACCAGCAAAAATGTATGTGTGTTTTTAAATCTGTACAAATTGTTGCTCCCCGCTGCTGCAAATAGAATGTCAGACAACAGACATCAGGAAATAAAAATAAAAGTTTGCATATTTTACAAAAAAATAAAAGACACATTGTGTTTCAACTCTTCCTTAAATCACTCTGAAACATCCAGAATGCTTTTTTTTTAAAAATAAGAATTTGTTATATAACGTGCACAAAAATAATGCTCTGTGTCTATTCCTCCTCCCTTGAGTTTTTTTTCTTTGTTTTTTTAAAACTTCGTGTTCTGTTCCTTGTTTCAGTTATCAAAATAGAGCAAAGCTTCTCTGAAGAAGATTCCCACCTTTGGTTGAGCAACTCTTGAGGATGTGAGCAGAAAAGTTCAATGATGTAAGTGTTGTCCTTTTTCTCAAAAAGCAAAAAAAAAAAGAAAAAATAAACAGTCATACAGACACACATACACACACACACGCACACACACACACGCACACACACACACACACACACACACACACACACACACACACACACACACACACAAACGTTCCTTTTGTTATCCATGTTCAAGTCTGGGTGCTTAGTGATGGTATGGAGCACAGATCTCTTCCAGTTGAATCCTGTCGGGTTGGATTCATCCAGTGCCACATCCCTGCTGGGAGCAGGAAACCACACATTCACCTCTGATACGTCACCACTGACAGAGCCCAAACAGTCTGACCCCAGCCATGACCCTGCTGTCTACGCAGTTACTGCAGCAAACACTTTACACACTCTAACAAATCACTCTCTGAGTTTCCAAATTATCTGTGTCTTACAAACTTTATTCTCTCTTTGAGCTTCTTAGCATGAATAATATATAATAATAATAATAATCTATATTATAATAATAATAATAATCTTACTTTCTACCCTCACTGGCCAATGATGGTGTTTTTTTTAACAACTTACAACAAAGACAGTGCTGTCATGAGCTGTCACATATCAGGCCATATTAATTTGAACTAAAATTATTAAACTGGGTTATTGGAGCTCTATCACTAAAACCAGCTGCCTTATCAGACTAGTGTATGCACTGATTGGCTGTGTAAGTAATAGCTGACCCATCACAACAGTCAGGATTACTGAACCATTTTTCATCAGTCATGCTCTTCATGACTTTGGATTCTAGATATAATACGTAATAATGTGTAACCTGCAGGACGGAGCAGCCTGCAAAGTGTCCTACCTTAGCTTCACTTGGTGTGTTGGTACGAGTAGTTTGTGTGTTCTGCAGGAGTCTCCATGGCAACCGTTTGCTGTTGACCACCATTTTCCTGAAAAAGACGACCGGTTAAGCAATTTGATGATTCATAACAAAGAGGAGTTCAACGGATTTTAGAAAGATATGAAGGAGAAGGCTTCCAATCAGACGTTACATGTTTTAGTGTGGATGAACCAAAGAACTAAGGTTTGATTTCACAGGTGTGATCAGTTCACCTCAACTAAAGCCAGTGCATAATACTCTTAAAAAAAAAAAAAAGCAGTGTATCCCATTTATTTGGCACCAAAAGGAGAAAGCAGGCATGTTGTGGATTTAACTTAATTCATATGTTGTTTCATTTCTGTGGTGCATGAGCTGCTTTCATGCATTTTAGCACTCTGCATAACAGCTCTGCTCTGCCACCCCTGCCTAGGCTGTGGCTTATCAATGCTTCATATACAAACACATGCTGTAAACACCTGAGAGGGTCAACCTCCCGAGTTAAGGCTTTGACCCTCCCAAAAACATTAAAAAATAGTTTAGGGGGTCTGTACATTTCTGTATTCATCATAACGTCAGTCCTTAATATTTTTTACAAAGCAATGGGATCATACTATGTTTAACATGAGTCACCAAAACACAGCGACTTGTACTTGTATGATGAAGAGACTTACCTGTCTCAAATAGTTTTTCTTTTTAATGCCAGTGTGCATCGTTTAGAAGTTAAGTATTTCATTATAACTTAGTGAGCTAGTCATATGGATGAGCCCTATCACCCTAAATACAGGCACCAGTTTTTGTTGTTTTTTGTAAATATGTCCACATAAAAGCTTGAAAGATCAAATTGAGGACAGTTTCTTACCTCTACTGGGACACTGGAAGGAGGCACTGGGGTGTACTGGGGGATGTAGGTCCCCTGCATAGTTGTGTTGGCCGGAATATACTGTAGAGAAGGTAGAGACGGAAACACAAATTTGGTGTAGTAGTTTACATTAATAATAGATCTTGTGTTTAGCCATAGGCACAATTGTCTGCCTTATGCACTGTGTGTGTGTGTGTGAGACATTGGTACTGACTGTGCCCGTGCTGCCCAGGGACAGGTGGCTTAGCTGCTGGGTGAGAGGACCCATCATGGACGTGGGCTGGATGGACATGGCGTGATCCATTGTTGGGGTAAGAACTGTACCCTGTGAACGCAAGGAAACACGCATAAACACGAATCACTATCACTGATATCACTAATGTGCTTGAATCCATAACGTGTGAGCCAGACATCTGGTGATCTGCCTCATGCACATTTGTTTAAACAAAAGTAAGAAGGCAACATCACAGAGACCAGTAAATTACAGCTGAGCTATTCAGAGTGACAAATAAGAGCTTTCTGGACAAGTATAGTGACTCACAGCTGGCTGCATGAGGTATGACTGATGGTGCATCCAGGACGGGCTGTGCACCTGCAGATAAAGAAAAAACACATCATCAAACCCACTGCACTGGTATTGGATCAGCTGCTCGCACAGCCGACCCAGACCCCGTATCAGTTTGTATACAGGTCTCAAATAAAAGGGAAAGAAACCTCGGTAAATATAACTGCTGCAGCTAAAAATGAATTTCATTGTGAATACAGTAAAACGTCCCACCTGGTAGGACGAGACAGGAGAATGCATGTAGGGTGAGAGCGAAGTCTGGGCGATCATTCTGTTTGGCGCCAGACTGTAGGGTGAGGAGTAGAAGCTGCTGAGCAGACACAGAAAAGTGTGAGGAAAACATGACGACAGCGGCACCATGTCAACAAGGTCTCCAGCTAAACTAACAACATTTCTGTGTTCCTCTGGCAACCAGCAGAGGGCAGCACTTTACCAGCGTTCGGGACCTACACTTATTTTCCTGAAGGGCTGGGACTGTTTTCAGTCAGACTGTGCATTCCACTCACCCATTTTGTAAGGCTGTGGGGTCATACGCTAGCGTCATTCCTCCCTGGGAAAACAATACACAGGATTCAGAACCAGTGAAGTCATGCAAAACACCGGTGCAGTCTGTACTGAAACTGCACACAACACGCAGTGATACCACTCTACGCTTTTTAAATATGCCCTGGCTTTGATTTTTACAGGAAATGTAACATGTAATCACAGCAAGATCGCATTAAGAATCATGAGTTAAAGTCATCCATGTTACCGTGTCTCCATCTCTAGCCCAGGGCCTTCCATTCTGGAGGTACTTCCCCTGGTTCTGCCTCTTCTTCTGACCTCCGTCTGCAAACTTACATAATAAGGGCTCTGTGGGCACTGTGAATGCAGCAGATCAAACAGTGAATTCAGTGATCACAAAAACACCGAGCTCTGGCACCAACAACAACAATATCAGGTTCCTATAAACAAACATTCCACGCACCAGGCACTCCTGGTGGAGTCTTGATGAATTTCCCATTGAAATGCTGAATTATGGCCTCACATTTCTCTGTAGACTCCATTCTGAAATCAAATCAAAGCACAGTTTATTCCCTTTTTTGTTTTGCTGTTTACTTTGGGTCTAAATAGGACAGAATTGCACCCAAGCTACTTTTTATTTGTATAACAAACTGCACTCAAGTCATTGTAGACCACCACGGAGTAGAAATAACCTTAGGGTGTTATAGACTGACCTGGCAAATCCCACACCACGGCTGGTCCCGTTGGCATCTCGCAGAATGCGTGTGGAAATGACCTGGCCAAAGGACTTGAGCATGCTCTCCAGCTCTTGCTCATCCATAGTTACTGGCAGGTTGGAGATGTAGAGGTTGGTGGGGTCCTGCTCCTGTTGCTGGAAGTACAAGAAGTGGACAAAAACATCAATTCACAAACAGATCTCACTGTGCTGCCTTCAGGCGTCCCACAGGAATGCATCAACTTAAATGTAACATTTATTTCAACAAAACAATTTCGCTTTGTTACTGAATTTGCATTTGCAAATGGAAATTTTCTTGTCACTTCCAAACATTTTTCCACACAGCAGAAATGTCTGTGTAGGCAGTAATGTGACCTGTCTTTCCATCCACACCTGCTATCACTTTTGGCACATTAATGCTTCACACTGTCCATGCACCTTGTCAAGCATCATCTCACAATAGGACCCAAATGTGAGAAAATTGTAGCGTCTGGCCAATAAACTGAAGCATATTTTGTCACCCATATCCACTCATGTGCTTCTGCCTCAATTGAATTGTGCTTTTAAAAATCCACATTAACACTCAAATATATTGATACATGCAAATATAAATTTGTCTGCAAGGGTAAAGTCACACTTTTCTGGTGCAATACTGTTTAATTAAGAGATCTTGGAACCTGCAAGTAAATTAAAGAGGAGCGATTATTCAAAGACTTATTTCGTGGCACAGGCTTGAAAGTGAAACCTTGTGAGACTGTGCAGGAGCAGACAGGAAGCCAGGCATGAAGTTAAAGAGTTCACAGAGCAACAGGAGCCTGGCAACCAAGAGAAAAGAGGCTGGGCTAAAATGAGGGGAAGGGAAAACAGAGTGAAGGAAGAGGATAGAGCAAGAGGAGGGGGGGAGAAATAAGTAGCTTAAAAAGCTTTTATTTTGTGCAGAAGGAGGGAACCGACAGGATAGGAAGTGGTGGGAGTCTTGAGTCATTTGGGTAATGAAAGAGGAGGATGAAAAGATCTAAACTGGAAAAGAGGATAGATGAGTGGGTACTGATTAACAGGCTCTTCTCTTTCATCAAAATATATTTTATCTCTGCCATTTTCCTTTTTGTCACTTCTTTGTAACACACACCACAATCTGATAGCTTTGCACGCCACAGATAATGAAGCTTTTCGATCGTACGCGAAAGAATTTGTCAGATGGAAGAGGAACAGTTCAAGTTATAATCGTTTGAACTAGACTGATCCATGTATCAAACAGGAGAGGGCAGAATCCAGGTGCTGAGACAAGTTTGCCTATAATTTTTAGTATTAAAGTATTAATGCAAGATTTATTGCCTGTATACGACGCCTCTGTTTTCATCCATGAGCAACCTGCCAGAGAGATAACCCATTTTATGCAATTGTCGTCATTCTGGGTGTGGCAATATGACCATTATGTAACACAGAGGCAGATTTCAGGAGGTCATAGGCCAGACAAGATTAATGTGGGTCAAGGCTATATAACAGAGGGTTAAAAAAAAACTCCCTCTTGTTTCTGCATTTATTGACGCTTTACCTCAGCTAGTACGCACAATATCACACTTCAAATTCAAACCAATATTCATGCTGCTGTAGATAAGAAAATGCTGTTGGAGCCGGTCCAAGCACATGAATGGGATTTGCTGAGGCGTCAGTGCATTTTTTGTGCCTGGCCGTAGGTGAGCTATGTCTGTTGAGGTGTGTCTGGCGGATTTTCCTGCTTGTGTGTCAAGCAGCGCATGTGTTCTGACGTCTGAGTTTGAACAGGGAAGTGCTGGGAAGTAAGACTGCCTCTATTTTTAACTCTGCCATTGTTCCCCTGCCTCTATGCGTACGGCTCCTCTGGGCCCACAGCCTGGACGCTGTGGTGGCCCGTTCAGGGACTGAGCATTCTCTGAGGACGGCGAGTGCAAGGTGTGGCTCATTGTGTTTGTGAACAACACTCTGCAGCATCCCTGATGAATTTGTAAATAGATGAAACTGCACTTCAGTGTTTGATATTACATTTACTTTAAGCTACTATTTGATTTTTCTGACCTGGAGTGACCCAGTAACTCTGGGGAGCTGTGTATATTTAGGTTTTTATAGGGGTTATCTGCATCCCTGACTGGGCACATGCTGTCTGGGTGAGTTAAGCATTGGTGTCCAGTTGCACTTGTCAGGTATTGGGATACACAGGATTGTGTGACACTTCTACAGAAGAGGTGCATTGAGCTTAGACTCAGGGTTGCGTTGCATTGGACTGGTTCAGGTCAGTTTGCAGTGCAGATCTGTTACAGTTTTGCAAGGCCGCATTGAAGGAGATCCTGGTGTTACATTGCAGTGGGTCTGTTTGCGTGCAGGACAGAGGGAGGGGTCAGAAACAGAGGGGTGGAGTGTATTAAGTACTGGTGTCAGCCCCAGGCCAAGGCCCAGATGGATGGACAATGCCAGTCCATTGTACATGTCCCATTGACAGTGGGTGTAGTGGCACCCTCCCCTGGGTTCCTTCAATGGGGAGCCTGAGAGCCGGAGGGATCAGCTTAATGGGCCGACAAGAGTTGCTTTGACTGCAGACACTTAGACAAAGAGCTCAGAACAAGCTGCTACAACAGGAGCAGGTTAGCAACATACACAAACACAGAGACGAGGGTGTGAGGGGAAAGAAGATAGTGAGAAGGGTGAGAAGATGAAAAGAAAGGCAGAGAGGATTGATTATTTCCGCTTATGACAAGTCGAGTCTGAGTCAAACCTGACTTTCTTCTTCTCAGTGTCCATAACTCACAAGGCAGAGGCTCACCCAATGACGTACGATGGAAGACACACCCTCCTATAAACCAGAGTGTGTCTTGCACTCTTGCCAAAAGGACAATTACTGCCAATCAACCTAGATCATGTAGCAGTTTACTTTTTAAATGCTCTAAGTGTATGTGGAGTGTACGCTTCTGCAGAAAGGCATTATTGCTTCTGAGTATCAAAGTGCAGCAGCTTGCTCTTTGGAGATCAATACATTTTAGAGACATGATTGGTAAATTTGGAAGTAAAAGAATCAGTCGTTATACAAGAGGTGGCTAATTCTTACTTTGGCCATCTGAGCCTGGATCCCACTAGACTTCAGAGCTGTAACTGCTTTCTGCGCTGCAGCTGGACTGTCAAAGTCCACAAAGCCATACCCTGTAACAGACGAATTTATGTTAAAATTGTTGCACCATTTTTTATGTAAAATTATTCACTTTCTTGAGAGTTAGATGAGAAGATCAATGCTACTTTCACACCTGTGTGTTAAAGTTGAAGCTAAAGCCAGGCAGTATCATACGCTAATCAGTCAACTTTAGAGATGAGGGTTTATGCTGATTTTAATAGCCATTTCTAGACTTTCTAGACTCCAAGCTTACCATCTCCTGGCTGTAGCTTCATGTTTGGCATACAGATATGAAAGAATATCCAAAGCATACAGCATAAACAAAACAAGAGTCACAACCCTCTCAATTAAAAAGAAAACACGATGATTTATGGACACAACTCACCTTTACATTTGTTGGTGGTTTTATCCAAGATAGCCTTGGTTGACACAATCTTGCCATATCTTCAAGGGCAGAGAAGAAACACAGAACAGGATCAATGACAGATGAGGTGACTAAGAGAAGAATCTGCTCCTACCACATACATACCAATCTTACCACACTTCCTCAGACTGCATGACTACAGGTGTAAACATGACTACGTACAGCTTTGTGCATTTAATTGTGTCTTTATAATGTGATCTTAAGTGTCACAGAAAACTCTGCCTGCCTCCACCCGTCAGCCTTTGTCTGCTAGTGGAGGCTGTTGTACAGTATCTCTGTTCCCCAGTGTGGTTTTCGAAAGACAGGAGACAGCACCTCAGGGCCAAAAACAACATGTTCCAGGCCTGTCTTTAACACACACACACACACACACACAGACTAACACACACCACGCTCATAAATACAGCTCTGGCCTGACATATTTGACTCAAATAGAGATTAAAATGTCCAACTTGCAAATAGAAAAACTGACTTTCAAGGGAACTTAGAAACAAAGTCATACGGTGTCCAAACCTGGTTAGTTTAAATTTCTCAAAAGCAGAATCAATTACGGCTGCAGTGTCATAAGACCTTCATGTTATGAAAATCAACTTAAAGTGGCAAATGACAAATGTTATTTATGTAAGATGTGTAGACTAATGGAATGCGGTGTTATGAGACAGTGCATCAGCACTACAGTATAATAGACCTGCCCTTGTCTGGTGTATTAAGGCAGTGAGGGAGGCTGGTGTTCCTCTGTTTGGGCGACATGGCGTCTGGGCGGAATGTACACTGTAACCTGATGCTTCACCCCTCCGGTTTGCCTTCCTTCCCACCATGTTCCTCTCCCTCTCTCTGTTTTTCCACCCTCACACTGCAACACGCCGCTGGGTCCTACACTCCCGCCTCATTCCAGTGGACATTTGCCCAGGTGACGCAGCTCTGATTAGACGGCCACGGCAGAGATTTGTGTCATAACTCACACCAGAGTCTAAAGTATTAATGCTGCGGATACTAATACGTACATATGTACGCAGGCCACGTATTTTTCCTGCTAAACAGTCACAAAGTTACATGTGAACTAGGTTTGTGTTATAGGCCATAACTGGACAGGCATATTATATTAAAATACGATAAATCATCTCATTTTCCACTACTTTAAAAGATCCATACAGGAGTTAATGATCGGGTTTATTATGAAATATGACATAAACAATTGATACATGACAAAGGACTCTTCCTTGCTCCAGACATGAATAATTCATCATCCATCACAAAATAGCTAGATGACCTTTGCACAGGCTATGTTTATAGTTTCCCACTGTCATCTGCAAAGCAGTCATTAGGCATGATATACACAAGCTTAATATGATTTAACCCATTCAGGTCAAACTTAAATGTTACATTGCCCTAGCCCATATCTCTTGCAAACATCTGGATAAGAATTTTCTTTTATACAACATTTTTTAAAACCTTTTTAAAGACAAAGCAATAATGGACTTTTGTGAGGCTCAAATGGACAAATGTCTGTGAAAATTAGTATTTATTCTGATTTCTAACAGTCTGCTGAATTTTGTCATCAACTAGGAAGAACATTATTCAACTTTCTCATTTTATTTTATTTTTTTATGTATTATTTAAAAATGCATACACAGCATTCTGGTATATAAAAAAGTCTGTGCTGTGTGTATGACTCATTAATAAAACCCATTTTTCATTAACAGTACCATAAACAATATGAAAGGCCTTTACTATGAGTATTACTCTGATGGTCATCATGACTTACACTCTGCACTAAGGTACTATTGACTAGTTTTAGTTTGCATTAGAAGCATGACAAAGAAAACAACAGCTGTGTTTCATGTTTTCCTTGCTCGAGATGCCAGCAGAGTTCAAAGGTCGGACGGCAGTAACTGTGCGACCCTATGCTTACCTCAGTCCCTCTGCATCAGAGCAGCAGTGCACCACACCATGGAGGCCACAGGGACTTAAAAGACAGCTTTGACCCATATACGGCCATCTGACATTCTTTCCCAGCAGGCTATGCTACTCTTTTCCCACTCAGTAAAGTTTCCCTGTCAAGAGTAGACTTCCCACCCCTCAAATCTTCTTCTCTCCACTTCTCTACCACTCCACAGTGATTTCAAGTTTGGTTTGTGTTTCACAGACAAACCACAAATGTTAGATTTTCTTTCAGTGTTCAAGCTTTGAAAACGCATTTATCCAGCAGTGCAACCGCTCTCCATATTAACATGGGCATATGAGTCATGTACATTTGTTCAGTAGGTGTGATGCTTCCAAGGCTTCCTCATGTGGGGTTTTATGGTTAAAATGGAGAATCAAACACAGATGTGGTGATATAGAGTGACATCAAGTGAGATTTCATTAGTTATAGCTGACGCTTGCTCAGGAAAGTGTGTTGTTACAGTGACTGCCCTGTAGAAATTATGGTTTCATGGTAAAATTTGACCAGTTGCATACAGTGACCTGCAGCAGGCTAAACCAGTTTGGGAGCTTTATTAGTAGTCTTTATGTGTGTGTGTGTAAGGCAGAGGACACACTGTCTATTTGTCTAGGGGGTGTAAGTGTTGGTCCACTGCTTTTCAGCCAGTTAAACCTCACAAAAAGTGGATGGTTAGATCAGGACATGAGAAGGCAAAATGTCATACCCTTCACTGGCCCCCTCTCTCGCTCTTTCCCAACTCTCATTTGTTCGCTCATTTCTTTATGTCCCTTTAAGGCTCTAACATTTTTCTGGGCATTTCTTGTGTTGCTGTGATTGTCAAAATAAAATCAAACTAACCTTAGCTGTGGTAAATTAGCATCCACATTCACAAACCACTTTGCCTTCCTTTGCCTTAAAGTGCAGGAAGGAAAGAGTTTTTTTTGAACATCAAATTATGACAAATTAATAGTGAAATTAAAGCCTTTTGGTACAGCTCAAAAAGAGGAAAACTGTAATAAGCCTAAAACAAACATTAGCTTTTATTGTACATGTTTAAAAGAATGTAGACTATACCAGACACCGGTCGCTAATGGAAGCTAACCTGCTATTGCTTCTAGCTTCCTACAGACATATGAACATTATCAATCTTCTCATTGAACTTTGCATGAATGTAAAATGGTGTATAGAGCCCAAATACTGACTCATAATGTGGAATTCCTGAGGCTCATGTAGCACAATGAAACAGCTTGGTGAGATCTTACATCCTTCCAAATGTCACTTTTCTCTGCTGTTTTATTTAGAGAAGTTCAAAAATCACTCACGGCTGGCAGAGCTTCACCAGGTCCTGGTCTGTGGTTCCTGGATGGAGGCCGCGAATGTATAGGTTTGTTTTACTCAACTGTTCCCCTCCTCCGCCACTGCTGTTGCTGCTGCTGTTAGTGTTGGGACTGGGGGGCGCCATCTGGTGGCCGGAGGACACATAGGCCTGCTGCGATAAGAAAGAAACAGAGTTAGTTTTCTGTGCATGGACACTTAAATGCGTAAAATGTGAAAGATTTAACGATATCTAGTGGTGAAATTGCAGAATGCAACCTTCTGAGCCACCCCCTCAAACCCCACCCCCCAGTTTCTAGGCACAAGGTAGTGTAAGGTGGCCTTCACCTTCAAAACAAAACGCGAATCCCTGTCTAGAGCCAGTGTTTAGTTTGTCCATATTGGGCTACTGTAGAAACATGGCGGCACAACATGGCTGCCTCCATGAAAGGAGACCTGCTCCCTATGTAGTTTTAAAAGGCTCATTCTGAGATAAAGAAAATGCAATGGTTGCTATTTTCTGTGATTACGCACTAATGACAACATATTTATGAATCCTATATTCAGAGCATATTCTATTAATAGATCACTAAATATTACGCACTGTCTTTAACAGAAATCGCTCCACTAATACCCGATATCCTAAAACATCAGGAAACAATTGACAAATAACAGTATTGTTAAAAAATTCACGCAACGAGTTTTAAGACACTTTGAGAGATAGAAAAGAGTCGTTCACGAGACAGATGATTATGTGGGAGCTGTGAAAAATTATATACAGCCTTCATGTCAACACTCACCAATACTGCTTTCTGAGGGGAATGTGGGGCCTCTTGGCCTCCTGCTCCATACAGAGGACACTGACCTCTTATGAATTCTCTGTGCTTGGTAATTTCTTTTTGACTTTTGGAACCACAAAGTAACCTCGCAGTGGATATCAAGACCAAAAACTTCAAGATTGTGGACCAGCCAGTGGAGCATAATTAAATAATACACTGTGTACAGTGCCCATTTCATACTCCAATTCTTACTCTATTTTTTACAGGCATTTCAGCTCAAGCTTGTGCTTTTCTCTGTCCTAAAGCTGCAGAAGCCTCAATTTCAAAACTGTAATCTGACATTTACCAGACAACTACTTACGTGAAGTTAACGGTTATCAAGATCCTGAGCAGAACGCTGGAGTTCATCTTAGTCCACATTAAATACTAAGTCTGTTTATCAAGATAAATCAGAAACAAGACAACTTCAAACACACCAATAATGGAAGGGCCCCAGGAATTTATTACTACATGAGAGTACATACTGTAGTAAGATGTTCATGTTTTGAGCTAACCACTACCGTAACTACTACTAAACCTCCTCCTCACTTCATATTTGGTGTTGTTTTGTTTCATTACGTCTATGAGTCCAGTGAGTGCCTATGAATACTAGACATAAACTGTGGCAGTCAACTAGCCAGTGACTCACCACTAGGAACATGAAAGACTGTTGCGCAACAACCAGTGCATCATCACTTCTCATTTCACTATGGGATTCTGGCTCTCCTTGGAGAAAACAAACAAAAGACTGTGTAAACATGCAGATGATTATATGTTATTGGGAAAAATGTGGTTTCATTATCACTTTTGCTGTGAGCTTAGAAACTCAGAAAAAATGACTTTTTTCCCCAGGAATAGATCTAGTGGCTGTTTTCCAAGTACGTCTGAGACAATAAATAGCAGCACTTCAATACAGACCAGGCTCACTAGTACTGGGAAATGTCGTGTCTGTTTGACTTTAGGTTTTGCACATGTAGGAATCCAAACAAATATCCTTTCTGACTTAGCTCAGCAGGGTGCATTGAGCCTGGAGTTTCTTTTTGACAAGCTGATTGGACAGAGATGACAGGTGGACAATGGGTTAATTTCATGAGAGAGGAAAGGGTCACAGAGCAGTTTAGGAAAAACACAGCAGGAAGACACAGTCACACCAGGACCAGTGGTAACGTCAACCCATCCTGCTAATTAGACATCATCTATAAGGCATGAAGCCTCTGTGGGACAGACTCTCAGACCTCTATTTTGACAGCAGCATGGCAGCCACTTCAACAACAGCCTCATACCTCTGAGTATAATCTGCTCCTCATTTTTAAAATGGGTAATAATGCAAACCTGATGACACATTACAATACAGCACACAAAAATTATATACTATTATATATACCCACTATATTAATGTATTGCTCTCAATAAATAGAGCCGCAGCTACGTTTTTCAGTTTCAATGTAAAATGTAAAATTCAAGGTAACAGTCGTGATTCCTTTTGATTTTTTTCAGTTCTTAAGACTCCCAGTTGACGTTTTAGGCCATTAGTTATGTTTTTAATCTACTGTAGTAGATTACGTGGTAATGATGGCGATAATAAATAATAAAGGTATTTGTAAAGCACATTACAAAACACTGATCCTTGAATGAAGTTCTGTACAAGTATAAAAACAGAACAAAAAAGACAATAAAATAAAATGAATACAAATCCATCAAACAACTGACAATGCCACAACCAGGCTACAAACTTTGACAATCAGGAAAAAGGAGACAATAATATCTTCAAATGAAATTTAAAAACAGGAAAGTGGGAGCCTGTCTGACAGAGTTTATTCCACAATTTGGGAGCCACTAAGGAAATAACTTCTCCTCTGCTTTTCAGCCCAGATTTAGGGACAACTAGAAGAATGTGGTCAGCTGACGTAAGTGACCTGGCTGGACTCTATGGCTGTAGGAGCTGAGAGAGGTAATGAGGGAACTGTCAATTTGCAGTTTTATAGACCATGAGCAGAGTTTTGAAATTAATTCTAAATATAACTGGAAGCCAATGAAGGGAAGCCCATCCCGATGTAATGAGCTCCCTCTTCCTTCCTTCCTCTCTTCCAGTTAAAAGATGGGCAGCGGCACTCTGAGCAAGCTGCAGGCTTCTCAGTAAAGCCTGACTAACACCAACATATAAGGCACTACAATTGATCAGTCAGCTGGAAATTAAAGCATGCATGACCAGTTCAAAATCTTTTTTTTTTTCGCAAAAGCCTAACCTGGGATAGAAACTGCAGCTTTAACCACTGAATTTCTTTGTCAAATTTTAAATCTTTGTCCAGGGTGACACCCAGGTTCTTAATAGTAGATATGCAGGAAATTTGTGGACATCCAAGTATCCATGTCCTTAATACATTCCAGTAAGAGTGCTAATGAGTTTGTATCTCTTTGCGATAAAGCTGGATGTCATCTGCAAAAAAAGAGACACCACATTTTCTAAAAATCGGCCTCAGTGGACTACTGCCCGATCCACAGTAATACACTGATGTCGATTCTTAGAAAATCTAGTATGTCTTTTATTGCAGATGACATCCAGCTTTATTGCAAAGAGATACAAACTCATTAGCACTCTTACTAGAGGAGGAGACCACGTGGAAGACCCAGGACACGCAGGAGGGATTATGTCTCTCAGCTGGCCTGGGAACACCTCGGTGTCCCCCGAAAGAGATGGAGGAAGTGTCCAGGGAAAAGGAAGTCTGGGCATCCCTGCTTAGGCTACTGCCCCCGCAACCCGGCCCCGGGAAAGCGGAAGAAGATAGATAGATGGAAGGGATGCATGGATGGATGGATGGATGGATGGATGGATGGATGGATGGGCGACTTCAGTGGAAGCATGTAAACTCATAACAGTACTGGGTCAATTATAGATCCTAAAATTGGTGCAGATGAGAATAGAGAACCACCAAAACTGACAGTAGAACTCATATCATTAAAGTAAGATTTTTACCATTCTACAGCAGAGCCTGTAATACAACACTATTTTCTAATTGATAGAAAAGGATAATGTGATCAACTGTGATCAAAGGCTGCTGAGTGATCTAGAAGCATAAATAAGTATCAGTATCTAAAAGCAATTAAAAACATTTTCCCTGCTCTGGGGAGTTTTAAGACCTGACTGGAACACTTCCAATAAAGTATGAGTGTCCAAATAAGATTGAAGTTGGATAACGACAATGCTTTCCAATACCTCAATGAGGAATGGTAGTTCAGATATAGTTCAAAAATGAGAAGAAACGAGGAATCGAGGTTGGGTTTTTCAATCAGTGGTAACTATTACCAGACTACCATGGATTAGCTTCTGAATGAAAGGCCCAACAGTGGTAAAGACCTCTTCAAAAAATGGACAACATCAATAGAACAACCTGAGTCTTTTGACTCACCAATCAATTCCTTTAAAGAAGACAAAGACATAAGCTCAAACAAGTTGGAACCTGGAGCGCTTGTTTCCTCATTTTCACAGAGTATGAAGAGAATCACCAAGGCCAACACAAATTTTGTGTTCTCATTCTTGTTTGAAATGAAAAAGTGGTAGATGGAAATTGTGAACTTAATTGATGAAAACAAACTATATCCCATAGAAATCGACATTTTCTGAGCACGAATAGCACAAATAGCACATAATCGGCTTCTTAAAAGAAACACTTATTGCCGAATTGTTGAATCAAGCTCCATTACCTTCTACATGTTTCTTTTATTGTCCCCATTATTCAGCCCCTGTAAGTTTTATTAGTATGTAAAGCATTATTCATCTGTGATGTTTCATTTTTGTCAGTCCACAAACGTTTGAGAGACTGGAAATCACACATTGTGCAGGGCAAATACACCATTACCCTGCCTGCGGGAGTTTATCCATCTTTTCACTTTGTAAATTCATGATGAATCTGTTTTTTTGAGGCAGCTAATTTGTGAATGAAAGAACAGGACAGCAAAGACCTATAATCTCATTCACACTCTTTTTATCAGGAGCCAAGTACCAGTCTGGTTTCATGCTGTACCACAAGCACAACAGCCTTTAAATCACCTGCATACACAGTTATACTATTATATAAGGTGAATGCATAATTGACCCAATGATTCAGCTGCCCTAGAACGGGGGTTGCCAACACTCTTCCTGCCCTTCAAGCTTCAGATTGACTGAACACACCTGATCCAGTAGGTAGGGCAGGGATAGTTGGAAAACAAGCAGGGTGGGGGCTCTTAAGGGCCAGTGTCGGCTACCTCTGCACTAGAGGGTAAACTATCCAGTAGAGTCTAAGTGATTTTAGTATTGTAGAAAAAAGGCAACAGGTTAAATGCAGTTTATAGTTTCTATCCATAGAAATATTAAGACACTGTACAAGTAAATGTTTCAACTAAAAATCTGATTAGTTCCATTAATTTAATTTCAATGTCAGAATTGTCTTTGTCTTTGCTGAATCCATAGCTGAAAGAAGTACAGTCAGCTGTGACTGTGGTGGTGAGAATAAGTTTTCCCAATAAGAATTATTTCATGCCTCGAATTAAAGTACAGCAGAAAAGGTTAAAAACCAGTTAGAAATTAAAAACACTAGAGGAAGAGTTCTGCAAGGAAAGTCGCTTTCAGAGGTCAGTGCAGATCAAAGACACCTACGCAGTTCAGATGAATTCACTTTGAACGTTATGTTTCTTCTGCTCGGCTGGAACGCTCTAAATGCAAAACAAAAGGCTCAAAAATATCACCGGATATTTTTAGGACTAAACTAAATATAAAATTCTTTCCTATAAATACGACCATTTCCTGTATCGTGATGTAGACTGTCTGTCTCAAACACTGCATACTGTTGGTCCTGACTGACTTTAATCTCCAAATACATCAAAAACATACATCTTTATTTTATGACTTGACATTAAAACATGAAGAGTGATTCATTCCTATAAACACTAGTGTATCTCTTTAAACGAGTCCATCTGTTTAGATGTCCTGGCTCATTTGAAGTCCCACTCCACTTCTGTTTTTAACACTCACCTTTTTGTCTATCCCTCTGGGGCTTCCCCAGTTGACCCCAGTTTGACCTACAGAATTTCAAGGATTTCCAGGCTGTTGTGGGGTCTGCCCACCTTCCCATGTCCTGACTGCCTGCTCCCCCACTAGAGTGCCTGTCTTCTCCTCAGGCGGGAAAGAGTAATGACTGTCTGACCACCTGACAGGCTCACATGCTAAAACACAGATTTATAACCTGGCTGATGAGGATGCAGCTTCCAGCTTGTATAGAATTAGTCACCGGCATCACTAAGGACCAGCGAGGAAAATGAGTCATGAGGAAGAAAAGGAAGAAAAACTTAAAATCGTCACTACACCGAAGGATGCACTACAAACATTTCAAAAAAGGAATTTCATTTTAAACTCAAATAATTTCATTTTGCTGTTCATATCAATAAAAAAACAAAAACTACTAATTTGTCATACTACACCCCACTGAATTATCTGTCCCCTCAACAGAACTAAATGGAGAAAATGAACATGGTGATGATGATAGAAAACATAAGCCAAATGTGCTTCAATATTAGCCAAGGTTTAGGTGAGGACAATGTGCCTGGTAAAGTCCTGAGCTGCAGTAAGGTGGAAGGCGGGAAATCCTCTGTGTCTGCTACTGATCTTATCACACCACCATTTGAATGAGCAGCTCTGCATTCCAACCAGGTGACAGGGACACCAAGCTCACGTCCGGACTCGTCCTGAAACCTTCCTTTATGTCCGTAACCCACCCTTTCCTCTTTGCCTTTCACAGGCATCTAATAATCTTTAAACCGTTTGCCTGTTAATATTCTTGACCACATCGTGATGCATCACATGCACAGTGCAAATGCACATGGGTGCACGACTTTCAAGCCAGGTCAGGTTGCAAGAACTAGGGAGCTTGGAAACAGATACCAGTGGCCCTTGATGCAACAAAATGTGAAGCACACCAAGTGTCTGGCATCACCGCAGTACCTGGCATTGGATTTCTGACAGCTGTGCTTTCTCCAAGGACTCTGTCTCCCTCTCTACCTGTTCACCTTGGCTGGTTAACGCAGTTGGCACCGAAGCTGGGGACGGATCCAAAATATCAGACACGTTAAACAAAGAGACAGATAAACATATACCTGGCAGGAGGCCCAAAGGACAAAGGTGAGGATAAAGACAGTGCAGCCAAACAGCTGGTTCACTACATGAATGCAACTGTAGCCCAGCAGACAGCAATTATTTATGTAATGCATTATGTATTATCTATGTAATGTACTCTGGAGCTGCTGCAAAAATGCATTTAGATTTCAGACGCGTATCTGATATGTGCTCAGTTCCTTTTATACACAGGAAGTGTTGTTGCAATATTTAAAAACAAAAAAAAAAACCCCATTTACTGAGGTCAGAATGTCAAGTCATTATTTCATTTTCCAAGAATACAGGATACAGACTGGAGAGGTATCTAATGGAGGCACGGTTCATTTTAACATTTCTTGTTACATGTTACCTAAAAGATCTTATTTGTGGGGCAGGTTATTTGTAGGTTACTTGATATCCCTGCTGGTAGTCGGTGACAGAACCTATAGTGTGTTTTAAAGCTGTACTAAACAAATTTTCAGTATCAGGAAGAAGATAAACCCCAAAAGAAGCACGTAGACACACAGCCCACTGACAGCACGCAGGCCTCGTGTTTCCTTACACACAAATGACTCCACTCACGTCTATGCAGCAATGTAAACAGATTTCAGTGTTGAATCTGTATCTGTGGCTTCATTATGTCTCCACTGAAGTTTCAACTTCTACTCTAAACATCATCATTGAGGTGTTAGTAGTTTGAACAGGTTTAAGTGTTGTAGATGTAGAACAGTCATCAATATGAAAGACATCAGCATATTTTAATGTTAATCAGGTGTAATGAACGAGTGAGGTCAAATACCAAATGTTTTAAATTAACGTTTCTCCCTAAATAACTGCTTAGTTTTAGTGTCATGCTGGTTTTACAAAATATAATGTTCTTGCTGTTCTAGCTGTTTTTCTTGATGTCACTTAGTTTCAGTTCATGTCAGGAAACTATACCTGCACTGACTTGAAATGTTTTTGACTGTATGTGCTGTAATCAACCGCTGAACATTTAGCTTTACTTTTTGTACAAAGTCACAATTTTGCTGCAGGGCAAACCAGCCAAAAATCCCCATGCTGGTGCATTCAAGGACTCCACATCTTTTCATTTGGCACGATTGGTGACGTTTGAGATTGGACAGGGCTGACTAAAATTCCCATGTAAGCACTATGTAGGGAAAAAAATGAAGAACACCTATTAGACACAGTGTCATGATGGAAAAATGCAAACTTGGACACATTTTTCATGTTCAGCAGCCAACTTTCTGGTTTAGTTTGTAGGACTGTATATACATTTTGTTTTGGTGAACACTGACAATCCAATGTTATTATATACTGTTATATTTTAGGATTGAACATTTTATCAACATATCTGTATCAGCACTGCATCAGCAGCACTGAATGTCAAACCTTATTTGTACTAACACCAAACTTGTGGCTGTGCAATTAGTAGAATTTCTGAATTTTCCAAATTCGATTTTGGCGTCAAACGACCACAGAAACTGTGTAATCGAGAAAAAACAATCATTTAGCCTAAACTCACACAGCTTATACAGCCAGCGAAGAGTCGTATGTGTAATATTTGGTGGTGTTTAAAAATTAGCGTGAATGAAGATGGAGGAACGAGAACAGCAGCAGGTTGGCAAAAAAAGGCACAACCAATATTTCCTGAAAATAGTTTAGATTTATAAAACTTCATTCATTTTCTACACTAGGTAGCACTACGTCTTTTTAACCACCCGAAGGTGTTTTTTATGTTAAATACGTTTAGCAGTCAATGAGTAGTTGTGTTAACTAATCCAGGTTTTAATATTGACCAATATAATCATGATAATCTTTTTCCATAATTGAGCTTTAACCAAGCTGTCCTTGCATTTTTCATCCCGGTTTGATTTTACACACTTTTACATCCAGGTCGACACAGCTTTGGTGAAAATCATCTTCACTGCACTACTGCCCAGTATCAAAATCAGAGTTATCCATTATGATAACATGATCACATTAACAATAAAATATAATTCAAAGGTCTGAACTCCTGTAACAAGCGGCACAACAATAAAAGTAAACCAAGTAAAGAGGTGTTTATGTAAAGCTGTTGTTCATAGGCTTCTATCACAAAGAAAATCAATCTTTCATAAATTGACTATACAAGTGTTTTGGGCTTTTCAACGAGCTTTTATCAGGAGGCCTCACTTTAAATTCAAATATAACTCTACTCTAATTCTAGTGTTGAAAATTAAAGGCTGAAATCACTGATTCAAAGAAGAACTGTGGAAGTACGAATGTTCCCTATGAATGTTCCCTATGTATGTTCCCTATGAATGTTCCCTATGTATGTTCCCTATGAATGTTCCCTATGAATGTTCCCTATGTATGTTCCCTATGTATGTTCCCTATGAATGTTCCCTATGAATGTTCCCTATGTATGTTCCCTATGTATGTTCCCTATGAATGCTCCATGTGACAGTGTAATGCTTCGTTGTTTTTAATGTTTGATATTTCTTCATATCCAGGCATGTTTTCATCTCTAACAGTCAATCACAGCAGTGAGTTAACATTTGTCAAAACGAACTCCTGCAAAGGCGGGAACACAAATCTGACCGACATGTACAAAAACAAGCCGATACCTTCCCCGATGCCTTCAGAGGCGATGAGCCGCCTCCTGTTATTTTTCCATACGGGAAGCTTTACACGAAAACCGACCTAATTTGATTTGAGAACATTAATTCTATTTATTTGAGAGAGGAAATGAGGTGCCGAGTTAAGGGAGGAGCAGTTGGCTTTAAGCACAACAGAAACCCAACTCCTTCTAGTCACTGGGCTCAGTAATCACCTCACACACACAAAGAAGCTTTTCTCACTCCTCAACGTGTTTATTTTGCATTCCGACTTTTATTTTGTGTACTCGTGCAGCTCAGGTGCAGCAGAATGTGAGCAAGAGATAAAATGAAAAGAAGGTGAAGTGGGGGAGGAAATGTTAGGAATCACAACACGGGAACTTGACCTCAGCGTGAACTGAAGCTACACAAAATAGATGAGCTAGGCAGAACTAAAGCTGTTAAAACTATAACTAATTCTTATTGTCGCGTTGAGTCGATCTGATTATTATTATTCAGATAAATGTGAATAAAATGGTGATTAGTACTTCAAAGAGTCCAAGTTAAACCGTATCTTCTAGCAAGAATCTGAAACCCAAAGATATTTAACTAATAATTAGATATGACAATAAAAGCAGCCAGTCCTTCCATGTGCAGAAACTGGAACCAGTTTTATTTATTTGGGTTTTTATTTTTATTTTTTTCCTTGAAAGCTGACACAACATAAATGCATATATAAACTGTACACATAGGTTAAGCTTAGCGCCACATTGTTTAGCCTCTTTACTAATATTGTATTATGTATTTGAAATATATTGTAAGAATATGAGCAAATGAAAGTGCAGGTGCTCACTCCCATACACTGGATTGCTCATAAAGTGTGTTCTTCCTTTTAAAAAGTGACATTTAAGAGTTTTATCGGTCCCTGGTGGGATGAAACGGTTTGCCCTGATAGTCCAGGGAAGGAATCGTTCAGGGAAAATAGTCTCATAGCAATGAAATAAGGTCTGAGTTAGTAACAGCTGTAGTAAAAATGTATATGGAAAAAAAATAAAAATAAAAATAAAAAATCTGAGCTCATTAAAATCATTTCCAAACTGAGCACATGAGCTTGATTGTAGAACAAACAAGTCAAAGACAATGCTGTTGGTTTTTTTGTTTTTTTTCTTTCTTTTTCCTGTGTGTTGACATCAGATCTGGGAGGATGAGCAGCCAGGCGGTGCCCACGAGCACAGAAAGACAGTGTGTCAATATACATTTCAAAACGCCTTTCAGGAGCACAGTGAAGGCAGAAACAGCAGAAACAGGCAGAGCAGCTGTAAACATGTGGATCTGAAATCAGAGAAGAGGATCCATGGATACTGAAAGAGCTTTTACCATCATTAATAAGTCACTGTGCTCCATAGAAAGACAGATGATATGTTCAACCTCTGCCTGGCCAAACTGAAAACAGACTCTGGAAGAGATTTAAGGAAACGGAGTGTTACTGAAAATTCAGATCTCGGATCAGTAACCTTAGTAAGTTCCAGGACTCTTGGCCTCTTTGGTCATGTGTTTTCCAAATATTGTAACGCTGCACACCAAACACACAGCGAGGCCGCCTTTTGTCACAAATCGCTCACAAAAGTGACAATGTCAGCAGTGAATGTAACCACGAGAGTGCGATTCATAATTCTGGGAATGTAGGCACGATGGTCTGGTGGGATTTTTCAAGGGGTGGGGCATATTCCGCTTTCAGATGGGAAACCAGGAAAAAAAAAAAAAAAAAACTTTGCAAACTTACGCGGCAGCGGAGACAATGAAGACCTGATCCAACATTAGAAATGTGTGTCCGGACCTCACCGGGGGGGAAAAGGCAGAATTGATTTTGTAACACGTTTCCCTCAGCCTGCTCTCCTCCCTACCCCCACTTCCACAAACACATCCAGAGCCCCAGACGCGCTATCCCAGCACCGTCCAGGCACCCATGAAAGTTGCTCTCCACCATTGACTTTTTTCAAATGAGTGAGCAGAGTCCTGTCGACATCCTTACTGTAGTATTTATACACACACACACACACACACACACACACACACACACACAAATGCTACGAAAATACAACAGCAGCCGTCCAACATGACAGGCGCAGCCAATTTCCCAACTAGACCTACCGCGGAGCACGGCCGCTCCATAGGCTGCGTTTCCACTCAGCGAAGTCTTAAGTTAAATTCAATGCGTTTCGCTTTTCAAGGACACTGCAGCTCACTGTCACAAGCCCTTTTTGGTCGCGACAGAGCCGGGCGTGTTGTCCTGCAGGAAGAACCAACTGAAAATTAAAGAAAAATCCCGAAAGCGTTTACCTTTTTGCTGTTTCTGCTGTTATAGCCGTTGTATGGGTTGATTCCTGCCCTTGGCGGTACGGAGAGCAGCATTTTTCTCGGCGCTATGTCCGGAGCAGCGAGCACAGCCCAGGCTGCCAGCTGACGTCAGCAGCTGGGGAAGTGAGTGCCTGGAGTCCCGCTGCTTGACTGCGAGTGGTGCTGCTGCTGCAGCAGGACGGGGCCCCCGCTGCTGGCCCCCGGGCGGCTTCTGGGGTCCTTCACACGCATCCGGGCGGCCCAACTGAACTGGGGGTTAGTTCAAAATTATTCACTGTCCACAGTTATTTCACTCACCAGGGGGGAGGCTGATTGGAAAAGAAGCTTCTTAAAACTCAACTGTGTTTCTTGGCACGAAACAAAGAAGATCTTTCAAAACATCAGGCCGTGCTGGGTTTTTGGGGTCCAGATGACTGGTCTATCCTTCAGTTTATTGGCATTATTGAGACTATTTATCAAGACAACCCCCCAAACTATATCAAATTTCTTACATAGTAGTACAATGTTCTAACCTGCTATTGAGAACCAGCAGAGTAGTATCCAGAAGTTATTAAACGTTTGTATTTAGTGTCTAATCTATATAAGAGTGTTTTACATGAAAACATGATCCATCCATCCATCATCTAGACCCCCTTAGTCCTAACCAGGGTCCCAGGGATCTGCTGGAGCCTATCCCAGCTCTCTTTGGGTGAAAGGCAGGGGTCCACCCTGGACAGGTCCCCAGTCCATCACAGGGCCACATAGAGACAAACAACCTCACACACTCACACTCACTCCTATGGGCAATTTAGAGTCACCAATCAACCTGACATACATGTTTTTGGACTGTGGGAGGAAACCAGAGTACCTGGAGAAAACCCACACAAGCACAGGGAGGACATGCAGACTCCACACAGAAAGGCCCCTGATGGGTTTCAAACCAGGAACCTTCTTGATGTGAGGCAACAGTGCTAACCACTAAGCTGCCCTGAATAGGTGGATGTTTTTATTAATTAAAAACAGCTGAGCTTGACAATAAATCTTGGAAGATGTTTCAAAAATGAGAAAAAAACTGTGAGATTCCACTGTAACTCCTTATCAATTATACAGCATCAATCCAAATCTGTACTTTAAAAAAAATGACCACAGGCTTGTTGTCTGCAATAAGGACAAATATGTTTAACAACAAAACCAGAGTATCTGTGTACCTTCTTTGGTTTTGCTGCTGTCCTTCTCTTTGCTTGTGTAACCTTGTCTATCTGTTTATATTGATTTCTCCGCATGATTTATTAAACTTGTTTAGATATTTGCTATTCATATGTCCGTCCATCCATCATATCCAGGGTCACAGGGGGGCTGGAGCCAGTTCGAGCTGACATGAGGCATGAGGCGGAGTACACCCTGCAAAGACTGACACTATCAACAGGGCTTATTTGCTATTCAAACAGTAGACATTTTCTGGCTAGGCATTCTGAGTAATATAATTTCAGTAATACACATCTTATTTGAATGTAAAAGTTCAGACAGTGCATGTCAACTCTAAAATACAAATATCACATATTACAATTATCATTTTGTCTGTGCCTTAATAAAAAACAGCAACAATCAACATTCTTCTTGAATCAAATCTATTTTTGCCACAGTTGTATATACGAAAACTCAAGACTGCTGATGTTTCTGTCACAAATCCGCCTGGGTAGTTTGAGATTTAAAGATCAGCAGTCAATATTTAGATCACACCACAGCTGTAATATGCATGCTAAATGATATTTTTGAGGTCCTGCACAACTGTCAGTGCTATGCTGTTCCATTTATAGCTCTATCTAAACTAAAGCACTTGATTATGCTTGTCAAAATATTTTGAGAAAAAATATTTGTAAATGAAGAATCCAATAGAAGGTTTTATGGTTGTCTTTTTGATCAAATAGAGGCAGTAGTTTCAGTTTGTACAGGTGTCCCACAAGGGTCTACTCTTGGTCCACTTTTAATCTATACATACATAAAAAATATTATTTCTGCTATTGAGAATTATCCTGTTAATCTTTATGAGGATGGGACTGTTTTATATCTCACAGGTTCTTCTGTTAATCAGGCCAATGCAAATCTACTCTTCTTTTTTTTAAAATAAATGTTATATGTTACTTATTAAACATAGGCACTGTGGAAATATGGTCCACTTCTTGTTTGTGTTCACTACATGCACAGCTTAAGTGATTTTTACAATACAGGGATAAACAAACTATATTTTGAATTTTGAGCAAAGGAAAAACACAAAACCAACTAAAAACCACAGGTTACTGTCAACGTGGGCACCAGATAATCAATCCACTGCACAACACCATGAGCAGTGTATGTCACAGGCAGATTATTTATTTCAGATGTTAACAAGACAGTATCTTTGTAATCGATTTGTGCTTAGATGATGTTTCACTCTGACTGCAGAGTTTTGAGTTTGTCGAATTCGATTTTGTGAAGTGGAACAATAGAATAATACTAGACGGTCACAGATATTGGACTTTAAACAGCAGACACATACACAGGATACTAAACCTAAACATTTACCATCAGGGTTTGAATGAGTGGTATCCTGAAGTTGCCTTTCACATCTTCTGCTTGGCTGTCTGGTCCCTGATTCTGGCTTCTTAGCTACCTGTGCTATATTTAAATGCCTTTTCACTTTCTCCTGTTGCCCGTGACTGACTTGGAGATTTACTGTATCCCAGCACAAATGGCAACTGCGACCTGATGCCTAAACTGCAGTGGCACTCAAAAGTATTGGCACCGGGCATTAATTACATTAAAAAGCACATTTGCTACTCTTATTCTCACATTGTATCCAGCAGTTATGCAACTTACAAGCCATATACTCCACCCGTGTGTCTTAGACAGCTTATTATAAAGAGTATATTTAATTATTTCCAGGAATCAGTGTCATTTTTATATACTGGACTATATGCAAACCCCCTGAAAGACTAAACGTGAATCATATTTGTTCTAGCTTGCACACAGGAGCACAAACATGCCACAAGCACAGAAACAACACCCAACACGACTTTTGTAAGAGCAAGGAGTTTGTTAGATAGATGATCACATACAGGTGAGGGGTGAGGAGTTGGCTTCCCTTCAGTATGAATGTGCCTAATATTCAAATGAGAAAGCTGTAAGACCATGCGGTTCCTCAGAACCGAGATTTGTCTATGCAGTTTGCCAGTAATTGATCTTGCTCAAATACAGATGCAAATTCTAACACAGATTAATAATTAAGCCTGTGAAAAATATCTTGTTTATAGTTTTAAAATAAATGCCTTTTACTATTTTGTGTAAAAATACTTAATTCTTCAAGAGTTTTTTTTTTTTCTCTTTTTTTTTTTTTAAAAAGTGCAATAAGTTGCAGAGTTTGCAGAATTTGCATGTGCCTATCCAGTCTCCCACTGAGCAGATTTTTCTCCCTTCTTCACAGGCTGCCCACTTTGTCTGGGCATGGACAGTAAAATGAAAAATACAGCACTGTGAACACTATTTCTATTAATTAAGCAATTTGTGTTGGTGTCTGTTTCATTCAGTCCAGCAGCTTGTCTGTGGGCTGTTTCTCTGTCTGCATTTAGGAACACACCAGTGACACCGTTGCACTCAGCAGAACCTCGGTCTGGCACAACCAGCCACTTTGACGACATCAACATTGTTTGGACATCAACAGGCCGGTTGCTAAGAAACCCAGCCCCCTCCATCCCAAGTGTTCTGGCCTGTGAATCTATACTTATTACCTCTAGGGTGGCTGAGCCTGGTGTGTATGTGTGTGTGTGTGTGTGTAAGTTGCTGAAATGCATATTAGCAATAGAAAAGATGACGCATCGTCAATTTTCTTTTCACTTAAATTTATTATGATCTCTAAGTGGGAGTGAACACTGACATTGAAATAGTGGTGAAAACTCAGGTGAAAGGTCTTTGCATAAAGCCACATTTGCATCTGGTCCAGTTTTATTTTAAAATTCTAAATTTGAATGTCTACAAAGTCCTTTCCAATGTAAGTGGGTCTTTATTTGCAGTTTCACAGCAGAACAGCTACAATTGCTCACCCCCACACAATCAATGCTGTGGTGGTGTCATCAATGTGAGCTTTTGTTTGGGAGGAAGGGGAGCCATGTGTGTGGAAATAAGTGGACATGAATGGGTTCAGGCAGTTCATATGTGAGTGGGGGGCTCAGTCATTGAGACTGCCAATGTGGGGTTCAAGGTCAGACTGGCTAACAGAGCGGGAACGATGGCAAACGGTGGTCAAACATATAAAAGTGCATCAAGAGGACGGAGGAAAAGATCCAGTTTAATGGGCTAGAATTTAAAAGTATGGAGGACATACTGGTCAGGTTGTATGATGTACACATTTGACACCTGCTATACCTTAGAACCCGGTTAACTGTGAACTACATGTAAAAGGAATTTCCTCAAACATGCTCAAGTTAAACAAACTGTAAAATTTGTATTCATGTTTCTGCATGTTAGTTGTTATTAGGCGTACACCATTCATCCATCATCAGCAGTTTGTTTTGCGTTTGCCTGGCTGGTTAGTGCCAGAAATAATTATGTGGTTTTCAGATTTTTTTCAGAACATACATAGTACACAATAAAACGAACAATACCACATACTGAACTCATCAAAAGTATCTCCAGAGTTACTCTTGGTTAAGTTTTAATGAGACACATTTTAAATTTGATCAACTGCACATGTACACTTGTAATTTAACTTTTTCTCAACAGGGAGAACGGCAAAGGACAAGATATTTTGGTGCTGTTTACAAGCCTGCTGTGGTAAATACAGAGTAAAACGATGTGTGTTGAACAGCACAGACAAACAGATGGATGTGTGTGTGCTCGAGTTACGTGAGAGAGGTTACTTTACACGTCTGGTGAACAGACCACACACACACACACCCTCACACACTCAGACAATCAGTTAAGCATTCCCTGTGGCTGGAATGTGTTTTTGAGGGAGTGTGTGAAAGAGGAAGTTTTGGCGAGTAAGGCCTGTGGGGGATGGTTAATAAGAAAACAACAAAAAAACAAATACATTTCAGTAAGCTATGCTCACACAGAATGAATGGAGGCAAATGTAAATATGACGACTTGAGGAAATTCCATCATAATCCCCTTTTTACCACAAGAGAACGTATCTGAGTTTCAGGGTGAGATATAAATAAATGTAAATGTACACTGAGTTACAATCATTCTTTACTGACATGTACCATTAATACATATGTCCTATGTGCTTTTTGTGTTTTCTTTTTTCTGAGGCTCTAGTGGAGGCCAAACTAAAGTATTTCAGACAAGGTTTGGGGACTACTGGCAAAGACAAGCATCACAGCCTGACTGCCAGAACCCCCACTCCTTTTTCCCTTTTTCCCTGCATACAGGGCCAAACCTACCCAGGTGTTATTTTCTTAATTTGGTTTTATTCCCTGTAGTTAAATGGTATCAACACAAACTTACGTCAGGCTGAATTTATGTGCGTAAAGTTGTCAGAAGTCTTTCCTCTTAAAAAATGCACACAGCGATATAATAGTGACAAAGGATTTTTTAAGTCCATGTTGTCGTTCATATTCTCCCAACTTACATGCTCTGCTTTAACGCGTGAATATACTGAAGACTCATTAGAGATCCATGCAATCAAGAATTTCATCTATGGCATCTATATGAACCAGTTCTATAAAGGACCTTCTCTTTAAAAATCAAATCAAAGAACTCATTAAGTCTGGAGTGTATAGTTCAGCAGGACCTGACAAGAAAAAAAACAAACAAACATTATTTTGTCTTCTAAATGTTATTCTATTCTTTTATTCCACGTTATGTTGTTATGTCAAGAATTTCTTGGGTGGGATATTTACGCTGCGTTCCAGCTGGAAGCAATCTGAGCAACAGATTTAAGTGTAAAGAGGCAAGACAGAGTTTGTGATGATGAAGTGGGAGGAAAGGATAGAAGGGGACGAGAACAGGGGGAAGGGGTGAGAGCGGATGGGGGAAGGGCTGTTTGTGCATGCCTCAAATTCCTTAGGTGTTATCAGCATTGCCCACTACATAATTGTTCCTTTCGAGGAGGGGAAAAAAAATAGTCTCTGCAACACAGTGAAGTTTACTTTCTGAGGTTAGAAAAACTAAAAGTGCGGTTAAGATCTCCGAACTGATGCCATCATTTTTTTTTAACTTTGCTATTCTTGCAGTTTTTAAGATGAAAGAGCAAAGAGTGGATTTGATTATTTCTACTTAAAATGGCTCATAAATAATAAGAATTTTTAAAAAAATTAAATAACTCTTGCTAAAGAGCAGTCCGTGGTTAATTATCTATATAGATATTTTTAAATATGTCTCTGACATTTTTAGATTTTGCTGATTATACACCTCTTCTTGCTTCTCCCTTATAGCAGCACCAATGTGTTACTGACATCCATAATGTGCAAAGTCACCTAAAACTCCCTACACCTGACCCCTCAGTCCCCTAAAAAGCCAGACATTTTGATATTGCAATGTTCTCAAATGGCATTAAAGAGGTTTTTGTGCATTGGGAAGATCAGCGGTTTCTTGAGCCTCTGCTTCAAAATGAGCCAACGCATGAAGAGGACTGATATTTTATTTTTTTCACAAAATGGCTGCAGTGAGTAGTACCTCATATATTTTCTTACTGAATGAAGATTGATGGGATACTTACACACAAACACACACACACACTCACACTCACACAGGGGATGTGATTCTGGGAACTCTGATTGATGAGGTAATCCATCTGGCTTGGAGGCAAGTGAAAGGAGGAAGAGAGTACCAGCAAAGGGGGTGTAGAAGATGAGTGAAGATGTAGGACCAAATCATGATGCAGTATATTTGTGTATATGCAGTTATCTGTGTGTATTAAAGATTGTTTAATCTCTGGTCAGCTGGACATGCCAGATATGGACATTAATTATTTTGCATTTTATTTTGCATATTTATAACTTGGTTTGTTAGAAAAACCATGTGTGGGTAACAGTAACACAGTGTGAAAACCAGTACTGCTCTGTTTCTTCTCTCTGGACTTCAACATGGCTTCCATCACAGCTGCAGTGGACTGGGTGGAGGTGCATCATGGGCCTTAGCTGTGGATGAAAGAATGACGCATGAAATACTTGCTCCAGTCGTGACACAAACCAGATGAATGGTGTTTTCACTTACTTTGACAATAAAATTCTCCCTGAACTGAAACTCACCGGCTCGCAGGAGACTAATAACCAGCAGTTGTCTCCGATGTTGAAGACTCAGGCTTTTCCATCCTATGATTCAAAAATCTGTTTTCATAAGGAGAGGAGAAATCTGATCAATGTCAGTTTTTTGACAACGTTTCTTTAGGAGAAAAAGTGGTGAGAGATGCTTTGCTTCTGCATAATGTTGACACTTGACATCTTGCTATGCTTGATTCAAAGACTGCTAACCCTTGCAACAGATATCAAGGTTTTATTTTAAATAATGTTCACCCTTCATTCACATTGTTGCTGTTTTAATCTGATACTACTGCTTGAATTTTCTTTGTGGAAACTAAAATTAGTAAACTGGTAATTGAGACAATAATCCAGACAAAGACAATGAATTATACCCAATGAAGTACATCTGAATGCTTCAAATGTACTGCATAACACATGAGTCATTCAGCAGAGTATGACGTTACAGAGGGGAGGACCAATATACCTGAGCTACAGATGGACAAGTAGCTGTTCAGAGATGAATGAGGTGAAGCATTAATGCTGTGCAAAATGTCAGAAAAATGAAAGATGTTGATACAGTATCACTGAGTCACTTTCTAATGGCTGCAGGGTCAAATATCATCGTGAGCCATTAGAGTTGATCTCTCTGTGTTTTCTTTTACAGACACCACACATTAGCACATCCATCGTCACTAGAGGAGAAAAGATGATGTAAAAAGTGTAATCACGATCCAAGTCTGATGTGTAACAGATGAGATGGCCACAAAAGATGAACATCAACTATGTTTTGACATCCTGTGTTTTCATTGTGAAGAGGCCGCCGATAGAGGACTGCAATGAAAAAGTAAATATGCTGTCAGAGACAAAACATAAAACAGAGACACAGTGTCACTGGAGGTATGACCTTTGAGCCTTGAGCATGAGATTAACAAAAATATAGGGGAAGAGGTATGTAGGGATCCTGACTGTGCTCCACCGCACTGTCTGCCATCTGTGTTATGTTTCCATCTGCTGGCAGAATGTGACAAACACCACTTCATTCCTGAATAACACTGATCAGCATTTCCCTTCGAACAGCCAAAACAAAAAACAAAACAAACATAGTGTTTATGAGCTGTGGGCAGATTAAAAGGGTTTTTGTGTCTCAGATTTATAAGATTTTACTCTCATTTTTTGTACTTTTGAAGTGAGGGAAAATATACAACATTTTATAAGAAACAGCAACGATTAGTAAAAGGAAAAAAAAAGAACATATTATTTTATTAATCTCATCTATGTCAGTCATCCCCTTAGATTCAGCTGGAAACTCTTGTGAAAGTCTGTACTTGCAGGTTTTGGAACGACCGCTTAAGGGCACATCACACAACATAACACAGCAACGAACCAGATAAACCTCAAAATGCTAAAAATGTGTCCTGCTATGGCTGAAATGATGTCAGCTGTAATGAAAATCAAACACTAAAATCACATCAGAGTAAGAGAAGTAGCATATTCAAAGTCTTACTGAGAGGTGGGAGCATTGTAGACACCAAAAGGTAAAGTTTTTACCCTAAACATTTCACTGTATCATCAAGCTCAGTTCTCCCGTCTGTGTGTGTGTGATAGACACATATTGTGTGCATGCCTGTAGTGTGTGTGTGTGTTTTTATTGAAGATTTATAAAACAGTTAGGAAGACTACAGTTTCTTTAGTCTTTCCCTGCCTTTCCACTGCATGTCTGTTTTCAGTTAAGAGAGATTGTGCAAAATCATTCAGTATGAGGACATTTTTGGACTGAAACTCAACAATAGGTTAATAGGTTAAGAATTAGGGCTGTGTTTCTGTTGCTATGTAAGCCATGCCGCAAGCACTAAATTAAGCACATCACCACTTGCCAGAAGTCAAGGCGGAGGGACTGAATGAGGGAAAATAACTGAGAATCCTGACTGAATGAATGTAGAACAAAGCCTGCTTCTTTGTGTGCTGCAGACCCATTTCAGAAAACGAAGCTGTTTCATTAAAAGAGCAGTTTCTCTTCTAGCTTCAATAAATATCATGGCAGTGATGTCCTTAGAACCAAGAACAGATTGTTGAGATATTAAGATAGACTTTGCAACACATAATAGTGTCAAGTGGTAATGACATTCTTCCAAAGGGCTCAGTAAAGTATGTTGCTTGGCGTCGTCTATGAATACAATGCATTCAATGCTGAATTTTTTTTTCTCGTCTGTATTTTATCACTGTGAAGATTATCTCTGAAACAGGCATGCTTAGGTTTGTGAAACCAAACCGTCACTTTGATAGTATGTTAAATAAAGTATCTTTTATCTTCAAGGCACAAAGCACCTATTGTTCTTTGGATTTAATACAGACAGTGTAGACCCACTAGGTGTCAGTGCTGCTCAGCATTTCACAGACAGAACCAGGTGGCTGTGGGGGGTTGAAGTACTATTAATAATAATCATCATCATAATAATAATAATAAATTAATGAAATAAATGTGAAATGTGTATGATAAGCAGTTGTGTTTGACATGAAACTGTCAAATGCTCTTGCTATTTAACTTTAACACCATAAACCTGGGACTTAACATGGACTTGAAGCCCAGAACAGAAGAAAATTGGCTGGAACTGCAAAAATTTCATAGCAGACTCTCAGGCCAGACGTGCCAGATGTGCAGCAGAGTTATTTCAACTGTCCTTGTCCCAGTGAGAGAGAATGATGGAGAGAAAAGAAAATGCATGGTGGTAGTTACATAAATTGTCTTTTATATATATATATAGAGAGAGAGAGCGACTTTATTTAATCTTATGTTAATGTTAATTTGATTATGACATTGTTAATGTTTATATTTGAAATGTGTATTTATATTTATACAGTATATGAAAGAGCTCTTCATGTGCCGAAACACATTATGCTGTCTTCAGGACTCAAGGCTAGAAGTTGGGATGACTTGAAACTTGGATGTCAAGACTTAAGAGAGTGATGTTAAACAATGATGGAAAACAAATATGTGCATATTATAAATCACTTGTTCTCTCTCCAGTTTATAGCAGCCTACTTTCAGATGACTAGTTTATGATTATGGCACAGCGTTGTTACTAACTTACTGTCTAGATGATAGATCAACACAACAATAAGTGTCTGCTGTTTGTGCAAGCTATTTAAATATCCTCATATATCTTTGTTTGTGCATTTCCAAGACCAACAACCAACCAAGACAGACAAAAATCCCACCCTGTGACAAACTTTGGTCTCCCCTGACCCAGCAGTTCCATGGTTCTGTCAGTAACTTCTAACTCCAGACTGCACTTGATATAATATTGGACAACTCTTTTTTTTTCACTTTTAATTCAAATTACTAATAGGATCCTGCAGTGTCTGGAAACTCTTTGTGTATGAAAGCATTATGTCTGGAAATGCTAGGAGCAAAACATTTTGCCAGGATTTATGACTAATTTGGGAGATTTGGAAAATTGGGGGGCAGCACGGTGAGTTAGTGGTTAGCAGTGTTGCCTCACATCAAGAAGGTTCCTGGTCTGAAACCCATCAGGGGCCTTTCTGTGTGGAGTCTGCATGTTCTCCCTGTGCTTGTGTGGGTTTTCTCCAGGTACTCTGGTTTCCTCCCACAGTCCAAAAACATGTATGTCAGGTTGATTGGTGACTCTAAATTGCCCATAGGAGTGAGTGTGAGTGTGTGAGGTTGTTTGTCTCTATGTGGCCCTGTGATGGACTGGGGACCTGTCCAGGGTGGACCCCTGCCTTTCACCCAGAGAGAGCTGGGATAGGCTCCAGCAGATCCCTGGGACCCTGGTTAGGACTAAGAGGGTACAGATGATGGATGGATGGATGGATGGATGGATGGGGATGGATGGATGGATGGATGGATGGATGGCACGTGGTACAGACTGAGAATCTAAACCTCTGTGAACTGTTTGGTGCGAAACATTTATACATTAATACTATTACAACACTCAAAGGTGAGGACATCTGATATGACTTAGTTTATATGTAAAATTGGGTGTCATCAGCATAGAAGTGGAGCACAAATTTATGAAAAAAATAAAAAAAAGGACATGCAGCACTAAGATTAAGGAAAAGGCTGGTCAGGGAACCTGTACAGATCAGGGTGGGATCTGGGATGATTTGCATGGACCATCTACTCATGAAGCTTCTTATTAGTGTGAGAAAAGAAGCTGGTCACACGTGTCATGGAGAAAACACGTGTCCATTTAAAGAAGTGACGTAAAGCACATTTAAAGATGATTGCCTTATCTATAATTTGGATTTTTCATGGGCCCCACTAAACAGAAGGTTTAACAGTGCAGCATCATATCTAGATGAAAGGAGACCCCTTCCAGATTCCTTGTTTCATATGCATTCTTGTTCATCTTTCACTCCATGGCACTAAAGGCATCTTTCCTTGGTGAACATTTAAAATATATTTATGGTAATCAGTATCCCTAAATTAATTTGCATTGTTGTGGCCCTCCTGAGAGTGGGGAGGAGACATACATCCAGACAGACTACGACTGGAGGGAGACAGTCCCAGACAAGATAGTGGGATGAATCCAGATTGCTGCCTCACAAACTCATGAATCATTTAAACTAAATGGCTCCACCATCACCTCCAATATACTTTCATATGGAAAAGTAAATGGGGATCTAAGAGGTTGCAGTAAACAAAATGCATACTGAATTAAATATGTGCATTTTACTTTTCATTTTAAAATGGTGTTGTTAAATTACTTTTGAATCCAGACAGTTATCTTCCCTATATTTAGGACGTATTGCCAAATTGACTTTGTCAATTCCCTCCTTGGAGAATAAGAAACATTTATCTTCATTTGTCTGTGCTAATTTTTGTACATTTAATTTGCGTCACTTTAACTGAAAATATAAAATAAAGAGACTGATTAGTTAATAATTTTATACTGACCTGTCCCTGTAGAGATGTAATTTAATTTGTTGACTTTTTCTATTTATAAAGGGCTTAACTATTTCCCTCTTCTAGCGTGGAGTTTAATACGGATTACAATTGCTTATTGCTTTATAACCATGTGGAAGGCGCTGAGTGTCCTCTATAGTTGTAACAGAGGTTAATTATTAATTAGGGATTTAAATAGCTAATTCCAAAGTAGCCATTAACGTGATATGGATGCAGCCCTTGGCCAAATTAAATGCGCAGAATCTGTTTGATTATATATGATTTTGTGCTCGTTTGACCTTTTAAATGACGGGCAGAGTAACAGTGTATTAGACTTTCACAAATCTGACATTGTTTCTTTGTCTGTCGTCTTTTCCTCTTTGTTCTTCTCATAATGACTGTTATTATAACTATAAACTGCACCAAGTTTGGCACCGCAGACAACAATGTGTGAATAAAATGCCTTAAATAAACACAGCTGAGACAAAATCCAGAGCGCTGTTGCAGTAACGTGGTCTGCACGGTCGTGTGTGATTTGATGGAGGTGTCGGGCGCTGGAGAGAGGGAGGGCCCGCCGAGCCACTGCCTTTCCACTGCTGCTGCGACGTCACTCAGACCGCTGACTGACTGGGCTCCAGGCTTCAGGCTCAATCTGTGGCCAGCAGCAGCAGCAGAGGTGGTGGGGAGGAGAGGAACATTTGATCCACTTCTGTATTTCTTTCTGCGGTTTCCTCACTGGGGCAGAGACAACAAAAGACGGAGAACTGCATGATTAGAGGCGCCAGCTCCTCTTCATCTCGACTGCAAGCCAGGCTAGCTTGATGCTCAGTTCAGCCTAACTAGCCTTTGTGGCAGGGCTGTCCATGCATCCAAGGAGCCCCTAAGCAACCTCGGGCTGGGAGAATCCTGTGCTTTTTTCCTTGACAGTCTGCAGAAAAACAAATCCGAGTGGGCAGCAGCAGCAGCAGCAGCAGCCTTGCGAGCTTCACTGCGCACCCAGAAACTGGATTTCCAGTGAGGAGCATCATCGACTGGGCACGGTTTACACGTCGTCGCCTGTCTACAACCCACAGCTTGACAGCACCCAGAGGCGATTGATGACTAATTCTCTTTAAAGACGAGCTACAATGTTGCGCACCACGGCCAACGTGTTGGTGGCTGGATTGCTTTTCTTGGGATTGTTGGACAGTTTGGAAGTAATCGCTCCTGCGAGGGCTATTGATGGTAAGCAGAGCTGATTTTAGAATAACACCGGTTTGCATGTAAAACGCTATAACTACATTATAAACGTCTTATCACAGGATTTATCGCGTTGTGTGCGTGCATTTAAGACGAGAAGATGATTCCCTGTAGGACTGACTGGCTGATCGAGTGAAGCAACGTGGACGGGATGAAGCTGAGCCTAGACAATTACAGCGGTCTTTTGTTTTCTGTCTCCCACTGCCACATGTGAATATTGCAATGTCACAGCGGCGAGCGCGCATTTCTCGCTGCTCTCCGCTGAATGCAGCCGGTCTCACGTATTTGCACTGACATTAAGTCATGAAAATGTTGCACAGGCCCAGTACCTGCTGAGAGCGCTTCATCTAGACACTGTCGAAGCATTAGTGTTAGTGACAGAGAGGCAAAGACGACCAGGTTTGGAGCCTTCTGCAGAGTCAGTTCATGTTCAACAGTTTTTACTGTGTGCTGTAGTCCCACTCTTCCTCGGTCTAATGCCACTATTTGTTTGATTATGGGGGATTTCAGGGTTGGTGGTTTCTATGTTGTGCTGTGGTGCAGTTTTGATACAATGACTGGCTTCATTGCTTCATTGCTGAGTTTGTCATCTGTGCAAGTTAGAAAGCCTCTGAATGCCAGGAGTCATTCTCTGATCTCTGATCTGCAGGCAGATAGTGAGCAGTTCAAAACAGCTCCCCCCTGTGACCTTGTGAACACACACCTGGAACAACTTCTGGAAACTATTAAGCTCCACGGTCCCACTCAGGCGATGTGGCGTTTGGTCAGAAAGGAAAGGGGCCTTATCAATGAATATGAGTTGTAGTGTTTCCGAGAAAGAGCACTAGTTGGTGTAAAGCTAATCAGATTTCAGAATTTGACATTTCACTCAGTTTGGTCGAACCTCAACGTGCATTACCGAGTCAAACCATGAGCTGCTCTTTGTGAGATTCATGGCCAAGCCATAAATGCTTCTCTGTGCCTTTGAAGTCCTCTCCTTGAACTTGACAGTGCAGTGCTGTGAGTTTCTTTAGGAGAAAAATCCACATAAGTTACTGCCTTGACGATCAGTGTGTGGAATAACAGGTGAGAAACCCTGCCTCGAAACAAACGCTTTCTGCCCTGACGCACAGTAACTGTTTTCAAAATGTTCCTTCCTCCGAGCCCTAATACCCTGATTGGATGAGTCAGCCTTGTGCAGTACTGTGTACCAGCAGAGACTGCCAGACCTTAGCTTTAGCTGAAAACCCACAGGGATGCAGAGGTTTGCTATGTTTGACAGAGCATCCTGAGGAAATATACTGAGATTTGTTTACAGTGGGCTGGGCTCATGCAACAGATTGAAGTTGAGATTCGGCACTTTGGATAGCGACACCTCAATGTTTCATATTTTTACTACGTACATTAAACTAACCAGGCAAATCGAGACCTCACTTGATGTATAGGATGCTACACTTCATGTTGCCTCTTCCAAGCTAAATTGCTTTTGTAACCTCTTTGATTGCCTCTGATTTTTATGGCCCTTTCAACCACATGTTAGCAGTGAAGTTTCCTTTTTTTAGATGTGCCTTCAACTTCTTTTTCCATTTTCTATCACTGTCTAAGTACTGTAGCCAGAATAAAGGCCCTGGGCCACCAACAAATCCTGGTTTTAATTAGGTCTAAATGGATCTTTGTTTTACAGAGGAGACCTCCATGAACAGTCACAAATTGTTCTGAAAGTGCTGCTAATTGGGGACCCTGTGGAAAAGGCCCTAATGAAAGAACAGACACCGTTTCACTCCATGAAAGTAATCTCAGGGCAAAAGGAGCTCGCTGGTCCTTGGAAATGGACAGTACTTTTCCCCAAGGCTTTTAGTGGCAGAGGCCTTTCATTGAAAGAAAATGGAGAAGTAATGTTTAAGAGCTTGTCAGTGAGGACAGATGGAATCATTTTAACTTTTTTTTTTCATGCAGACTCATCCACTTGAATGTTCTTGGAAGCAAGCCTTCTCTATCTGAAATGCCTGGTTCCACATTTCATATTTCCTTATTTTCCCTTCCTTAAATGTTAAACTTGTTCAATTAAACCACATTCTCGATAATAAAAGTAGCACAGCCTCTTTCTTTTTAATTAACTCACCATCCAGTTATTCTCTGCTACTGGCACTTTCCCCCTGTGGACCTCTCTGCTGTAACATTTGGTGGAGGCCTTAGTACTGGCCCAGCATTTTGGTTGTTACTGGGGTGATACTGCCATCATAATGACATCCATATGGCCCAATGGTTCCCACTTTACTGTTTACTGACAGCTGAGGGCGATATGGAAAACAGAGTACATTCGTTATAGGCCTTGGCTGCTGTTGACCTTTTATCACACAAGCAACACTTAAAACTGAGTGTAGAAAAGCCGTTTATGTAAACAGACAAAGAGTATATTTAATACTGGTAGAAATACATGGTTGAGATATGTCCAATGCTCTTTGCATCAATACCCTATATGACGTACTAAAGCCCAGCCATATATATCTCAGCCCAAAGAAGCAAATAAAAATTCAGCTGCATTATTACACTCATGGTTTATGCTTCAATAGTATGAAATTCTGTAGTATAGATTTTCAATTACCACAAGAGTGAAGGTTATAAAACAACTGTCAATAAAACTGATGTGCTTAGTTCTGCTTTTTTTTATTTCATGGATGAAAACATGATATTTTGGAAAATGCACTTATTTGCTTTTTGGCTAAGAATTAGATGAGAAGATCAACATTCGTCATATCTGTCTTTTCAATATGTAGCCTGCCACCAGCCACTGGTTTAGTTTAGCCTGAAAATGAGAAAAAGTGCACTGAACGTAGTGGTTTCTGCTGCTCCCAGTCAAGGAACAGTCCCACAGCACTTTGCTTTTTGCACAGATTAAACAAATAAAATATAATGTCTTAATCACTGAGACTAAGAGGTGCTAGTAAACATACTTAATGTTTGCCCATTTCAAACAGAGCTAGCTATTTGCACCTGTTTACAGTGTTTATGCTATGCTAAGCAAACTGTCTCCTGGCTCCAGCTTCAGCCTGAACAGACACATAAAGTGAAATTAATCTTTGCATCAAACTTTCTGCAAGAAAGTAAATAAGCATATTTGGCAAAAATGTTGGGTTATTTTTTCAAACCGGCAGCAGTTGGATGGTACAAACTAATTCTTATATCGGAAATTAAAACAAATGTATACAAGGGGTTTTCATAACTACTGAAAAGACATTTGAAAGCTGACTTCTGTTTTAGCCAAAGTGCTCTGGGTACATGTGGGCAGGCTTGTCAGAACAGCCCTATGACCTACTTTAGAGCTGTGACCCACTGATTGAGATACATTATCTAGATGGAGCTATTTAAGGTTTGGAGAGAGAAGACAGTCTCAGGAGGCTGTCTGAAAGAATATGAGCAGGATCTTGCCAGAGGGTATTGGGAACATGCAACATCTGCATATTCACAATACATTACCCAGCAAATTTGAACAATATGACTATCTGATGGGAAGGATAGAAAAAAAAACTCAATAGTGAAAGCACGCCTAGAGAAAATACTGAGACTATATTGACTGGAAAATCTGTCTAATTACATCCTGTTAATATCTCAGGGTAAAACAACAGAAATTCTTCCTGCATGATGACCAAAGGTTTAGTATTATTCTTTCACCAGCATGGAAGAGTCCATTTCCCGGCAATACAAACCCTTTCTAATAAGAGTTAGAGCTGAATCGACAGCAGACAAAACAACTCAAAGATGTTAATGAGTGAGCAGGACTTGTGGACAGTGGTAATAAGTTGCAGACAGTTTCATAGTTCACCTAATGTGACATACAGAGTTCTGACAAAATGTCAGGTTGAAAATTAGCTGCAGTGTTTGTAACTTTCCATCCACAAACACTCTTTAATTGTGTTTGACCCTGGGATTGAAAGCAGTCCCTGTGGTGGTGGACTTAGTCCTGCACAAACCTTGTTTTTAAAGTAAGTTAGGGATCGTATATCTGTCTGTGGTGAAACAATAATAACTAAGAGCTTTCCAAACTCAGCTGCTGAGTAACGTTGATCAGGTTTGTTGTTTATTGCCATCTGTCATGCTTTAAATCTGTCCAAACACACAACATACACAACCCTGCAGAAGTATTGAAATCCTGTAGCTGCTTCGGTTACTGGATTGACAAGTGTGGAGAAAGCCATAAATTAAATTAGCCGCTAATTCTCTCAGTCAGTGAATGATCTATTTCAGAGGTGACAGGCCCCTGATAATCCACCAGATAAATGTGTATCTGCATGAGCAAGAGAGAGTGTAAGAAAATAAGTATGTGCCTAAAGACTCCTCGCTATTGACGAAGCCGTTATCCTAACAACAGTCCCCCACTGGCACTGCTCACCTGCTTCAGGTGAGGAATGAGATGCTTGAAAGGTCCTGACACATTTGACTTGACTTCTCTCGACACCACACAAACTCTTTGGGTGACACAGGACAATGAACAGTCATTCAGCCCACCTTTAACAATCCATATCAACCCGATGGTCATGGCACCGCCATTTTCCCACAAGGCATCATTACTAAAAAAAAAAAAAAAAATCAGACATCGTGTAATTTAATTAGGGCTGCACCTATCGATTATTTTTGGAGTCGGGTATTTACCGAATATTTGAGCGATTACTCGAGTAATCCTTGAAACAGACTTTTGCATTTTGAAACAATAAGACTATTATATAAACGACATGTTACTTTAAAATGACGTTACCCTGTGTCGGCTCCGCTGGTTGAGCCGGTCTGGTTCACAACCCCCGTGTTTTCTGTCCAGATGTTGAAGCGTTGAGGAAGTGCTGCTGTGGTTCGCCAGTTCCACTTCACAATACACACATTGCACCATGTTTTCGTCTTATTTAAGTTTGAAACGATCCCAAACTTTGGACGTTTTCTGCCTTTTACGGACAGTTTTGACATGGCGCCAGCTTTTGATACGGAGATGCGTTGTGCGACAGTGATTCCGGTCCGTGTGGAACAACGATCCCTAGGCGGAGCAGGTCCGATAACGCAAGTGATAGAAATTCGTCGCAGCCCTAAATTTAATGAGTTTTAAGAAGTTTGTTATTTTTTATAAAGCTTTTGTCAGTCAGCTGTAGTTAGTCAAATGTTGATAATATATAATTATATAAAGTTTGTCTCTTCTATAATTGAAGGATTGGATCCCATGTTTAGTGTCAGGGTCAGGCTGGATAAGGACTGTTTGTGTTGATGACTTGTGCATCAAGTTGTGACCCTGATTTGCCAGGTTGCTCTTGTAAGTGATGCACAATGGGCTACGTGACATATTGTTGCTGCACACAACTGAATGTATTTCTTTCATTCATGTACTAAATAAACCCCTAGCATCACATATAGTCCCATGTAAATCCATGGCAATTTCCATTTTCTGTTGATTAAAAATGTTTGCAGTCTTGCTTCCTCGACCAGATAAAATATGGCCTGTTTTTAGCATCAGCCCACACTACAAAGTTCATTCACATCCATTTACGCCACTCCTACATCCACAGTCTTTTTTTCAGGGACAGAAGTGTGACAGAAAAGACTCATACTTACTGTAAATTAAAGCTGAACTCACAGACCTCATTCTTTACAGTAATTCCTGGTAAGGTACCATCTAACAAGTGCCCCCACAACCACATCCTGGTGAGTTTTTCTAGACTGTGAACCCTGACACTTGTGGTCATTATTTTTACAAGGATATTGATTTGGATTCATTTCCAAACTTCTAATCCTAAACAAAAAGTACCCATCACTAACCTTAACATATGGCTAATTGTAATAAATCCCTCAAACAGGGATCCACTATCCAAAAATCTGCTCACATAACACATTTATTTTAGCCTGCTGCCCCAGGCAGAAACACAATGTGAATTAGAGATATTAAGGATCAATACTTGGCAACGATTTAAGGTGATAGTACCTCTAATAAGTCTTTGTGAATATAATCCTGCTGTCAGTTGTTTTCAGGCAGCTGATCTTCACATTTATTGTGGAGGATTTCCTCCACTCAAATGCGTGTGTGTAGGCAGTGTGGTCTCTCTGATACTGTGCATTGTGTACTTCTGAGAGGAGAATGGGCGGCTGTTTGTTCTGCTATTCTCAGCCTTCATCCACAGTAAGGAATACACTATATTTCGCAAATGTCCCTGAACATTATTTGCTGGGATTTGGAAACGATGAACTATTTTAAACTTGTTGATTTGGCTGAACTGGCTGTCAGGATGTCCTAAAGGAATAGTGAAACATTATGACAAGTACACATATTCACTTAGTGGTAGAGGAAAAGATCGGTATGACTTTCAGTCTACACAACAGTCAGTAGTGTGTTAACTTAGCCTTATTTCCCAAAATGTTAAATGTTTTGTTTTTTTTAAACAGAAAGTGCTCTGATTATTTATAAAGGCTTATTTAAAATGTGGTTTGCAGAAAATAAGTAGTGGCAGAACATCTTAGCCTGTTAGATTTAAGAGTATTTATTAACATTTACTGTCAGATGTGTTGTTTTAGGTTTCATCAGGTTGATTCAACATATAAACAGTGAAAGGGAAAGAACATTCTAGAGATTTCAGTTTATTTCCATGGAGCTCAAGCATTTCACTAAGACTTGAAAGTTGCACTGGTTTTATGAAAAGGCAATGAGGAATTTCATATAATCTTCTTTAATATGTTTCCCCCGGCAGCATGCTAAGTAGGCTTAATTGTCATTTTTCTCACTGTACAGCTACATACAGCATGTGCTCTGGTGGTGGTGTGGCAAAGGGATTTGTCTAAACTGACTAACTTGACAATGGTGGATCACACCTTGTGGCTTTCTGCTTCGTCCTCACTTTTGATTTAATCCTCATGTGGAATTGAAGGAGGTCGTAGCCGCCTCCCTCCGAGCATTAATGCTGAGTCTAGTACAAATAGCAGTCATGGCTGATTACCACTCTGAGGTTGAGACATGGTGAAATCTCAGCCAGACATCCAAATAGCTCTTCATTAAGTTCACATTTGATTACTCTGCCTCACTTAATACATGCTGCCTCTCAATTCCACAAAGGCTTGTGTAGATTGACTGAGTTTGCTTTCAGATTTGACCTGTAAAATCCAAACAGATGCAGACAGGACTATGCTGTCCTGCATGACCGAGCCCCATTTTACTTGGCAGCTCTCACCAGACATGAGCACATTCCTGCTGTTAATTCTTCTCAGCTCTAAGTGTGCGCATAACACATACTTATATAGACTTTCAAACATCCAGGCTGTCTATAAAACATGTCTCATAAAAATATGATTGAACCACTTATTCATCCTGAACAGTGAGCGTGAATATGCTTCGTTATCTCTCGCTGATAATCCATGTCCATAAGTCCTGTCTATATTTTGTTTTCTCCTCATTCACTAGTGGTTTGACTTCCACTGCTCCTCCAAATACCATACAGTTTGCAAAATCCTGCAGTGTTCATGCTGTTGCAGGGTGTGGAGGAGGATGAGGAGGTTTGGCCACAACCAAAGACGCCTGCTTAGATTCTTTCCTCATTTTTGGCCCTTAGAAGCCCCTCCCATCAGGTCAACCTAAAAGTCAGCAACTATTCTCTCCTTCTGCTTTCTGCTTTACTACGCTCTTGATCTATATGGCCTTCCTTTTGGCTGTTGTAGCTGTTCGCTCTTTCATTACTATTTGGTCTGGTGCCACCTAAATCTTGATCTGGGCATTGTCTGTAGAGGGTTGTAACATTGCTGAACACAAAATATTAAAAGACATTTCTCACTTTATTATTCCCAGACTCGGAGGCTGTCATATGTGTGCTACATATCATTGGTTTCCTGCTGCATCTCTGATGTTTCATTCCATCGTGATCTGACTCCATTTCTAATCTGCCCTGTTGCAGTGTTAATCCAGTCTATGGCTCTTACCAAAGACAAAGCGTCTATCAAGGGCTCAGCTAAGTAAGCGTCAGTGTTAAAACTGATCACGTATACTTGAAGTTGGTTATCTTGCCCTCATATAAACCTTCCTCTCCTAGATATTTGAAAAACATAATAAAACTTTATCACGTCTCCCAGTGAAGTGCATTTGTGATAAGAAGACCATTGTGTCCTCTTGAGAAACCACTGAAATGTTTTATTGGTATGGGTACATGCTATCTTCCATAGACTAAACACGATGTGTTTTTTCCTCCAGTAGACACTGCGTGCTGTAAAAATTTCAAATAACTGTGCGCCTACCTCAGCCAACACACCCACCCGGTGCTTTTGTGCGGCCTACCAGCTTTATTATTCTCAATAGTTTGGGATGAATCAGTGCCAGTGTTAATACTCTAGAAGCTAGAACAGCTCACCCCCTGTGGTCAGAGCACATGTAGCCTGAGAAAGTTTATTCTGCTTGTGTGCACTGGTTGGTTTCTAATATTCCTACTGACATACAGGGTGTGCCTGCCTGTGAGAGACTTAAGCTCACTATAATGTCAAGGGAAACCCCAACTCTGTAATTTTTATAGCCAGGTAAATTCCAGGGTTTGAGATGAGAGTTGTGTAACTAACATGAAGATAATGATGCACAGTGCTTGTGTAATACAGTACTCTGCAAAACAGTATGATTCTAGAGATCACAATGCCTGTTAATCTCAAAACCAGTTTGGTCTGGATTGCTTACAGTATTTCAATAATTATTGTATTGCTGTGATATTTGGTAAATAAATTCATGTTCACCTTTGGGTGAACTGATCCCCTGACTTTGTATAGGGCGCCATCATCAGGTAAAAAAATTAGCCTGTAACTTATAAGAAAAGTGTGTTTATTGTGTTAGCCACATGCTAAACTAAGATGGTGAACATGGTAAACACTCTACCTGTTTAGCATCAGTATAGGAATGCTAGGAATGATCATTTTGAGTGTGTTAGTCTGCTTCATATTAGCATTTAGCTCAAACCAACATTGCACCTAGATTTAGTCCCACATAGCTGCTAGCATGGGTGTAGACTGTTGGTTTTGTTGTAGTTGTTCTGAAGGATTGTTGCTGCTTTCCTGCCTCCACTGTGAGGGCAGAACAGTGGGTCCTTTACAGATCAGTGTCCCTACAGCTGGTGCAGATGGTCCTGCTCAGTGGTGTTTGCCATGCAGTTGAAGGGAGGCCTCCCTGTGCAATGCTTTAGACATCTGGCTCTAAAGTCCGGATTCCATACTGCTCACGCTTCCCTTCAGCACTACTGTTGACAGTACCTGCAGTCTGCCTTCACCTCAGCCACTGTTGAGTTGTGTGCAGCGAGGCATTATCTCGGCGTCTGCTGGAGCTTTGGAGTGCCCTGGCTGATCTTGAAGGGCAGACCTCCAACTTATTTATAGCTTGGCTGTGGGTGTCAGAGGAAATGGGGCTGTGGCTGGGGGGGAGGGCAGAAGGAGGCTTGTGTTTGCCTTAGGGAGGACTCTTCCTCCCAAGCAGACTGAGCTCATCTTGGAGGACTAGCCGACAGCAGCCAGCGGGGGAAGAGGACAGTGGATTTGCAATCAGGCCCAAATGGCAATGACCCAACGCATTTTCACACAGCCTCCACTTTGGTAAACACACGTGGCTTATTGATAGCATGTGTGACATTCCTCCGCCCCATCTCAGTATACTGTACCAGCCCAGATTAGTCTTTTCTCTGTTCTTCAGTCCTGAAGCCAGATGTGAGAACCCTGCACCCCCTTTGACTTGTAGTTGACTCGCCGCCTCTCCATTTGCTCTCACAGCTGGGGTTTGCCTAGTGTATCATCTTGTGTCATGCCACATCACATTCACCTATTTAACTGCTTACTTGGCTTCATCCTCTAACATCATTTCCTTCTTATTTATTTATTTATTTTTAAAGACAAACACGAGACCCAGCTGTATTGTGCACAAGATCACGAAACCCTGAAAAATCCAGACTGTTTTAGACACAGTATGCATTCAGAGCTAACATCAAACTGTGCTCTTGAGACCACTTGATTTTGCCTGACCTGACATGCAAATAAACCTTCTACATCACTTTAATAATCCTGCAGCAGAAAATCAATTCATTCAGATGCAAGAAATTAATAAATCCACTCAGTGAGATGTGTTGCCTCACAATTACACTGCACATGCATTGAGTACACGAGCTGTAAAATCTACCTGACTGTGGCCGGAGCGATCTTTAAATACAGAATACAATTTTGTGCTGAGATTGTGGACGCTCGTTAAACCTTTCATTTTAAACTCACAACATATTCACTACTGCCATTCATAAATATGTTCCCTCATTTTATCTGGACTGTATATACATGTACAAATATAAACCAAGGCATCAAAAGACTCCAGAGTTTTGGATATGACAAACAGCTGATCCAGCTTCAATCCAGCCGTGCTGTCGTCATCAAAAAGTGGTGCCGCTTTTCATGACAACCAAGAAGAAAAGCTGTCACCTTTTCTAAACAGGCTTTTCTTTAGTTCCTCTTCCCTCACTACTTTTCTTTGCATCTCTCATCACGCCTAAAGTGGAAGACGTGAAGAAAGCGAGAGAACCGTGGAGGTAGTTAGGGGAAATGCGATGTGCCCGTGGACTGTAGCGTTACTCTCTGACCACCACTGTGCTCTGTGCTTCCTGTGTGTTTTTCTGTGTATGAGTGGATTTCAACAAAGGAAAGAAACAACAATGGAAAGTGGAAAAAGGTGTGAAGAAGGAGGAAAAGGATCACAAAGAAATTTTAAACTACCTTTGCCCAAATTACATTAAACAATGTTCACAATGTAAAACATACTCAAACAGGCATATTTCTTACTGCTGCAATGAATGGCCTTTGTCTACACTTCCTTTTCTTCCCTCTACCTTTCACAGCTGGCTGGGCTGGTGCTACAGGAACCCTTATCCTTGGTTTCAGTGTCAGCTAGCTAACCTCATAACCTACTTCCTTTGCTCCCTGTAATGTTTCTGTCAGCAGCATCTCGTGGTTGAGTCTGAAGCATGGACGTGGACGGCCCCCACAGCCATTATTGGAAATGGAGTTAAAAGCACGTTGAGCCACAGCATGTCAGCATCTAAATAAACAATAGAGGCACCACAACTGGCTGTGTGCTATGATTGTTGTTGAAACAGCTAATGGAGCAAACAAGTAAATGCACACATACACTAAAGACGAGGGATGAGAAGCAAAGAGGAAGCGCTTGAACACAGGCTTGGTTGCTTTTCATGAATAATTCAAAACCTTGTGACTTCTGAGAGAGGAAAAGACACCCCCTCTACACACACATCCCCAAACCCAGATGCACACACACACACACACACACACACACACACACACACACACACACACACACAGCACAGCAGTACAGAGGGGAGAATAACTGGGCTGTGTGTAAATGTGTTCAGCAATATGTCATGTTGAATTCATGTATTTAGGTTGTGCTCCATTTCAACACAGCCTTCACCACCGAAGGTGGTAAATACAGTTCACTCTGCTTCATCCCATTATCCACCCCGCTTCCATCCCATGCTTCCCCTGTCCTGTTAGTCATGCTGTATGCTGAAATAATCTCGACACGCAACGACACACACAAGCAACAGCACCATTTATTATCACAGCCTTATATTCCGACCCTAAGCAGCTGACTTAAAAGAACCCGTCTGTGCAGCATAGGTGTTAACACTTTTCTACAAGCCGCACTTTGTAAAATAGCATTAAAAATGTAAATGGGATCGTTCGCCAGAGGGCCGAGGTGGGTGGACTGAACCAGTGAGGCAGGGCTGCGACAATAACCCCAGACTAATGATAGCCACCCTAATGGCAGAAAGAAGTGAAGGGTAATGCTTTTAAGAAGACCTTACAGAGAGAAACAAGCTCAGATGACCCAAAATCATCAGTTTGGTCACAGTCAGGTTAAAACATTCAAGCATTTGAATATTCTTGAGTGAATTCCAGTTGCCTGGTTCTCTCTTTACATGTCAACTGGTAGAATGATTGTTTCATGTTAATGAATTAAAAAATACGATATTAATACTGTATCAGAGCACAAGTCTTCTGTTCCTTACGTTTTATAAACCTTTTTCAAAATGATGATGAGACCTGAATATTAGGTTTAGTTTTAGGTCAGCGGGTTTTCAGATAAGTTTGTGCTAAGTGCACATTATAATCTACTGAAGTACAAAGATGTTTCCTTTTCCACTTTTCTTTAGGTCTAATGCTTTTCTTACTCACGTATTAAAATAGTTTAGTGCACTGCTGTCCGACAACAGCCCCCACTCAGCAGTAAGTTCTTTATCCAAAAGCCTCCCCTGAATGCCCACAGGTGAATCATCTTTGTTGCTTGTGTGTCCATCTGTTTTGTTTATGTGCTGTTTTGTTTAAGAGGACTTAAATTAGTTTGGGTTTGAGTGTTCTCCCCCATTTAGCTGTGGTTAGAGTGGGCAGTTTTTTCCTACCACTGCCAGGTTGGTTTGAAGGGGAAATGGGTGATAGCGAGGTTGTCCACTAAACAACATGTTCTTTGATATCCTCCAGACGTGTTGCATCACTTCAAATGGCCTGGGAACACTGACCTGGATATTCAGGTTCAGAAAATTTATGCACAGTTTTTCCAGGCATGCATGACTGAGTGTTTTGGTTTTTCTGTATCCATTCGCTATCCCCTCCGTCAAGGAGCAACTTTCCAGAACCTAATTAGGGCTAGTGAGGGCCACTATTGACTGTGAACACAACAGACCCAGCTTGCTAATGAGAGCTCAGGAATAAAGATCACTGATGCAAAAGGACCATCTTGTTTTTTTGCCCAAGAAATCTTTTAATTAACTTGCTTTTTTCTCTGTCTTTGTTTTTAGCCCCAAAGACCTGCAACCCAAAACAGTTTGTGTGTAAGGATGGGGTGACGTGCATCTCTAAGGGTTGGCGCTGTGACCGGGAGAAGGACTGCCCAGACGGCTCTGATGAGGAGCCTGATGTTTGTAAGTCTTTCTGAGTTTAAACAGCAGAACATATTGTATCCACATGCTATAATTTACCATCCTTGTTATGTTTTTGCTGCATCTGACCTCACAACAGAAGGAACTTTGGCTGACATTTCAACATTTAGGATAGAGAATTGAAGCCTAGAGAAGAAATGTTTGTCAAATTATGCAGATCTATAAATGTGCGTCGTATAATTTAGAGCAGCCATGGTGAGGTGAGTTTTGGACGTGTTTTTTTTTTTTTTTCACCTCATGTAGTAGATAGTTTTCACCCATTCAAGCCTGTGAGCTCTGAGGAATAGAACATCTTTCCAGAGATATGAGTGTTCACTGCAAGGACAGGGAGCACTTTCACTATTCACCTATACAATTAGCCGTTAGTAACCTTTGCTTTCATCACAAAAATACAGGCTTGTAGTTGATTCGTCTAAAATCTGTGCAGAAGATGTTCTGTGAATTACGTAGATCGATTTCATCAGGTGCAGGTGTTTGAAGCTGCCCCAGAAATTGCTTATTTCTGCAGTATCAATGGTATGCTAATACGGTACTGCAGTGTTTGAAGGAAACAATGGGAGGTTTTATCAACTAGTGGGATAGGTCATTCTGCTTTTAAACAGTCCTGTCATACCCAATTAGGAGATTTACTGTTTGTCTTTCTTATATATGTGATTTCCTTCTGCATTCAGAGGATGTAGTCATGATACAAAACCAAAAATAGTCCCGAATAAAGGCAGCTGTCGTGTCAAAGTCTTCATTAGAGTTGAGATGCTTTGAGGTCGAAACCCCTGGGGGAGGAAATGAAAGCAGCAGTGTCTTTTTGGTCAGCCTCTTAGACTGAAACGCCTGTAGTTTTCTAAGAGGACAGAGGGCTCTGGGCGGAGGGGGTTCAGTGTGTGTGTGTGTGTGTGTGTGTGTGTGTGTGCATGAGGTCTGTATAGAGTGCTGTAGCTCCAGTCTAGACACAGACTGTATGAGAATAGGTCTGGAAGTCATTAGAGACTCGCCCAGAGCAATGGAGAAACCTGCTGTTTTTCACAACCTGCTCTTTCCCCTTCTCATCTGTGGACCAGCCTCCTTCCGTGTCTCTATCTGGGACAGAAACAATTGTGACTCCATTCCTCGTCTCTTACTCTCTATGGCTAATGCCAAATTCTCTCAAAAACAACAGCTTTGGGGCCTTTGCTCTGGAGGGACAGTGTCAGAGCGTAAAACCAAAGACGTGAGTCAAAAGAGGCAAGAGACGCTGATTTTATCAGAACTTTCTTAGAATTTAGGTGTTTTTGTAGAAGTTAAGATTGAGATAGATAAAACTGAAGTGAGGATCGTACTAAGGAAAATTGGCAAGAAGCTTATAAAGGAGTGGGCAAAGTAAATATTTACTTTTATCTGCTACTTTTGAGTACTGAACTCAGTATCGAAGTTTAAATAGTATGTCATTTGGGTCTTACTGTAATTGGGTTTGTGGGTGTGTCTTGGACGTAGGTGCTTTAGTAAGACCAAAGGATAAGTGGGGCGATTTCATAGTTTTGGAGCAACATTGTTGGTTTTTATTGGGATTTGTCCCTGCAGCACAGCCATACTAGCAGCCTTAGTGTGCTACTATTAAATTATCCCATAAATGCAGAAACTGCAGGAAAACTAAAACTGTTGTGATGGTGCAGAGCAGATGGGTGTTGACACTGTAGAGCACCAAATGAATCTCAACTGTGTGACATAGTATTTCAGGTATTTTTTGCAGGTCATCATATGTAAACAGGATACAGAAAAAAATTAATTCCTCTGAGCTTCAGAAGTTTTAACAATGATTGAAAATTTAAAAAAAAATGATTGAAACGCCACAGTGCCAAATGAAAAGGTTTCATTATATGGAGCTCAAACTGTATGTACACCACCCACATGAGTAACATTTTTAATTTTATTGTTGTGATAAATGTGCTCTTTGTGAAAGAGCTTTTGCAGATGCTTCTGGTTGAAAGATACATGAGAGAGGTTTATTTATTCACTCATGTGGATGGAGCTTCACAGTGGCCTTTGTTGGGGTGTTGGCTATTGCCAGTGAAGTCAGCCACTGTCCAGTGCAGCTGCTTTGCCCTGCTGTGTAACCCCCACAATGCTGTTCTTTGTACCCTGGGGTGCTGGGTCAGACTGGCATAGAAGGATACTGACAGAGTAAAACAAAAACAAAATGGTTGTCTGGGCATATGACCTTTATTTAGAACTCTGAACTGCACTCTTAATCAATGAACAATTGAAAGCCATGTAATGAAGATAAATGTGAAGACAACTTGTCTGGCCCAAAAAGCCTTCAGGTAGAGAGCTGCCATCTTCTGATGCTGCAGATTTTATTGGGCTCTTCAAATATTCCCACGTGCAATAAGTGTGCCCTGCAAACACAGGAAGTGTGTAAATCTGAAATGACACCCTTTGCCCCTGGCCGATAACGGGAGGCAGTTTTTCACACAGTTCCTATATAGGCTGCACTTAGCTTTTTAGGAGATGAAGCACTTTTGTAACAGCCACAGATAGAATAATCTTTCATGATGTAATGTGCGACTCATCGATTTCTATCAAAACACACAGAGAGAGACAGAGCAAGAGAAACCGTCTCCAAGACTTGGTGACTTTTATCTTTGAAGTTAAACCCACAGCAGCTGTAAAATGACATAAAGGCCTTTATTGTTTGTTTATATTTAATCAGTGATGTCATGTACCAGACAGCTGACTCAAAGCCAGTGGTTACAATGTGCTAATTTTGGGAGAGGAAGTGATCTGTTTGATCCTGCTCCTGTCTCCTAAGAGCAGCCGTCACTCACTCCATATAGCCATCAACATGTTAAGGAAAACAACTTTTGCTCAACATGAAAGAGTCTGTCTCCTTCCAGCACCTTGTTCATACAAGAACCTGCTGCAGGTGTGAGTCTGCTCTCTCCCTTCTCTTTAGAAACATTTACTTTCTGGGTCATCTAGACGATAAAGCAACCATCTTAAACTGAGTGTTCTCCAATAACACACATACGCAAACACAAATAACCATGAAATTATTACATCTCACGCCAAAAGAAAAGCTTTGGCCACAGGAGTGTGCACTACGTCTGAAATTTGTAAGCTTATACTTGATGCAGTAACATGCTTGAAATAGCAGAAATGTCATATTGTGGCAGTTAATTGTTTTTGCATTGAACTGACCACAAAAATGTATGTATTACATTTTACTTTTAGCGAATCAAAGAATTAACAAGCCAGACATAAACACGACACATATATCTTAGAATAACATTTCCCTATTTGCACATCCAGCAGATAGAAAACAACATCAACATTAATTTGAAGTTGTGTTTCTCAAGCTTCATGTACTAGTTAGCTAACAAGTCAGTCTGCTGTAGAATAAAGCTAAGAACAGCACTGTGAGCACTGAGACTAAAGCTCATCAGTAAAATTGCAGGATGTAAAAAAAAAAACAGTTAGTTGAAAGAAGCTGAAATGTTCTGTGGAGCTGAAGGCCTCTGCACAACCGGGTGATAATTCTCTGTTAGTTTGCTAAGAGCAACACCTTTTCCTTTACGTCTTGTTGTTTAATGTGATATTTGAATAGAATCAAATTTTTACAGTCATCGGTGTAACCCCTGCACAAAAATATACCAGAAGACAAACATGTATCTGTCTGTTAAACCAGTTTTAATCCACCAGCCACCAGTTGGCTGTTTTTTGATGAGGAGTTGATGCTGGGGCAGAAAAGATTGCAAAGCTGGGCCTTACAGCAGGGCAAGAGAGGCCAGGCTGTGTTCAGCCAAGAAAAGCGTGTCAGGGGTTTAAATTTTAAAAAGGCCATTATGTAATCTCGGCAGGGCTCTCTGCAGAAGGAGGTGTGGCAGGCCAGAGGCACCGAGGGGATGGGGGGTGGGTGGGTTCATGATGCCGGAGAATAAGGGGCTCAGACAATAATAATATGGTGATGTGGGTAGGCGCACAGATGCTGAACACCTGGCTGTGCCTTGTGGCTAGACTTCCTTTTATGTACGGTAAATCACCTTGTGTCTGATTAAACGGAGTAATAAATGACTCCATCATGTATACGCATTATTGAATGCACAGCTTGTATCTGCAGTGGTTACTTAACTTCGGTCTCTTGGCTCAGGCGGTGACGATTCCTCTAATCCTCCTCTACGACCCCTTCGGGCCTTTCCTGTCATTTGCATAGCTGTTTGTCTACACGATAATTAGTTGCCTGTCCTTTGAATTAGTTATCTAATGCTCTATGTAACAAATAAGAATGAGTGTCTGGAGAGGGGATTGGTGCTTAATTTGTTATGATTAAAGTTAGTCTCTCGATTTCTGGGTAGAAGTTCTCAACCAAAACAGACAAAGTGCCTTTCGGATATTCAGCCATTCTGGGGCAGCAGAATAGCTTTTCCTCTCCTCTTCTACAAGAATAACTTGCTCTGTGCTAATAGTTTTAAGTTAATCCTGAGTTCACTGTGAGGAAATAAGAGGCGAAGGAACCAAATAATGAGTCTGTTTAGTCTCAGAAATAGAGTTGCTGCGTAACAACCCATTAGTAATAGGTGTATTTTTCCTCTTTCATCTGTATTTGTATGTAAGTGAAAGGGAGGAAAAGGGAGACAGTAAGTGTACATGTGTGTGATTTGGTTTGCGTCATATGTGTGGGAGGGAGGTGTGGTTTTATGATCAGTCCTTTCAATGCATAAGCTTTTAGAAATCGCATGTGTGGGATGAATGACATAACTTATTCATATCAACCATTGAGTTCCTTTTGTGGGTCTTTGTCTCTTTCATAACCAACATCGACAGAGGCTCAGTGGGTTTGTTAGGTTGGGGTATGTGGCGGTCCTGTCCTATGTGAATCTTGCGATTTATTTTACTGATAGAAATGTTTGCTTAGTGGTTTTTCTGCCCCGAGGAGCAGTGGTGCTGCTGCGTTTGCAGAAGGATCAGTTTGTTGTGCTTTTGAGAACTGGATTTAGCCTTCCTGCTTTGCTTGTCACCCTGCCAGCCCCCCCACCACCCCAACTGCGCCAGGAAGGAATGAAAACGTGGTGTTGATATCTTGGAAGGAAAGTGGTGATCAGGGAACCAAAGACCAAAGACCCGACCATCAAGTGTATAGACGGCAAAAGGTGTGGCCCCAGGGTTTGAGGCAGAGATGCTTATAATAAACTGCATTTTGTCCCTTGAACGTGTATAAAAACACGTTTGGCATTACTTGGACTGGGAAAATTCACGTAGCTGAAATGATTTTGCTCTAGTAAGGCACCCAGAAGCCGGTTAGTGTGTTGTTTCTCACCTGCAGAGTGAAGTGTTTATGGCATATCTGACAGAAACAAAAGTGCAGACATTTTTTACCTTCGGCACTCTGCTGCCCTGCCTGCTCTTTTGCTGCCCATGATCTTTTTGACAAGACTCTCTTGAGCAGCAACATAAAAACACAAACACCCATGTCAGTGACTCTATCGTCTCTAAGCCTGAAGGAAGCTCTGGTGTTGTTGTTGCTTTTAGTATTCAGTGCTTTGCCCTAGTTGTTTGGACTTTTGTTTCTTTAGCAGCGTGGCGGGGGGGAAGGTCATGGGGTGCCTCGGAGCTGCTGGGTCATGATTTGAGTGCTCCATCCAAGAATGTGTGATGAGGGCCAAGAACATCACAGAAAGGCTCAGCTGGTCTGAGTACATGGTCATCAGTGGTCGGAGAAACCCAGTATTGCTATTTCATTAAGAGCTGCTGGCAGCAAACCGCTATTTATTTATGGGGTGCATTATATTTATGGATCCACTAATTCAATTATCTGTCCGTATCTGCTGCCTTTATGTGTGTGAAAAGCAGCAGGATTGTGAGAGCTTGTCAGCAGAATGTGCTGTTGTTCTGTGTCCGTACTTGTATGTCTGCCATAGTTTCGTATGCTGAAGGTTCTGGAGTACTTAAAATAAACCCGGTGGGTAGCCGCACTGCTCTGCATTTGGCCTCATTCCGGCTCACATAAAGTTCTTTACATATTTTGGTCTAGTGCCGGCTGCATCTTTAGTTGTGTGTACGTTCTTGTTGAATAAGCATTGTGCTGACTAGCGTATGGACAGGAATCATGAAGTATTGAAAGGAAAGGGTTGAGCTTAGAAACAGCCTGTTCTCCACTAGGTCTCCTAGCTGGGCCTCTTTTTACTACTGCAGAGGAAATGCAGACGTAGAAACAGTTTCCAGGATGAATAATTCTGCAAAAAACTGTACTTGTAAAGGAAAAAATGTATTCGCAATTCTAAAACTATTACAGATCGTAGGAGATACAAAACAAATGAGTCTTAAGCAGCACATAATTTGAAAGTGCCAACCTACCCCAATGTGTTCAGATCAAGCTTTGCACGTGACGCCGCTTACAACACTGCGGCTCAGCCTGCTTTGTAGGGGGCCATAGCTGATTTGTGTGATCCAAACAATGGCTTTAATTCTCTTGTCCACCCCCACTCTCACCACCCCCTCTGCCCTCACTCCCTCGGACTGGAAAAGTACATGTGATCTTGTGTGTTGCGGCTTAAAGAGTCCACTTGTGCAAGGTGTCTGAAATCCAGCAGTGCTGTTTAGATGCTAGTGCTAATAGACGAAAGACAGTATTGGGCTGTAAATGTGACTCGGGTAGGCGTTCGTTTTGCTGCCCTAGATAAAAAGAAAACCTCATTATTATATGGAAAACTACACAAGCTTTGATTTGAAGTGAGGTTTAAAGTTGCTGTTTGTACATCCTCAGCCAAATGTGTTGAGTCAGACAGAAAATGGAAAGAGTGAAATCTGAGTTGGTGTCTGCTGACGTCTGTGTGACATCTGTAGCACAAAAATGAAGCCGTGGAACAACCTCTGCTTGTCCATAGGAAAAGAATAGTCAAATCTCCAGCTTCAGTTTTCAACCACTGGCTCTGTCACAAGGACATGGGTCAGTGATGGAGACATCAAGGAGATTTTTCTTTTTTCTGGACTGAGATACAGAGCTGAATAGTTGAAGCTGTACCCACCGGCCTGTGCAAATCTTTCACCCAACTTGTCAACAAGATGTGCAGAGACACAGGGCAAACAGAAACTTCTCAAAGAAAAGAAAGGTTTCTCAAAGAAAACCTGGCTCCCTCACAGTAGAAGAATGTTGAATAAGAGACCCAGTTTAATTCAAATTAGCAATGCCTTTTCCACTGCGGCCCCGCCGACCACTGCCAGCTCTTACAAGAATGAAGCTTTGTGGGCCTCTGTTCACTTCCTGTGGATGAGGTGCTCGTCTTGGTCTTCTATGTGTCTTCCCTGCTTTTTCTCAGTTTCTCTCCCTCTCTCTTTGTTTCTTACTGCCTTTATTTTCCACATCTCGCTCTTACACACTTACTGTAAATGGGTCAGCAGATGTTGGAAGAAAAATGTTGGGAGGAGATAGAGAAGGAGAGAGAGGATGAGGGAGACGTGGAACAGCAGTTTGACTTTCCAAAGAGACAGAAAGACGAGTCCAGAAGAGGAGCGACCGATTGCAAGCAAAGTTAATGATTCAAAAAAGTGAAGGAAAACACAAATGATTAATGAAAATTAAAAAATAGAGCCGTCTATCATCATTCTTTGATTTAGGCTTTAGTATATAAATGTGTTGTGACATGTGGAATTTAAAGAGAAAGTTAGACATTTTGTTGAGAGCGACACTGAAACCCTGATACCGCTCTCATGTGCGTATGCCTACGATGCTGCTGGTTAACTTAACTTAGCAAAAACACTGGAAATAAGTTCCTTCAAAACTCAGAAACATTCCTACAAAGAACTTTAATTTTTCTACCCTGTTTGTTTGACCCATTGCTCATTTAAATAATTAGTCAAGTGCAGTTACTTCATGAACTGCCATGCAACTCATCGCCAAATAGTCATAGCACGTAACTAAAACCACAACTTTACCATTTAAGTTTGTGTAGAGCAGCTAGCTGTTTCCCTACTTGCAGTCTTTATGTTTATCTAAGATCATTTTCTCCCGGCTCTGGCTCCAGCTTAGCACATGTGTCCATTTTTTCATCAAGCTGTTTGAAAGGAAAATATGTTTCCAAAAACATCCAACTCTGCCACATTTTTAAAGTAACCAGATAATGAAATAAACATGTTTATCCTTCAAACAAGCCTCTGCATTTTAACCTGAGCACATAAACTGTGACGTGAGTATAATGCCTAAAATAAATATTAAAGATATGATGCTAATAAAACAATCGCTGTGGTTAAAGGGGGAATTATTGGCAGCAGCACACAGAGAAAGCATCTCGGATACATTTGTGGACAGCACACAGACTTGAGGACAGAGTTGTGCTGAGTCAATAGTCTTTTTGTGGATAAGAGTCAGTCACACGACGGGGAACTTCATCCAAGGAAAAGAGTTTAGCAATAAGGTCATTAAGGACAAAAGCCCTCTGTGTTTGGAAAATGATTTTAGCAGTATATCCAGTTCTATATTGATCTAGAACTGCATGGATTTAGTGTTTTAAACTTTGCTCCAACCAAAGTGAATGTGTTCTCTTTACCTTCCGAGCACAGACTACTCCACCAGGCCGCTATGCCACTATCCTAGCGTGCCAGTTGTTGGTGCCCTGCCTCCTGGATGGAAGTATGTTCTCTGTAGATGTGGTGAATCTGGCTGTTTGGCAAAGCCCACCAACAATAGTGGTGGTTTTCCCTCGTGGCCATCTCTTGTTGCCCTGATGGTTTGTTGGATTTCTGCCTGTTACAGCCAGTTGGCAAGAGAAAAAGATGAATGTGAATTCATGAGGAATGGGAAGCAGCATTATTGGCAACCAAGATAAAGGAACAAAACGGCTAAGAATTGAAAAGAGGGGATCAGAAGCTAACAAACATCCCTGTTTTGTGTTTTTTTTAACAAATGATTCTTGTACTTATTTATACAGGGAAACACATTTTTTTGAAAACATACCAGTTTGGCAGCACATGTTGGCAGATACTGCACAGCACAGACAGAGAACACGCAGTTTCCCCACATTGAAAAATGTAGAAAGTTTCCTGTTTTTCCCATCATTGCAACACGGGTTTGATTAATTATCATGAAGCAAACACTTCTGACTTTGTTGACTCAGACGGATCATAAATGTATGTCTCATTATAAACTTTAACCTTTAACCATTAAAGTTCATGCTCTAGCTCATATTAGTGCAATAGGTTCATTTGATGTTGTTCAGGATGGTCAGAATTTCAGGGAAGCCTGGATGTATGTATGTACAAGAGGGTTTTACAGTACGTTTTATTTTTTTATATTGGACACTAGGTGCCTGGTCTGTAACAGAATTCATGAATTGTAATACAACAGCATGCGATTATGTTGCGATCAGTGGTTCCCATTGTGTTTGGTTTAGTGAGAATGATAGACATTCCTAAACACCTCTTGGGAGGAACATCTACTAGATAAGAGATTTTAGTAGATTAAAGTACAAGTCAGTGCACATCCGCCTTGCCCTTTTCGTGTTTGTTGTGCATTTCCCTGGTGAGCGGTCAGCACATCTGAGCTGAAAAATCTGCATTATAATAACGTGTTCATCTTGGAAATGGCTCTTGAGCATCTTCACTTGCCTCGTCAAGGATTCATTATGATGACCTGTCTGATAATATTTAAGGGTTCTCCCAGCGACCAAGTCCGAGTTGCTCTGTTGATTCCCGGTAAGACTGAGCACAAGAGGTACTGAAAAGTCAGCGTTCATGCATTTTTAGGTGTATTCATAGCCAGATAGTTTGCTGCTCCCCATCTGCAGGTTCCCTCTGTATTTTACCCTGGGCATATAAGTTGTGCCATTCACAAATATTAAAGAACAGGGAGTTTGATGCGCGCTCAATCTGGAAGATACATATCTGTGTTTCTCCAGTCTGACAAATACGTTGTCAGCCACACACAGTGCCTGCTGCCTGTCACAAAGTCTGTCATCCACTGGCAGGTTGAAATGGCAATATTTTATGAAGATTGGCTGCAAAGTATTTCTGCCTTACTGAGCATTTTTATAGTCAGGACAAAATGGATGAAAGAGACAGCAAGAGAGAAAGCAAATATTTCAGGGTAAGCTTGGTCTTAAGTAATCAAGTAAACACGGTACTGTTATGCATGTGCCTTGGTGGCTGCAAACAAATCTGCTTGCAGCAGGCTGGAGCTGTGTTCACAGATAAGGTGGGGCAGTGATATCCATTTTCTGCTTGTTTTTCTGCCTGATTAGAGTAGTTCTTATTGTTACACCTGAATCAATTATTCCCTTTTGAGAAACGCATTTTTCACATCAATACATGACTTTAATCAATTACATTCAGTATTTAAGATACAACAAATAATTCAGTATTTATTTTGGCTCCTCCTGTTCAGGGTCGCCACAGCGGATCAATTGATCCACATACTCGATTTGGCACAAGCTTTACGGCGAAGGCCCTTCCTGACGTAACCTCAGTAGCTGAGGCTATGTTTATTCACTATCTAATTTGCATAAAATTATTATTTTGTGACAAAGGAAAAAAAATTAGATTAATGGGTGAATGTTGCTGAAATGATTAGCTGATTTGTAAATCAATTAACTGATAGAATATTAATTGGAAACTATAATGATAATTGATCAGCAGTTTAAGTATATTCTAAGCTAAAGCAAAAAAAGGAGGATTTGATAATTATGGTGAAACAATAACAGATTTCCATCAACTATTTTTATGTGATGGATTGATAAAGGGGGAAAAAAAACAAGAGGAACCTGCAGCACCAACTTTTGCTTGTAATAAATGGAACTTCTGCTCCCACTTTTCCCTTTTCAGCTAACCCTGTTTGTGTATGACTTCCTCAGGTCCACACAGTACTGTGTCACGATGCCCTCCCAATGAGTACCAGTGTGGAGGAACAGAGCTGTGTATCCACATGAGCAAACTGTGCAACGGGGTCCCAGACTGCACTGATGGCTGGGATGAGGGACCACACTGCAGAGGTACCACTGTCACACACGTCCATACATTCACTCTTTCCTGTACTCATTCATCTGTCCCGTGAAGAAACAGCATTTAGGTCTTTTGCACAGTCAGAGTGTATTTTCTCTTGTGGTCAACTCAATTAGCACATTCTGTTCTGAGACAGATTGTGACATAGTTTGTTCCATTATACATTTAGTTGCAAGGTGAAAGGTCGTATTTGTCAGAGATGTGGAAAGGGCACATTATAATATCAAAGATACTTGGAATTTTTCTTTTTGATTGTGAAAATGGCTGATAATGCAATTTGTCTGGATTCTGAGTTCAGTAACGTACTGATTTTATGTCTGAATCTTGCATCGTGGCTGTGTTTTGTTTGAAACTGAGCTGTGTGTGTTTCTTTTCCCTCATCAAGCTGCAATATTGTACGCTTTATGGAAAAAAAATCAGCAATAAATTTGACTTCCTGTATGCATGGGGGTTCCATTGATTCCTGTCCATATGTTCCATTTACACATTCAATTAGGGAAGTTATTATTGTGAAATCAGAAAGGAGGAAGTAATTTATGATGATCCTAAAGAATGTAATATCCTTTAAAAGAATGTGCTGATTGAGTTGATCCCACCAAGACAAAATAGAACCCGATTGTGCAAAAGTCCCCAAAATCCTCATTGGACAGATGAAGTGTGACTAATCATTCATCCATCCATTGTCTAGCGCTTAGTCCAATTCAGGGTTGCAGGGAGCTGGAGCCAATTCCAGCTGACACTGGGTGAAATGTGGGGTACCCTCTAGACTGATCACCGGTCTCTCACAGGGCTCTGTACTCGGAGAAAACCCAACAGGCATGGGGAGAACATGCGACATAGAAAGGCCCCAGGGTTGAACAGGATTCAAACCAGTGACTTTTTTGCTCTGAGGTGACAGTGCCAACACTGCACCGCTGTGACACCTGAAGTATGACTAAAGAGAACTTAGATAGCACTGAGGCACTTCCTCTACTGGTATTCATGTCTGTCAAAAGGTAGAATTACACAACTGACGATCAGATCCTGTCCATCAAGCAGCTTTGTGTCTCAGATTGATAGAAATCCCAAAGTTATACCTGTTAGAACATCCAGCAGACGTCATTACCACTGCATCACTAACACCTACCCTGTAGTCAACAGCCCTGATTAGCATTAATGGTAGAGTTTGATACAGACCAGAACGGCCTTTTTCACATACAAACTGTATAATATGCAGAGTTAAGATAATAAACCAAATGAAAGATTGAAACATTATTTATTTGAATGTTATTTGATGTTTTGCTTTTAGGATTTAGAAATAAGAGACAGTCTGTCATAACTTAAGAGAAAATGAATGAAAGTCAATGTAAAGCCAATCCCACAAGAATGAAAAGAAAGCCACATCTTGTTGTTTTCTGAGGGTTGTCGTGTCCCAAACTGCCACAAACGTAATATTACGTGGTATGTGTCATTGTGTGTTGTTTACATTATTGCCCGTGTTGTTTTTTTAAACACATCTCAGTTATTCGGTGCTCAGACTTGTTTTGGAAAATTCCAGGCTTGTCTGTAATTTGAACTGTGGTTGCCCCAGCAAGCCTCTGGAGTGCAGCAGAAAGACTTGTTGCTCATCTGCATTCAGAGCACTGTACAGTGATTGACAGCAGGGCACCGGTTATATGAAGTATATCTGATCATTTGATTATCATTCTCATACAGGGCAACTCCTTTTATTAGCAAAAATAAGAGATCTGCTGATTTGTGTGTGTATATGTGGGTGTTTTTTAGGACGGAGTATTTGGTCAATAAAAATATGTACAGACGAAGTGTGGCGCCTTTAAAGAAAAGATTTTTTTGATCCTACTCTGATCTTCTCTCCCCAGAGGTGTTGAGTTAGTGTGAACTGTCTGCCAGTATTTCTGGGCAGAGTGAATCATTTGTGACTGATAGATCTAAGCCTTATTTGACATGAATGTGTTTGTTTGACTATGACTCACTGTTTCTTGAGGTATATCTCACAGGATATGCAGCATGCTGTCGAGAAAATTGCTGAGACTGTAGTCGGCGAGCTGACTGTTAGGTGTGACTGGAACATCTTGCGTTTGTGTCCTGCTGATATTTGATGTGTGTAGCCAACCTCAGCACAGTTGGGGCTGGAAGGAAGGTATTGGTTACTGCAGGGTAGAAGTATTTGTAGATTTTCTATTGTCTCGAACTCTTATTTTCTTATTTTGGAAAATCACTTTGCTAAGATGAGTTGAAGTTTTCTTGGTGTTAGAATTTGAAAAGTCTTGTTTATGTGTGTGATGATGCGTTAGCCTGGCCAGCTGTAATTGCCCACCCTGGCAGCATTTTGGAAAACTTTTGTACTAAGACTTGGAGTCATCTGCAGAGCAGAGTGAAAAATCGGTCCTGACAGCTGCTCACTGCATGAACACCATCAACAGAGCAACCAATTAATTCAGAACCAGTTACACAGATTCATGGTGCAGCCCGGCTAGAAGGTTGTTAAAGCGTATAATGTATGTGCCTTTATGGCCAAAACAAACATTTAAACACTGAATACAATCCTTCCCCCCAGTATCTTTACTGCCACTTGTTTTTCAGTTGTGAAGGCATTTGGCTCATCAATGACACATTCTGGCAAAAGAAACATTATTTTTGTTTGTTTTTTCAGGCACAATATCCAGACAGCTACATCATCTGCATAGGGAGTGGGTCTCCTTTCATGGAGGCAGCCATGTTGTGCTGTCATGTTTATGGAGTAGCCCAGAATGGCCAAACCAGACAGTGGGTCTAGACAGTTTTATTTTGGAGGTGGTGGTGTAGATGAGTTTTTCACATTTTACACTTTGCACCTTTAAGGACTTCAGCTAAACTACAAATATTCTCCAGAAAGTGAAGCAGCAGTAACAATTCCTCATTGTACCTACAGGCATGCCGTGAGCTTTTTGTCTTCTGTGAAGTCGTACCAAATATGACGACTGAAACCCAAGTGATCAGAGTATTATCTAGAGTCTAGTCATAGTGATATTTTGGGTTATTACATAATTTTGTTCAAATGCACCTCACGTTTGAACCACAGATCCAGTGTTTTCAGCCCAGTAACAACATCTGTAAAAGGAAAGAGACAAATAAACACATACACCTTGTTCCTAAGTTTGTTAAATCATCATCTTCCTCACCTCTTTTGTCTCTCTTCAGAGTTTATGTCCAACTGCTCAGTCTTTGGTTGTCAGGAAAACTGTGGGATAACTCCAGGAGGGCCTGTTTGTTACTGTAAGAGCGGTTATGAGATCAGCCCGAATGGAAAGAAATGCAAAGGTGAGTTCCTATTGGCCATTACCACCCACTGGCCCTCAGTGACACTGTTGTTTAATATGCGTCTGTATGTCTAGTATATGGTTTAGGTCCTGTCTATGCTAATCAGTAAGTCACAATGTAAAACGAGCAGAAGAGTGATCCTTATTTTGATATGTCTTTGTGTCAAACAGCTAGCGATGAATGCTGCTGGCTGCATGTAAGATGTTGTTTCTGGTGCTGTTATCAACAGCAAACATTCAGCTTTTCTGGCTTATGTCCAGTAAATCCACATCAGCTGTTAAGTTCTTTATGCAGCCGAAGCGACACAGTGTTTACTCACGTTTTTGAGAAACCAGTGGGTCGTTCAGGGGGCTTGGGAGTGGGGTCATTTCCCACAAAAGGCTATTTAGAAATGCTGCAATCTCAGCAGCCATCAGGCTTACAGATGAGTGACTGGCAGTGGTGAACAACACTTATATAATGATGTTTTTGTACAACAAGATAATCAAGTATTATACCTTGAATGAATCACAGATTTATTCTGGCAAAAACAAACTTAGCCATGAAATGCAAAACAACAGTTAAGCATTTGTTGTGAGTCAAGGAAAATAAGAGCATCAGCATTTTTATAACTCATCTGTGGAAGGTTTTATGTTTTGTTTTATCCACTAAAATTTCAGCAGTGAAATTAGTTATTTTGTATTTGAACTGTGTAATAAGACAATCGATTGCTCCTGTGGTTCAGATTTTGATGAGTGCAGTGTGTATGGGACCTGCAGTCAGTCCTGTACCAACACTGAAGGCTCCTACACCTGCTCCTGTGTGGAGGGCTACTTGTCCCAGCCAGACAACCGCTCTTGCAAGGCCAAGAATGGTAAGTACTGTACCAGAAGATAGCAGCAGCACTGGGTGTACTGGATGTTTGACTGAGGCTGTATGGGTGTTCTGTTCACCTTCATCCTGTTTGCTGTTAGTTATGTCCATGCTTACATTTCCAGTGCCAGTAGACCGTCTGCCTGTCCTGTTGATCGCCAACTCGCAGAACATCCAGGCCACCTCCCTGAGTGGCACTACAGTCAACAGCCTGCTGTCTACCAGCACCAAACAAACCACAGCCATGGACTTCATCTACGCCCAGGAAACTGTCTGCTGGATCCACGTTGGCGACTCCCCCTCATCCACACACCTCAAATGTGCCAAGATTCCCAATCTTAAGAGCTTCACAGAGGAGAGAGTCATCAACATCTCCCTCAGTCTGCACCGTAAGTACACAACAGAAGTATGCACCTGCACCCGAGCATTTTTAGAAATCACAAAGTGATGGTGATGAGCTGTTGCACAGAACTTGGCATAGCATGATATGCATAGGACACAGTACAATACATGTTACAGCCCAGTTCTCCACACATAACACCACTGTCAAAACAGCTACCTCACACTGCAGCAAGGCAAGGAATGTGTGCGTCTGCGTCTGTGTGTTATAATGTTTTGGTATAGTTCATTCCTGAAGGCTACAAATAGAACATATTTTCACTGCAAATTTCATTAGCTTCTGCAGCAAGTGCTGGAACAGTGGCACAAAGACTGAAAAAGCACACTGCACCACCTGTGGCCACGGAGATCTGTCATCTCATAATTTTTTCATGCTGAATTCTTCAGTTTTGGTTGTAGGGGTTGTTTACAACCTACAAATAGTGGAAAAACCTCAGATCTGAAACACACTCCAGAAAATGCATTTTGAATTTTAATTTCTACAACATCACTTCATTTATTTATGTGATGTGAACGTGTCCAATTAGATCCTGTGTCCTGTCAGTCACATGTTTCCTCTTGGTTCCTATAAACAGCAGGGTGATGAATTCTCTATTTCTATAGGATTTAACTTAGGAAGGTACATTCTGTGCGTAGGTCTGGCTGAACTGATGCATAGATGTGTTACATACAGTTATACATAAAGATGAGGGTTCAGGTACAGCAGATGTCTCTGTCCTCCATTATAAGTCATTCTGATTCACCTGTGATCTGTCTTTCTATAGTCCTCTCAGAGAAGGGCAGTAAATCCCTGCCATGGCCTGCAGATCAGAGCTGATCCTTAAACTTGAATGAAGGTTTTTGTTCTGTTTGCCTCTTTTGCAGATGGTGATTTGAAAGGACATGTTGGTTGTAAATGTGCACCTGCAGGTTGTTCTTAATGAGATTCACTTTTAAAGTCAAATGTAAATGGGCGGACAAAAAAAAAAAAAAAATGGTGAGAAATGTGGGCACAACAAAACAGGGCATCAATATTTGTGTCCTTATCTTCTCTATGCTTGTGCACAGCCCGTGAGTCACAGCTATTATAGCAGCACATTCAAAGCAGCTGTGTTTTTCCATGGCTGAGGTTTTCTTCTAGAAAACAATGAAGAGTCTTTTTACCTGAAAAAAAACAGAAACTAAAAGAGAGATGGTGGAGATCTAGGGAGCGTGATTGAATGCAGAGTTGTAGATGTGCAGGCTCCTGACTGTAGACAACCTGTGGGTCAAAAGGCTGCACACCCACATCCTGCTTGTCTCCCTCCCTCTATCACTGATCTTCCTTCAAGCCCTGTGTTACTAGCTGTGTCAGGGCCTGGTTTTTGGCCACCATGTCTCCAGTGAGTCAAAAGGAAAGCAGCCACAGAAACAACAACCTCATCTTCCCAAAACACGGATGTTTCTGGCGGACTTGTTTGACAGATGGTTTATAACTAACTTCACTATTATACTTATCTGCACTTATTGAATAAAAAGTACTTTGCCTTGAGTCAAAACATGTCATTTCCCACTTATACTCATATTTTCTGCCTTGTCCATTTCTGGTTCTCACCGCAATTTCTCCATTCCTGACCTCTGCAAAAAGCTGCAGTGTAATGCAGAAATACTGCAATCATAAAGCTCAGTTTTACTTCTCTCTTTTTATATTTTGTTTTTGTTTTTACTTGCAAGCACTGACTGATCATACTCACTGTGTACAGCAGCTTGTCTCCATTCACATCTTTTTTCCATGTGACCAAAGAATGCATTAACATGGCAGAAATGACTTTGTCAGTGCTGACCAGCTGAGAAAATGAAAAGACCCAATGATGACAGTCAGGCAGCTCTGCCTTCCACATATATGCACAATGTGGTGTAGCTGTCATTTGGAAATATGTTCCTTTCAAACCCGCTGATATCAGACAAGCACAGAATAATGAATATTATTCATGAGCATTTGAGTATCGCTCACATTAATATCATGAAGATCAGCCCTGATGCAAATCTCCATCTGATCTGGGCCTTGCAACCACCACAGCTGTTATTAATAAATTATACAGTACATCTCCTAATCAATCAGGAAAAGGAAATCATAACACCCATTTCAAAATTAATGAAACAGTAGCATGTTAATATAGTGATTTTTTTTTTATTGGATGAAACATGTATTTACGCTTAGTAATTATGATCAGAGTAATTAAAAAAACATTATCACTGTTGCTGTAATCATGCAGCTGGAACTCGGCTCACTTCACAATTTAGGGATCAGAAGAATTTGTAGGAAATTCCAGCAGCTTTTGGTTCTCCATGCGTGTCCCACACAACAGATGCACATCCACACACACACACACACACACACACACACACACACACTACACTGATGTAAACGTATGCAGAAACACAAATAAAATGGAGAAGTGGCTGCATTTAAAGAGCAGGATGTGAATGATGGATGATGAATGATTAGAGCTGTATTACTGAAGTAAGGTAGCAGTTGAAGGAAATGGCACCGTTTTCATTACTGTCTCGTGTATAAAGATGTGAAAAATGTAAATCTATGTATTTATGATGACTAGAATATCTGTCTTTTGACAGTTCACACAACCCCAGCCATCATGTTTAGCATCAGCTCAAAAAAAAAAAAAGCACTATAAAGGGCAGGTCTTCCTCATCTGTTCCAGTCCATAATCTGGAGGGACTGCAAAGTGGATCTTTAGGTTGCTGGTGTATGACAGAATGACAGAACAAGAGGAGCAGTTTATGTTTATAGTTGGCATGGAAGGAGTCAGCAGCAACTAATGGTAGGGGTGAGCCTACAGGAAATGATGCGCATGTGGTTGGGGTGACTCATGACCTCAGTATGCCACAGATGAGTTGCCCAGATGTTTCTCCCTTTGCACTCTCTCTTTTCCTTTTCTTTCCCTCACTCACTTTCATTACCTTCTCTTTGAATGTTTTCTCCTTACATATAGAAAACACTGGAGGTGCTGGAGCTGAGATTTAATTTAAGTGAACATCTGTCACCTCCTGTCTGTTCAATATTCATAACGAGACTCAGAGTCTACAGCCATGCTAGCAGCTGAGTGACATGAATGACATTGAGGCACGCTGCCATTATGGCTGAAGCAGTTTAAATGTCACTGATGTGTAATGTTCATTTACTGGTGACTAATACAAAAAATCATGATGAAAGTTCAGAAAATGCAATTTGCAGTGCAATGAAAATGCATTTTGAATGTGTGTGCTGCACTTTTAATTACTTTGAGGGACTTTGGCACATGGCAGCTAATGTGCTTTTTCTCACAGCGTTTTTAAATTAGCTGTGAGTGTCGGGCTTCCTTTATTGTACGTGGTGCCGAGCGGTGCCGAGCGGTGCCTTACAGCTGTCGAATGTACATGGTGGAGGTGAGAATCAGTTTTATTGTTTTTTCTCTATGACTGTGTGGGTTTTCTCTGGGTATTCTGGCTTCCTCCCACAGTCCAAAGACATGCAGGTTGGGTTTAGACTCATTGGTGATTCTGAATTGCCCGTAGGTGTGAGTGTGAGTGTTTGTCTGTCTCTGTGTGTCAGCTCCGTACCCCGCCTCTCCCCCGGTGCCAGCTGGGATTGGCTGCAGTCCCTCCCCCTGCGTCCCTGGAAGAAAATAAATGGATGTTTGCTGAGAGTTCTCCAATGGGGAAACCTAGGAATTTAATAGACTTAGATTTACATTCAGTAAAACCTGGGCAGCGGTGCTCCACATAATTCACAGGAGGACTGATCCCAGAGCTGTCACTTAGCCTTCCTTCCCTGCCTGTACTGCAAGAGCTACAGCACCTGGTCCCCCTGCACAGTGAGCGACAGTGTGCTACTTAGCACAGACACTGGCCCCAAATCTCCTTAAGAGGTCATGTGCTGTTAGAAGCCAAACCAGTCAGCACATTTTCAAATCTTCTCTCCATGTAACATTTTCTCCAGCTTCAAACCTCCCTCCCTCTCTCCCTCCCTCTCTCTCTGCTTCTTTTTGCCTTGAACTATGAAATACATTTGTCAAACTATCCACTTCTTTTTATCTTGTGACTCTGGAAGATCACACACCTCGAGGCAGCTACATTTTTTTTTTTCTTACATGTGTTTTTGTTTTTGTCTTATTCCTCTTTTCCCTCCCTGTGCTTGTGTGTTTTTGGTGTGACGCTGTCGCCAGATGCTTCAGGGAGAGTTTTGGAGTGCGGGAGGTTGAAGAGGGGAAATGGAGGCTTATTGCACTGGGAGTCTCAATCACAGTTTAAAAGACATCAAAGCCATATCAGCTCCATTAAATGTACTGCTTCTGATAAAACTACACTGTCCGTCCCTTGTTTGAGCAGCGTGCTCCTCAGTTCTACTCCTAAGTGAGCATTGCTGCTTCCCGGCACTTTAGATACATTAAAATCTTTCTAGGCACTCACTTTGTTTGTTGTTGATTTTCCTACACCACCAGGGAACAGAGAGAGAGACAAAACATAGAAAATAAGTTGTTTAGAAAAAGGAGGGTAAAAAATGTAGAAGGCAGGCAGTTCTGTTTTTTTTTTTTTTTCAATTATGCCGTGTTGTTTTGTTTTTTGTTTTTTTTATAGCATAGTTTCAGACAGACGGAGCTGCAGTTAATGAATCCAGACTGTTTTCCCACCTCTGGGGAACAGACCAGGGGAGAAGAGGGATGGAGATAGAAAAGTCTCTGGCTTTGCTGAGACATTTGTGCTTTGCAGAAGGGCAGGAAAATGGCAAGTAGGGGGTGTTAGCATGGGTAGGATGTTTTTTTTAGGGCTTTCAGCATACTTTTTCAATATTGCACAATCTCCTCTTTTCTCCTCCCTTTGTTTATCCATTGCTTAATCAGTGAATCAGTGTATTGTGGGGCAGCTGGAAGTGTTTAAACAGAGAATTCTGTGTTAAAAATTAAGAGCACCTTTGGGAATAAGGCCCCTGATTCCCATAAACCTCAGAAATGCTGCTGCACAAAGGCCAAGTTTCCCTAGTGGAAATCAATTTCTCTCTCTCTCTCTAGGTCTCTCTCTGTCTCCTTCTTTTCTTCTGTCTTCTTTTTTCTCACTTCTTCTTCCTTTCCTGTCCGTCCCCTCTGCATTTTTCTTTTATACGTTTTCCACTTCTACTCAAACCCAGAATATTTGAAAACGTTCCATTTCCCTCCCTTTTCTAGTTAAGCTCCTCAGTAAAATGTGTCACTTTTTATAAACACAGAGGACTACTATGGAATTACAGCCAGATTTATTGGTGCAGAGCTGGTAAGCTTTCAGTATGCAAACCTTTACTGCGCTATTATACAGAGGAATCTGCTTGGTCATTTCCCTCACCCAAGCTTTTCTTTCCTGGTTGAAGAAACTGATCCTTTGGTCTCCCCTAAATCATCACAGTGACCTGATCACCCTGGTAAAAATACCATCACATTACACCTCCACCCTTGGCACTGAGCACTGCATGATCAAAGACCCCTGCAGTCGTATGTGTGTGTGTGTGTGTGTGTGTGTGTGTGTGTGTGTGTGTGCGTGTGTGTGTGTGTGTGTGTGTGTGTTTGTGAGGATAGTTCTGTGGGGAGCAAAGTTTGCGGCAGCTGTGAAAATACAAGTCTTGTCGTTTGTGAAGTCTCTTTCTCACACATTTTCTTTCTAGATCATATGAGGGTGCAGAGTTTTCATTCACTCTGCAAAGATGAATATTTTAAGGTGCTAGATACAGTCGGTGCTGGAAGGAATATTCTGGCGCTTCACATCAGCAGAAGTAGCAAAACCACAATGTAAAAATACTTAACCACAAGTAAAAGTCTTGCAGTATTTTGGTTTACTCTCACCACCCTCATAGCATCGTTCCTGGACTCGTATTCAAGTGGACTGAAATTCAACTTTAAATGAATGCTTTACTAGAAAAACATATCAAGTTAAAAAAGTATTGATGATGCTGAAAGAATGACCTAGGTCATTACATTATTGTCACTGACGCACTGTGTTAGCTTAATTTCAGTGTTGCTGCTGGTTTAGGTGCCGCTAATTGTAACCAATCCATCATCTGTACTTCGTTATTCCTATTTAGGGTCACCAGTCCATCACAGGGCCACATAGAGACAAACAACCTCACACACTCACACTCACTCCTATGGGCAATTTAGAGTCACCAATCAACCTGACATACATGTTGTTGGACTGTGGGAGGAAACCAGAGTACCTGGAGAAAACCCACACAAGCACAGGGAGAACATGCAGACTCCACATAGAAAGGTCCCTGATGGGTTTCAAACCAGGAAACCAGGTAGTGGAGTAAAAAGTAAAATAATATACAAATAAAATGCAGCTACGTTAGATTTAAATATAATACGGTAAATCAACCAGTCTGGCCCTTTAACATCCTCACATCTTCTTTCCTTTAGCTTTAACAATAGCTTCCTTTCTCTTATCCTTGGCCCAGACTCAGTGTTGACTAAAGGAACCAAGGAGAGGGGTATATTAATGTCTCATGTTATTCTTTTCACTGTTATTCTCCTCTTTCAGACCCTCCCTATGTGGTCTTGCACCACATTTAGAACAGTTTGGATAAGCAGGGGTTATTCCAGTTTTTCCCTCTCCAGGCTTCAGTCTGTGTTGAACGGCTGTAGTCTGTGAGTGTTTCATAAAGTGCCTCAGCGGTGCCATGTGCAAGCACCTAGGTGTTTGATTCTCATCGGAGGGCAGGGCACTAGTCTTTCCCATGAGCTGAGCCTCGAGAAAATAAACTCAGCAGAAACCGCACACCCATCATCGCACAGCTACAGCAACATCACACACGTCAAAGCAACAAACAGCCTGTCTCATTTTCTGTCTGTCTGAGTGACTTGGAATGACAAACATGTTACCTAGACATTAGTAATTGGACTTGGCTGCCTTCTTGTTTGTCAGGCAAGAAAAATGCCCAGTCCAAGCCTGAAAATCTGGACTGTGTGTGGATGTGTATGTGAGCATAGTAGAGAGGGAGAGTTGTTGAAGTAGCTGCTACACAGTATTGGTGACTAATTCACTTCATCACATGACAGTGAGTCAAATCTCTCATCCATCTGCTGTGAGTATGTACAACAGCATCACAAGCTCCAGTTCTGTACCAGTAAAAACTGCATTTCCAGCACTGAAAACACTGTTCTTTCATCCCTCTGGACTTCCTCACCCCTCTTCACCCGTCCTGTGCTTCTCTCTGTCCAGATGTTGAACAGATGGCCATTGACTGGCTCACCGGAAATTTCTACTTTGTGGACGACGTGGACGACAGGATCTTTGTGTGTGACAAGGATGGGCAGACATGTGTCACCCTACTGGACCAGGAGCTGTATAACCCTAAAGGCATTGCCCTGGATCCCACCATGGGGTCAGTTTCAACACACATAAATCCAGAGAAAGGTGCCATGTCACAGAAATAATGGACTGGACTGTCGGCATGATTTGTTACTTGACAAATGACAATACAATACAAATAAGTCACAATTTTTTGTTTGGTAGCAGCGAAAGATAAATCATGATAATGCCCTGACATACTGTGTTTGGCTCTAAATCATATTTTCAGTACATTGGTAATAATGGTAAATTGGAAAACCACGTGGATTCAGAAAGAGACTCAAATGTTGAGATGTAAAAAATGGTACACAAGAATCCAAGTTGAGGACTTCAAATGTTGTGCTTTGTCCAACCAGAAGCCCAAATCCTAAAGATGTTCAGTGAGCTTTCCCTTTGAAAAAACTGTTTGCAGCTTTCTTCCTTTTGCCTACTGAAAAGTTATTATTGTTTCCCAGTCATTTATCACAAAGCCAGATGGGCAGAAAATGAAAGTATTTGCCAGTTCAGTTGATGTTTCCTTCCAGCTATCCTCACTCAGGCCTTTGTTTCCACAGGAAAGTGTTCTTTACAGACTATGGTCAGATCCCTAAGGTGGAGCGCTGCGACATGGATGGGCAGAACCGCACCAAACTAGTGGACAGTAAGATCGTGTTCCCCCACGGCATCACGCTGGACCTGGTCAGCAGGCTGGTCTACTGGGCCGACGCTTATCTGGACTACATTGAAGTGGTGGACTATGAAGGCAAGAACCGGCACACCATCATTCAAGGCCTGCTGGTGAGATCAGCTGCACTAGACGCACTCCAGTTATCTTCCATCATCCGAAAGATCACTTATCCTAAATTTGCCTTCCCTGTGCATGCTATTCATAATGCCCTAAAAAGTCCCGTGTGCTTTAGAGTCCCTATATATCTGTAATACACCTTATGTTTCTCCTGTGTGCTACTGTAAAGTGAGTGGGAGAGGAGATGCTGCCTTTTCATTAAAGGCGCTGATTAATAGTGTCTAATACTGAGGCTGTTAATGCTGCAGAGCTGGTGAAGCATAGTGGCTCTTAAACCTGTTACCATGGATTTTATTGTGATCTGTGAAGAAGTAATGGTTTTCATTTACTCACTGAGCCTAAGGCCACCAGCAAACACACTCACACACCGCAATCACTTGCCGAGTGTGTGCGTGTGTGTGTGTGTGTGTGGGTGGGTGCACATGTAATAGGGCGTTTGGAAATGCTTGTCCTTCAGATAAAGGTTAAAGGAAAGTGTGGTTATTGATGGGGCTGGGTTTGGGCTGTTTGAGCTGGAGTGCGTGTGTCTATTAAGACCTGACATTAAGCTGCTCAGGGAACATTTTATCTAAAATATGGAAGAAAAGTTCAAATTAAGTTTCAGGCGGCTCTGATTAGAGAGAAGTGTCCTATGTCTGTTTATTGAGACCAACTTAGATTCGTTATATCTGACAAACTCATTTCTGATGTTTGCTGTGGATTTCGCAACCACTTGGGATCCGAAGTGTGTGACGTCACATAGCCCAGTGCGTTTTCTCTCATGTTTTGGTGTTTGTTGCCTTGACAAGGTCTGTGATCAAAAGTGAGGCAGTGCACAAATATGTTTCCTAACAGTCTGATACTAACATGTTTCCATTTGCTGCATCGCTTCAGCAGAGCGTCGCCCTCCAACAAGACTGTGACTCTGTGGATTGTTCAGGCCGTCTGTGTCTCTCTATGGTCCACTGAGCTCCACAGTGACCACAGTGCCGTGCCACATTATATGCTGGTGCTGACACGGCTTCCTGGGACGCAGAGTCGGTGGCTGCTCAGATCTAAAAGTCATGGTCTTACTTTTCTCCCCTGCTACTGCAGTTTATCCTGCGGAGTCGTTCTTGCTAGACATCCCTTTGTGATACCGTTTCATGCCGTCACTGCAGAAAACACTAGTTTCTGAGTGAGTGCCTGTTAAAATTGTTTATGGGGACGCCTCAGAGTTTAACCGCTGTTCTACATTAGTGCATGTGGTTTATTAAACTGTAGGTAACCGTGGCAACAACACTCCTCCTTCGTGCTACATTACCAGTTAACATCCCCTTGCTAAATAAAAATAACCAGTGGAAAAGATGACGAAAGAAAAAACAGAAGGAAATTTGTCTTGTTTTTGTGGTGAGTTGCCAACGGTTAAGCCTGATAACAGACTTTAGGTTGCCCTGATAGAACAAACATCATGAACTGAAATAAAATGCAACTCCACGTTGAATCATTGCATGGTGTGGATCCACGGTTGTCTATTATTTTCATATATTATTGTATTATTGTTTACATCCATATTAACTGCTGTGATTCAGAGCAACAGCTAACATTAGGGATGAGACTGAATAACTGTGTTTTTAACCAGACTGCTGCGTGTGTCTTTTAGCTGCAACAAAAGTCACATCAAATCCTTCACAGAGTCAGACGCACTTTTCTTTCCTCTCATTCAGATCGAACACCTGTACGGGCTGACTGTGTTTGAAAACTATCTGTACGCCACCAACTCAGACAATGCTAACATGCAGCCAAAAACCAGTGTGATTAGGGTCAACCGCTTCAACAGCACAGACTACCAAGTAGTGACCCGAGTGGACAAGGGAGGAGCGCTGCATGTCTACCACCAGAGACGTCAGCCTCCAGGTAGGCCAAACACACACATTCATAGATAGATATTGATACTTCTGGTTTTTGTGACCTTATTTTCCTCCTTGTCGTCCAGTGCGTAGTCACGCATGTGAGGTGGACCAGTTTGGGAAGGCTGGAGGCTGCTCGGACATCTGTCTGCTTGGAAATGGTCACAAGACCCGAACCTGCCGCTGTCGCTCTGGATTTAGTCTCGGTAGTGATGGCAAATCCTGCAAAAGTGAGTAGTACTCTTAGAATAATCCAATAATTATTACGTTTTAGCAACTACCAACCAACACACCTTCTAACAAATTACCTACAAAGAAACTCCAACATGGACCACACCATAGTCATTAGGCTCTTCACACATCCACCATGGTAGTGATTCACTTGTACCCCAGGGAATACGTCTGCAGATGTAAGGTAGTAATAAGAGTGCACAGTAGCTCAAGTCATTTCAAAATAAAGAAAATGATATGACACATGTAAGACGAGCAAATAAAAAAGGTCTGAATAAATAGCGAAATGTACTGATTTACGAGACAAAGTACTTATTCAAAACTAACTAAAAAAAACAGTTGCAATAGACAATAATTAATAGGAAGAATAAATTATGGAACTAATGATCATCAGATAGTGGTGTGGCAGTATATCTGACAGAAAATGCTGGAAACCACTGCATTATAGCTTTGATTCAGAGTTGAGAGTTGATGTGTGCGTCCTCTAGGAATAACTGTAAGTATGAACTTGGGAGCCGCCATGTTTCATCTGTAGAGCTAAGGGTAACTAAGGCTGAATCAGTGTTGCTCTCCCCCGGACTTTGGACTGGGACGGAGATGTGAACAGAGTAGGTGAGCATCAGTACACGCTATTGTGTTAAAGACTAATTACAATGGGTGAAGTCACTTGCTTATTAAAAGAAATAACTGACCTTTTCACAGAAATGAATTGGGGCTGATCAGCGTTTTTGCTGACATCGTTAGCTGCTCAAATGATTATCCTATATCATCAATATCATTACCCATGATGTTATTGGTAAAAACAAAATCACCAAGGGTGGATTCTGAAATACTCACCCATTTCTGTAGTGCTGCAGTGAAATCACACCACTCCAGATGTGTTACCGGTGTCATCTGATGCCTGTCACATGACCTGACACATAACAAAACCAGTGTGTGATGCTCTTTATGGGGAGGTCAGTAGAGAGCTATAGACTGATGCAGCTTTTTTGACAAGTCTTTTAATATTCTGTCCGTATTGATCTGCCTCCTGACAATAGACTGTCACTGTGGATTCAGTTCAACCCCCAACCACTGCAACCCCCATTCACCCGCCTCTCAATTGAAAATCCCTTAATTTTTATTTAGGCTTTTGCTGATCTTGCATGTTGGTTAATCAATATGCACTAATTGGAAAAAAAACCGTCCTGATGAGTCAGCACCTAACTTGGATTCTTCGTCAAACAGACACTGTTAAAGTTCACAGGACGGGTCGGTAATAGAAGCTTAGTCTAAAATGGTGGTTTTAACTGATCTAAATGTAAATATAGATCTACACTAAAGTCTTCTGTCTTTGTTTTCTTGCTTTGCTGCAGAACCTGAACACGAGCTCTTCCTGGTCTATGGTAAAGGTCGCCCAGGTGTAATCAGGGGCATGGATATGAATGCCAAGGTCCCAGATGAATACATGATCCCCATTGAAAATCTGATGAACCCCAGAGCTCTGGACTTTCATGCTGAGAGCGAGTTCATTTACTTTGCTGATGCCACGAGCTACATCATTGGAAGACAGAAGATTGATGGAACAGAAAGAGATACCATTCTGAAGGAAGGTAAGGCAGCAGTAGCTGCTTTGAAACACAAACAACTCTATTTTGAGCTATGGAGAATGCATAGACATGAAAATGAAACACTTAAATGAAACTTTGGCCCCAGGTTTTTCCGCGTTTACAACTGCAACCTGTAAAATTCTTGACTAAGCTCAGAAACATGTAGAATTTGGAAACAAAAAGTTTCACTTCTGTTAATCCAGGGTACACGACTGAGGTCAGGAATTTTTTTGCCCTGGAAACATAAGATTGAAATCTATAAAAAAAAAAACAAATCTAAAAAAAACAATCCAAATGCCTTGATGCAAAACAAAAGAAGAGTCAACATTTTGATTCACAGGAAATGCACCTTCTAGTATGAAAACACTTTGGAGTGAGTGATGTTTCCTTGTGTGCTGCGGAAACAGACTTCTCACCAACATTTTGTGTTTGTCTCAGGAATCCACACGGTTGAAGGCATAGCTGTGGATTGGATGGCTGACAACCTGTACTGGACGGATGATGGACCTAAGAAAACCATCAGTGTGGCTCGGCTGGAAAAGGCTTCACAGACCCGCAAAACCCTCATTGAGGGAAAGATGACTCACCCTCGTGCCATTGTAGTGGATCCTCTCCACGGGTAGGTGGGACAAGAGACAGAGGGAGAAATGGAGTTCGGCGCTTTTGTTCCACATGAAGTGGATCAAAATCACTGAGCAGGATTCAGAATTACGCAGCTTAGTGAGAGGGAAAAATGTAGGTTTTAGGCAGCGGTTGAAAAGATGCTGACTTTGAGATGGGCTGGTTAATGAGGTGTGATGAATGCACGTCTGTGTGTGTTTACTTGTGGTCACTCAATATAAAATGAGCGATAATGATGGGTGGTCAGTCTGATGACTCAGCTGAAATGATTCAGCCGGTCTAAACTTGTATCTGTGTCCACTCTCTTTCTGTCTCAGTTTCACCTGTGTCTTGAGTCAGGTCTGTTATTTTGGAACGTTGTTTCCTTTTCCACTCGTCTGGGTTTCTTCAGAATATCCAGCAGCGCGGCTTTTATAATTTCAAACGATTTGTACCATTGTTGTTGATTATCACACTGAAATGTCACATCCTGTTTGACTACACGTATCACACATCATTATTAAAACAGATGGAGCGTTTTGCACATTACATGATAGATTTCCTCCACAGGTTCATTATACGCTCTCTCAGATAGCTCTAAATCTTGCTCTGTGTGGATGTGTCTTATTGATATGACCTCCTGGGTTTTCTCCTGAGAACTGAGCTCATAAACAAGCACACACTCTTTGGGATCGCTACTGACAAGGTGGTGTGTGTACACACACACGTCCCAGGAGAAAGCCACTCGCCTCCACTAATGCCTGCAATCAATCAGCCTCAGAGAGAAGAAGGAGGAGGCAAAGAGGTTTTTAGAAAGGAAAGGATGAAAAAGAGGTAGATGGAAAGGGAAATCTGAAACGTTAATGCTAATGCCAGTCATATTCCACTGGAGGGGGGATGTTTCTAGTTTTGCACAAAGCTGTAGACAGCCAGTGCTCACAGTTTCAGAGCTCAGTGGTGAAGATTGACAGGTCCTAAAGCTCCCGGTGAGTGACAAACATTCGTTTGCCTGTGGGCAGATCAACCAAGAAACACTTTGGAGCTGCCTCAGTGTCTGCTGAGTGTTATGTGCTTTAGAGCAGCCAGATAAAATGCAGTTTCCTCTTTTAATACCAAGAGGTTGTTCTAGGTGACCCAATAAATATTCTCTTTTTTTAGACATACTGATATCAGTTCTCTTGGTGTTTCAGGTGGATGTACTGGACAGACTGGGAGGAGGACCCAAAGGAGAGCAAGAGAGGCAAAATTGAGCGGGCGTGGATGGACGGGTCCAATAGAAACGTGTTCCTGACCAGTAAAACTGTGCTGTGGCCCAATGGCCTGAGTCTGGACATCCCGCAGGGAATCCTCTACTGGGTGGACGCCTACTACGATCGCATTGAGATGGTGTACCTTAACACCTCTGAACGCAAGGTCGGCATAAAGAACGGGTTTTAAAGCCACGGGAGACTGTGGATGGTTCATCACAATCCAGTCCAGTTTCTCTAAACACTGATCACTTTTTGTGGCTAAACTGATGATGGGTTGTTTTCAATGGCCTGTGTCTGGGCCTTCAGTGGGTGTAGTATTACTCTAGTCAAAGCTGTGGTAGAAAACAGAAAGAGACCCATCACATTTAACACTGAATTAATATAAACCTGTTTTGAGTGTAAACTCTGCTGTCGCCTGTTTTTAAAAACATACTTTACCGTGTTTTTGCTTTTCTCACATCACCAGACAGTGTATGAAGGTCAGGAGCTCAACCACGCCTTTGGTCTGTGCCACTATAAACACTTCTTGTTCTGGAACGAATACCGTAGTGGCAGCATTTACAAGTTGGACACCACCACTGGCACTGCCACTCTGTTGCGCAATGAGCGACCGCCCATCTTTGAAATCCGAATGTACGACGCTCAGCAGCAGCAAGGTACATTTGTCCACCTCGATCCACGAGGATTAAACGAGGATTGTTAGTTCATTGGGATGTTGAATAAAATAAAACAACACAGACACTTAAATAGCACAAAACATGACAGCAAATGTGTGAATAGAAGGAAGACTATAAAAAGCCCCAGAACCTCTAACCAATCGCATGACCCGAAATTAAATCCAAACATACTTAAATATACTGTTGATGCCAGGGTCACACTGTAGGATTTACCAATTATTATAGCAGAACTTAATTTGTGTACTTCTGTACTAAGCTGTGGTATTTTAAGAAGCGCAGGTTTTGTGTGCTTTTATATGTCTTCATCATGGCCCCTGAGGCCAAAGAGCACTGTTGTCTAGTGAGTGTATTTAACAGAGATATTAGATGTCACAGGTTGAACACATCAGACATGCAGACTTTCATCATGCAAAGACAAACTCCAGATTAAAGTTCTCTTTTCTGAACATTCATTTCTGTCCATCTACAGGCTCTAATGCATGTCGTGTGTACAACGGCGGCTGCAGCAGCCTCTGTCTGGCCATACCAGGAGGGAGACAGTGCGCCTGTGCAGAAGACCAAATACTAGACCCAGCTGACAACACAAGCTGCAAAGGTAGAAAGCTGAGAGATCTGTATGTATGTGTGTGTGTGTGTGTGTGTTTGTGTGTGTGACTGGAGGGTATTTCTCATGGTGCTAATTCTGCCACATTATATTTACATGCTTTTATTCCTGGTATGACGGAGAAGATGAGTCGAGCTTTATGACTGTGACTGTGTGTTTTTGTTCGAACCGTCTGTGCTAAAACATTTGAGCAAATTCAGACACACACAAGGGGTGGCCACAGTAAAAACAGTGTGATGTCATGCAGTCCAATACAAACCTGCAATAAATCCTGCCTTAGTCAAATTTATAATAATCAAGGTAGAAATTTTTTATTTTTTATTTTTTTCTGGCAAAGTAACATTTGGATCTAATACAAGTAACATTATTGTCCCATTGCTGCTCAGCTCAGTCTCAGCCTGGTGTGGATTTTGACTAATGGGTTTCTAGTTTTCATATAATTGTTCTTTTATGCAAACCCTTCCATTTTGCCTTTGTTGCAGATTTTGGAAATTCAAAACTATAATCCTTTTCTTTTTATGTCGTCCATGACCTCTTTTTGACATTTAGCTTTTTGTTCTGATTCCCTCTCCGCAGCCAACCCGTCTTATATACCCCCTCCTCAGTGCCAGGCTGGAGAGTTCGCCTGTAAGAATAACCGCTGCATCCAGGAGCGCTGGAAGTGTGACGGCGACAACGACTGTCTGGACAACAGTGATGAGGCACCTGAGCTGTGTCGTGAGTTACTGTACACACACACACACACACACGCACACACACACACACACACACACATATACACACATCTCATCTAGCACAGTTTCAAAACAACTACCCCTCCTGCTGGTACTGAGTCAGATGACCTCCGGTCGTCTGAATTTGACATTCTGATGATGCCAGACTGAAATGAGAGAGCAGACGTGTGACTGTGTATTTACGTGCACTAATTCTGTGCATATGAATACACAATGTGTGTGTGTGAGAGAGTGTGTTTGTGCAAGGAGGAATGTAGCAATGTCTGCAAATCTGGAAAAGCTCTCTGTCTGCTTGTCTGTGTGTCTGTCTGTGGTCAGAGTGCAGACATGTTTGTATTCCAGACAAAATAAGACCCAGTCCAAAACAGCCAGAATATCTACTCTTCCACTTGTGCACCTCACATCTGTCCACTCTCTCCCATCCCCCTTCTGCCTCTGCCCACACACTCTTCTTGCCATTCAATGTGTCCTTTCTTTTGCCCAGACCAGCACACTTGCCCCACGGACAGATTTAAGTGCAAGAACAACCGCTGCATCCCCCTGCGTTGGCTCTGTGACGGTGACAATGACTGTGGGAACGATGAGGATGAGTCCAACACCACCTGCTCAGGTACACAAGTGAACATACCCTCTATCAAAATCTGATTCTTTGTGCGGACGTGTGACATGAGCTGTGCTGTGTTGTGTTTTAGCTCGTACCTGCCCACCTAATCAGTACTCATGCGCTAGCGGGCGCTGCATCCCTCTCTCCTGGACCTGCGACCTGGACGATGACTGCGGTGATCGGTCCGATGAGCCTGCTTCCTGTGGTTGGTCATCTTTTTCCTCACGGTGTATCTGTAGGGTGATGTACAATAGAGCTGTTTCTACAGGTTGTTTTGACATTTTGATGTGCAGTTTTTAGGAGGTTAAAAGTAGCAACATGTGTTGTTGTGTCCACAGCCTACCCCACATGTTTCCCCCTCACCCAGTTTACCTGCAACAATGGACGCTGCATCAACATTAACTGGCGCTGTGATAATGGTTAGTGTCTGTTCTTTATTCTCCCCTCTTCATCTCTACCGTGCCTGTTTACAGTAACAGCTCACTTCCCTTTGTCCCAGTTTGCTGTGAATGTTTTGCCACCAGCTTCATATTGCCATACAGTCCTCTTTTTGGCACCTTGTACCTTTGTGTTTGTACCTTTCTTTCCTGTCATTTGTTCTGTGTTGTTGGTTTTATTGTTCTGTGTTGTGCTGTTCGCCCACTCTGCTGTCTTCCGTTGATTCTGTCTTGCAGAAAAGGATTGTGGGGACGGCTCTGATGAGTTGAATTGTCCAAACCTGACCGGTTAGTGCATAGATCAACATGCACCACAACAGCCATGATGCTAGCCTATAGCAGTAGGACTGGCCCGGCAGGCTCAGTAACTGTTTAGGGCTGCTTTTCTGCTAATTGAACATGGTCATGGCCAATACTGCTGCCATTCATTTAGTCTGCTGCACACAGATTTGATATTAAATTAGATTTGTTGAATTACTTAAAGATCCAAATTCACACGGAACTGAGTGTAAATGTTGAGTCAGATACCAAAATTCATTAACCTGAATTAAGTAAAGATTTAATAGGATGTCAGATTAAATGATGACTTACTGAAGAATATATACTCTGTACTTGATGATCAGGAAATTCACTGCTGTAAAAAGTGCTAAAGGCTATAAACGTTAGGTTGCCCAATAACATTAGTATATGGATAAAAGTGCTTATGATGCTCTGCTTCCAAGCTCAAGATTTTCAGCGCGGGGTACAATCCCTCATGGTGCATGGCCTGATCTATGCAGTTTCTGCCATTATTTTAACTGTCAACTCTCATATTCTGTTTCATTTGTATTTCATGGTTTTCACTGTCACTGTGTTAACTGTTAAAAGAACAATTGCTTTCTGAATATTTATAATATATACTTTTCCATTTGAGTCAGTGGGTGCCCCATAATGTGAGAGAGTGGGTGTTGTTTGACTGTGTTTGTTTTTCAGATAATGACTGCGGGGACAACAGTGATGAGGCGGGCTGTAGTCACTCCTGCTCCAACACTCAATTCAAGTGCAACAGTGGCCGCTGCATCCCAGACTACTGGACCTGTGATGGAGATAACGACTGCGGGGACTACAGCGACGAGACTCATGCAAACTGCACCAACCAGGGTCAGTGTTGTTGTGTTAACGCGCCGGCAGGAAAAAAATAAGAAATACAGGTTTTTGTAGAATTCCTTATTTATTGGACCACTCTGCTTGTCGTTTCGCCAGACTTGGATTTGTTTACATCGTTTTTATACTAACATAACAAGAGTTGGATGATCATTTAAATGTTTTTGTAATTGTTTTCACCACACGCTCGCCTTTAAAGATTGTTACATGGGCTGGTTTCACCTTGGTATTGACTTCCTGTACTTGTTCATGCAGCACACCTGCAAGAGGAATCCATACCCTGTAATTAGGACGTCTGAAGTAACACAATACCTGGTATAGTTTGGTGGTGCGGTTAACTAAGAAAAGGCCTCATCTTAACCGCAGTTGTTTGTAGCAAGATCATAGTCCCAAGATCATAGTCCACCTTGATGTGCAGAAATAAACATATGCAAATACAAAGAAGGACCTGAGGAACATAGATAACGACTTGAATACACTGACCATGTATTGCTGCAGCTGTTGGGACGGGCTGCCACACTCTCACACACACACTAATAATGTCTGATTTGCAGTAGATACACACCTCGACGTGAAAATGGCAAAAGAAGCTGCAGATGATGCATCAGATGCTCTAAATAAACATGGCCTCTGGTCAATTAGAAGAACATTTAATATCTAGTCAATGATAACAGCAGAGGATGCTTTGCATGTAGATATCAGGCTCCTAGCACACAGTTTGTACATGACGTGTATTCTTCCTCTGCACAAAAACATATCTCATATTTACATTTCTGACAGTCGATGTAAAAGGTCCCTGGTTGACGTTAATTACAAAGTCTGATGTGTTCAACCTGTGACATCTAATATCTCTATTAATTATTTAAAGGCACCGATATTATAACGGTTTCTTTTAAAATATCAACACATGAGACAGAAATACCTCTTTCTAATTATCTATTAGTAATTTTGCTTCTGTTGAGAGCAAAACAAAAATGATTCACTGCCAGCTGGTGTTCCTAAGTAAAAAGGTGACCTTGGACACACACTTCAATTTGTTCCGCCTTTTTTGTCGTTCATCAAGCTCATTAGTTTTTGTTTTCCTTTGATGTTGCTTATTGTCTCTGCTAAAGCGTGTGTCCTGATTTGATTAATTCAGCCAACAACTGGAGAGAATGTCATTTAGAGTCTCATGATGTCTCTCTCCCTCTCTCTCCGCAGCCACGCGGCCTCCAGGAGGTTGTCATGCTGATGAGTTTCAGTGTCGAATGGACGGCCTGTGCATCCCCTTGCGCTGGCGCTGTGACGGGGACACCGACTGCATGGACCTCAGCGACGAGAAGAACTGCGAGGGAGTCACTCACATGTGTGATCCAGCCGTCAAGTTCGGCTGTAGGGACTCTGGTGAGGAGGCCGTACTTTAAATGAAAAGGTGTGTGTGAATTTGGTTGAAGCAATTTTAAAGAACCCGTGACTTCTGTCCATAGCACGCTGTATCAGCAAGGCCTGGGTGTGCGATGGTGACAGTGATTGTGAGGACAACTCCGACGAGGACAATTGTGAGGCACTGGTGTGTAAGCTCTCTCACCATGTGTGCGCCAATGACTCCACCATCTGCCTGCCTTCAGAGAAACTTTGTGATGGCAAAGATGACTGCCCAGATGGCTCTGATGAGAAACTCTGCGGTAAGAGACAACAGCACCCAGTCTGTGTTTCAGTACAGGGAGTGCCAGTACACCAAGTAAAACGCTGTGTCTTAAATAACAGCTGCAGTGGCTCAATAACAATTATGTGCGGCTTTCCCTTGTGTCGGTCCTCCTCTGATTTTCTCTGATTTATAGACCTCTGTTCACTGGACAACGGCGACTGCAGCCACAACTGCACAGTGGCTCCTGGAGAGGGCGTGATCTGTTCCTGTCCACTGGGCATGGAGTTAGGGCCTGACAACAAGACCTGTCAGATCCAGAGCTTCTGTGCCAAACACCTTAAGTGCAGTCAACGCTGTGAACAGGACAAGTTCAGTGTGAAATGCTCATGTTATGAGGGCTGGGAACTGGAGCCTGACATGGAGAACTGCAAGAGCACGGGTAAGGGTCGGAGGAAACAGCACAGGGGGAAATTAAGAGGCATCAGTGAAGAAGTTGCACATTTGATTGATGATAGCTGTATGGTAAGGGTCCTCGCTTAGAGGCGACTGGGTTCTGGGTTTTGTCAGGGTTCGGCACTGCTAAAACAGAAGTGTGGTGTGGGTTTGAGATCAAACAGAAGAGAAGCCACCCTAGCAAGAAACTGTGTGGTTGTAGCAGAAACAATATACCAAAATGGGATATTTATTTGGACAATAGAACAGAGCGCAGGAGAGTCAGTATATAGGTACAGAAAAGCAGAAAAAGGTTTACTAAGAAAACCTAAAAAGACCAGGGTATTGGTTTCTAGCTGGTATTATTATTTTATGAAAAGAATCTGAAATATTAAAGTAGAAAGTGAAGAGCAGGTATTCTTTTTTTTTATTAAGTTAGCAAGAGGGCAAGATGTGCAAAATGGAAATTTCTGAGTCACATTAAGTCAGCTTGAATTTTATCACCCACATAAGGAATATAGATCTCTCTGTGCAGCAACTAGCCAATGAGGAATGCATTTATGATTGTGCTTTCACTGCCAGGTCTCACAGTCTAGCCACCAGCACCCCATCATTTATCCTGCTGCCTGTCTGGCTGACGGTTAGGGTTCAGATAGCTCCTACCTTATTTACACTGCGATTTAATTACCTAGGATTAGAGCCACTTTTAACGCAGCCCTTCTTTTATTGAACAAGTCATACACTTCAGTGGATCATGGCTGTGTTGTTCTCCTGCAGAGCTGTTGTGCCGTATTTTGATTAACAATCAACATGGACCAGGCAAATGGTTTTAACCCTTAACCATCCGGCTGGTTCTCCTTTTAGAGGATCTTTTCCTTGGGAAGGAAAGGTAGACCTGGTCTACCTGGTCCTGATCTGATCTGTTCCTTGTCATTTCCACAGATCCCTTCAAACCCTTCATCATTTTCTCAAACCGCCATGAGATCCGCCGTATTGATCTGAATAAGGGAGAGTTTAGTGTGTTGGTACCAGGCCTAAGAAACACCATCGCCCTTGACTTTCATCTCAGCCAGAGCGCCCTCTATTGGACTGATGTGGTTGAGGATAAAATCTATCGTGGGAAGCTGTCCGAGAACGGAGGTGAGTATTTGCAGTAAAATTAAGACGCTTGAACTTTTAATACACATAGCTTTCTGTTAAAGTGTGTGAAAAGTGTGTTGCTTTGCTGAGTTTCGTTGGATAAGAGGGACTTTTATGAGTCATACATTTTTATCCCTAAATACAGTTTGGTCACTTGGGAAATAAGCCATTATTAATAAATCTCATCGGTGTTCTGCCTAAAACCTTTGTGAGACTAGAATATCCAGTAAAACATATAAATTTGCAGCATGTAAAGCTACACTGCTGTGTCCAGAAAGATTAAATGTGGTTTTATAAAGGGCAGAGCCACTAATTATGACTGGTGTTCATGGCAAACAAGGCCCTATTAACCCAGCTGCAGTACTGAGCAATTAATGTGCACAATTCTAGATGTAAGTCGTGTCACAGTTATGTGCACTGGGGTGTGTGTGTGTGTGTGTGTGTGCGTGTGTGTGCGTGTGTGTGTGTGTGTGTGTGTGTGTGTTGTGGGACAGCCAAAAGGCTACATGCTGTAACTGTATGTTTTCACTGCTCCAGACAGGATAATGACTCATCACAAATAATTACACATATCCCTCTGATTAGGGGCCCAGGAGAAAATGAAAGGTTTAGAAAGAGGATGGAGCGTGTTTCTCTTTAGCCCTGCAAGACACCATATATTTAGATATTTTAAGGCCCATTCTGTAATTGAAGCCTCACAACCCCTGCTGAGCCACTACTGTATTTACTTGTGTTTTCCTTTAGTGCGCTGGCACGTGTTTTCTTGCAAACATAACATCTAGCCATTTGATTAGAGGAATCACAGTTTGTGATACGATATTACTTTGGAATTGAAACAGCTTGATTGCATTTGCATAGTTTGTAAATACCAAAACAAAAAGCATCAGCGCTTTGGGTTATAGTACAGTCTGAAATGTTGCTAACAGCAAAGCGCAGCCTTTGAAGCCTTTACCCATACATATTGAAATACTGTGTGAATTTATTAAAACAAGTTACGCAGCCTGGAGAAATGTTGATTTTCTTAAGCAGCAAGATAAAATATGTTTAGATCAGACTTCTATAGTAGTTTTAAAGACACTGGATGATTCACACCCAGCGTCCTTTTGATTCATTTTCATTCTGAGAGAAACTGGTAGATAAATACATCCATGCACACGTACAGTACATTTATGTAAATAAATAAGAATTGTGTTTGCATGTAGACATGTAACTTAATAAACTAAATAAACGAAACAATATGTCTGACCCTCTCTCTTGTCGTCATCCATCCTCACAGCTTTAACGAGTTTTGATGTGGTAATCCAGTATGGGCTGGCTACCCCCGAGGGCCTAGCGGTGGACTGGATAGCAGGAAACATTTACTGGGTGGAAAGCAACTTGGATCAGATAGAAGTGGCCAAGTTGGATGGCACCATGAGGACCACACTGCTGGCTGGGGAAGTGGAGCACCCTCGAGCTATTGCCCTGGATCCCCGGGATGGGTAACTAGCACAATGATTACAATTAAGTCCAGCTCTTATCAAAGCACATTCACAACAAATTATAATGGAACTGAAGGCTAAATGCTTTGGTACAGTAATTGTGGGTCTGGCTTTGCAGACTGACCAGTTGTACTCTTGTGTTATTATTGGAATAATTTTATGTCTGTGTTGTGCTGGAACTTTGTAGGATCCTCTTCTGGACAGACTGGGATGCCAGTTTGCCAAGGATTGAAGCTGCATCCATGAGTGGAGAAGGCAGGAAAACCATCCACAAGGAAACTGGCAATGGAGGCTGGCCAAATGGACTCACTGTGGATTACCTGGAGCGCCGCATTCTCTGGATTGATGCCAGGTCATACAGAGGGCACAAACAAGAACAGGCTCACAGAAACCCCCGTGTTACATATGCATACTGTGTATTTTAGATGTACCCAGAAATGCAACTGAAAATTGTGCTGTGTGCAGGTCTGATGCTATTTATTCCGCTAAGTATGATGGTTCTGGGCTGATCGAGGTTCTGAGGGGACACGAGTACCTATCACATCCCTTTGCTGTCACCATGTATGGTGGAGAGGTTTACTGGACGGACTGGAGGACCAATACACTGGCCAAGGCAAACAAATGGACCGGGAGCAACGTCACTGTAGTCCAGAGAACCAACACACAACCTTTTGACCTCCAGGTCTACCATCCATCCAGACAGCCGCAGGGTGAGAGACACACACATGCACATATACACACAAACTGTTGAAATGCAGTTTGAAACTTCTTTGGACCTGTAAATTGTTCTTTTACAACTAGTACGTTCATTATGAAGACCTAGAAATGTTAAACATCATTATTTATGAAATATTCAATTATTGTGCCATACTCCAGCTCCAAACCCGTGTGCGCCCAAAGACGGCAAGGAGCCCTGCTCTCATCTATGTCTCATCAACTACAATCAGACATTCTCGTGTGCCTGCCCTCATCTCATGAAACTGGGCCCTGACAAACGCACTTGCTATGGTAAGGATCAAAAACATACTGGACATAAATGTTACTGTAGAAAACAAACCCTGTTGTTCCCTCTGCTTGTCTTGGCAAAACTGTTGTTTAACACCAGAGTGCAATCCTTGTCTATTTGTGTTCACGTGTGTAAAAGGAGGGAAGATTAAATAGTCTAGACCTTTTTTCAGTTTGAGGTGCTATTACTGTGACAGCTTTAGAAGCCACTGAAGTGTCTGTCCATGAAAAGTGAAGGCAGGCTTGTTTATTCAGCGTGTGAATTTAGTATTCAGGGCAGCACTTTCTATTATCTTTGGAGGTAATGGAATGGAGAGCCCCATGCTGTCTGATGCAGGCATCAGCTGCAATCCTCCACGTCCACCACGTATTCTGGCCTGGCCGATACAGCCTGACACTGTCATTACTCTCCCACACTTTTTTTTCACTTTCCCTCTCTTCCTGTCTATCATTTAAGCTGCACGCTGTTAAATGATGATAGGACCGTGGAGACCAGTGCAGCTGTAATGTATCTCCACTGATTGAATCCACTCTGGCTGTCATGGCTGTGCTATTGAGTTAGCCAGCCAGACACAATCATTAGAGTCAAAGATGCAATTGGATTAACTGTTTGCTCAAGTGGCAGGAATAATGCACAGATGCACCCATCCGTGCTGCCTCCATCTATCCACAACTCTGGCATTAGTGTGCATTCATGCATTTGACTTATAGTGTGACAGGAAACTACATTTAACTCCTGATTACTTCAACTGAAGGCTGAAGCTCTGCAGAATTACATGAGTTTGCTTGTCGACACCTTCTGTCCCCACCAGAGTCTCGCCAGTTCCTGCTGTACGCACGCCAGATTGAGATCAGAGGAGTGGACATCGACAACCCATACTACAACTATATTATCTCCTTCACTGTGCCAGACATCGACAATGTTACCGTAGTGGACTATGATGCACTGGAGCACCGTATCTACTGGTCTGACGTCCGCACCCAGACCATCAAGAGAGCTTTCATCAATGGCACTGGAGTTGAGACCGTGGTCTCTGCTGGTATGGAGAAAGCTGTAGCTGTACAATGCACATCCTACTTTATCAGTGTTTTGTTTTATGTTCCTTTGAGAATTGTGTTTCCTGCTCCCTGAAGGCATTTGAGTGCCCATGAGAATAGAAAGAAAGGACAAATCAAGTAGAAATGGTTTCGACTGATTAACAGTCAAAGTCATTTAGTTTTCCCTGGATAAATGGATAACATATCAAGTTATTATTTGATTTATCCATTTATCAATTTTTGTTTTAATTTTAATTTGAAATTTTCACCGATTTATTGAATTTAATTTATTTGTTTTTCAAATTTGCAGTAGAATTGTTGTTGTTGTACTTTTTTGGGTGCAAAGGCATGTACACTATAATTAAAACACCTTCTTAGAGTAGAAATGATCGATCTTAGAATTAAGCCATGAGGCCCCAATAACAGTGATGTTTTGCACTCCAGGTATAGTGTTCTCATTGTGTTAGCATATAGTAACGTGTGTTTGTATATGTGTAACCATCAAGTGCATGTTTGCAACATTTCAACATGTTTCTTGATTTCCAACAAGTCTTCTGGAGACATTTTGAAAGTCAGCTAAACCAACTCACAGCGTTAACATCAGTTAGTGATGAAGTCAGTTAGTTAAAGTTATGGATTCAGACAACAAAATATTATAATGTGATGAGCTTGAATGAAAAGCTCAAGCAGAGCAACAGAAACTAAAGAGCAGGGGCTTTGCTGCAGCCCTTCCCCTTCTTCTTAGATTTCTTAATTAATAACATTAATATCTATATATGGCAGATCAGAATTTCTACATCATGATTCAAAAGGTTTATTTTAGTGACTGTCCGTTGTGTTGACCTTTCCTCAGATCTGCCCAATGCTCACGGTCTGGCAGTGGACTGGGTGTCCAGAAACCTGTTCTGGACCAGCTACGATGCCAATAAGAAGCAGATTAATGTCGCCAGACTGGACGGCTCCTTCAAAAATGCTGTAATCCAGGGGCTGGACAAACCACACTGTCTAGTCCTGCATCCAATACTGGGGTCAGTCGCACACGCAAACACACACACTCACACACATTATAAAGCTGTCACACTTGGGCTAAATGAACCATTGGAAATTGCTCTGACACCCTCCTGAATTTCACCTTTAACCTACAACACATAAACACAGAAGTGCACACAGACACACAAATTCACTGTCTTACTGCCAAGCCCCCTCTCTGTTGGCAGTTGGTAATGGCAGGCAGAGTAGTTTGGTATAAATGGTTTCTGACCTCTGGCTGTTTCCAATTTTTCTGCTGTCATGTCATCTTTCTCCTCTGCTGCTCTCTTTCTCTGGTTTGCTCCATTTCTGTTTTCAAAGCTAGCATCTGTGCTCAGATAGACTGTCTATGAATTATTTACAGCCACTGTCTCTGGTGCCATTTCTGTGTTAGTGTTCCCCCTTGAAAATCTCATCTTCCTGAGTTTCCCAAGCTGGCCTCAGCCGCTCCTCTTACGAGCAAAGCAGAGACAGACCATCTGTATTTATATCTTTCCTTTGGTCCTGCAGGAGAATATGTGTGCTTCAGTATTTGGGGTGGATGAAGTATGGGTGTTTTTTTTTTAAGAAAATATGCCTTTTTGTGTACTCCTTCCTCTCTTTTAAAGATTTAGCCTACTTAAGCGGAGGAATGTTTCCGATCTGAGCGTTGTTGACGCGGGGGGAAAATAAGAAGCAGATGCTGGATCCATATGCTGGGGCTGCCTTCTCTTTATGGCACTCAAAACACACTGCCCAGAGTGGGTGGGAGCAAATGCAGTTGAGGAGGAAAAAAATTTAAAGTCGTCTGTGTATAAAAAGGTCAAAGTGGGAGTTTTAAGTACTTCAGAAACTTCATTTGAAGACAAACAAGTAAAGGGTGTGGTGGATGTGGTAGAATTTAGCAGGAAGCGGGTGATGGGGGCAGAGAATAGATATCCTTTAAATACAGACTACTCAGTCTAAACACAGTGACACACAGTCACGTTGTCCTGTATGCTCTGCATGAGTGTGTGTGTGTGTGTGTGTGTGTGTGTGTGTGTTCATATCTGTGTGTTCAGTGAGGACTTTGACCAGTTTGAAGATCAAGGAAGTTAAAAAAAAAAAAGAAAATGTTGATATGAGCCTGTGTGAGAATTATTATTGGATTTCCTTCCAATTAAAAGATGCATCGTATATGAATCAAGTCTTGCTAACAGCTTTGTGGGCCTATGTGATATCTAAAGTTGAGAAATTATTATTAGTTTTATTACTGGAATGTAGGCTGTGGGTGCAAGATTTATTTGCGGTTCCTATCAGAGAAAAGATGTGAAGTGGATTCACGTCAGAGCGACAGAAAGGTCAGAACACCAGTTTGAAATTATGAAGTATGGTCAACAAAGGGAATTGTCCTCCCTGAAAATAAATCCTTAGTTCTCCTTCTTTTTCCTGCTGCACTGCAGCTTTGCTGATTATCTTTGCACGCCTTCTTCAGGAAGCTCTACTGGACAGATGGGGACAACATCAGCATGGCCAACACAGATGGCAGCAACCGCAGTGTCCTTTTCACCAACCAGAAAGGCCCTGTCGGTGAGCGACGTGCAGGACATCCGTATGATAGACAGCACTTCCTAGTGACAGGGCAGGTTATTACATATCAGCTCTGTCTTTGTTTTCCAGGTCTCTCCATTGATTTTGACACTGAGCAGCTTTACTGGATCAGCTCAGGAAACAGCACCATCAACCGTTGTAAACTAGATGGGTCTGAACTGGAGGTGCTAGAGGGGGCCAAAGGGAAGCTGACCAAGGCTACTGCTCTGGCCATCATGGGTAGGTGACCAGAAGGTGTTGCTTTAGAGAAAGTTCAGCCATGACATATGAAAATGGAAATATTTTGTAGATTTATGTAAATGTATTTAAATGTTTCTTCAAGTTAAGGTTGACATTGTCCTTCCGGTGTCAGATCTGACTTCAGTGCAGACTGTTGACCATGCTGTTGTGTGCTGTGCCCTTTAGGAGAGAAGTTGTGGTGGGCAGACCAAGGTACTGACCAGATAGGAACTTGTGATAAGGAGGATGGTGGCAACTGGAAAGTCCTGAGGAACAGCACATCACCAATGATGCACATGAAAATCTACAATGAAACTGTGCAGAAAGGTGCAGGCTTAACTACAGTACTTTTTTCCTTATAAAACACTGGTTTTGGTTAAATGACTTTGAAAATGTGTCCTTGTCTCACTGAAGGTCTGTTTTTCTTGCTGCATGAAGCCTGTTTACCCAAGCTGAAGCACATCTGTTTATGTCTCTGTTACTCCTCTTTGATTTCTTCTGTGTATTTGTTCTCATGCTTTGTGTTCTCAGGCACCAATCTCTGCAGTAATAACAATGGAGACTGTTCCCAGCTGTGTCTCCCCACCTCCCCAACCACCAGAGCCTGCATGTGCACAGCAGGATACAGCCTGCGCAGTGGACAGCAGTCTTGTGAAGGTACGATATATTCACACACACAGTGTATTCTTAATTGAAGAATGATCAAAATGATGAGCTTGTGATGCAGAACAAACTTTGCAAACTGTAAAAAAAACTGGGGTTTTATTTGTTTGCTGTAGGTGTTGGCTCTTTCCTGCTGTACTCTGTGCATGAAGGCATACGTGGTATTCCTTTGGACCCATCAGACAAGTCGGACGCCCTTGTACCAGTGTCAGGCACATCCCTAGCTGTGGGCATAGATTTCCATGCTGGTAAAAAAAATTTTCAACATATGTTTTTTTTTTTTTATCAAATGCTAGATAAGGAAGAACATCTGAGGTATTTTGTCTTTTTGATGCAGCTTATATAAGACCTTCCAGTTCAACTGTGATATGCTGCTTCTTTCCCCAGACAATGACACTATCTACTGGGTGGACATGGGACTGAGCACCATCAGCAGGGCCAAGAGAGATCAGACCTGGAGAGAAGATGTGGTCACGAATGGCATCGGCAGAGTGGAAGGCATCGCTGTCGACTGGATAGCAGGTGAAGACACATCAGGCGTATCACAGCATAATGTACAGGACATGCTCACAGTTATGGAATCAAAATCAAATAAACATACTGATAAGATGTCGCTCAGACTGTTAGCAAATGAGATAAATCAAAGATAAGGTGAACCTTATCACACACAACTTAAGATCACACTGTATCAGACACAAGGTCACACAGGGTAGATTTGTGTATCAGTATAGATGCAGCACAAGCTCAGAATCCTGCAGCCAGTTTCTCCTCCATCCTCCACAGGAAACATCTACTGGACCGACCAAGGCTTTGATGTGATTGAGGTTGCCAGACTGAATGGCTCCTTCCGCTATGTGGTTATCTCCCAGGGCCTGGACAAGCCTCGTGCCATCACCGTCCACCCTGAGAAAGGGTGAGAGGAAACAACACTGGGTGTAGCTACAGTTACTTGTGTCTTTGGCTTCTCTCATTATTGATTACTGATTATCTCTGTGCTGTTGTTTTTCTGTGTGTAGCTACTTGTTCTGGACAGAGTGGGGGCAGTATCCTCGTATTGAACGGTCTCGTCTGGACGGCTCTCAGAGGGCTGTCCTGGTCAATGTCAGCATCAGCTGGCCCAATGGTATCTCCATTGACTATGAGGTACACAGTGACTGACCATTCTTGAATTCATATGAGAGTGTTACAATGCAGAAAACACACTTGTCGTCACAGCGTCAAATCAACTGTTACTGTTTAGGAGGGCCTGTTGTATTGGTGTGATGCCAGGACAGACAAGATTGAGCGCATCAACCTTGAGACTGGAGAAAACAGGGAAGTGGTGCTGGCCAACAACAACATGGACATGTTCTCTGTGTCTGTGTTTGAGAACTACATCTACTGGAGTGACAGGTACAGATACATCCTTCCTTCTCAGTCTTACTTATCCTCACTTTGGAATATTTGTGAGGAGATATTCGTCCCCTAGCTCAATAAATTTTGTATCTCCAATCGTCTGTCTTTGTTTAATGTTGTTTATCTGTCTGCTTTGGACTAGGACGCATGCTAATGGCTCCATCAAGAGAGGCAGCAAGGACAACGCCACAGACTCGGTGTCACTGAGAACTGGTATCGGAGTGCAGCTTAAGGACATCAAAGTTTTCAACAGGGCCAGGCAGCAAGGTAAACACAGGGGTTCGCAAAATCTTGTGTTGCATTTTTTCTGATATTTACAGGATTTTTATCTTGTGGAATTAATCCATGCATCCATCCACCCATCCATGAGCCACTTTTCCTATTTAGGGTCATTTTTCTGATTAATTAGTTGATTGATTAATGGATTTCATTATCTGTCTACAGGAACAAATGTGTGCAAAGACAACAATGGCGGGTGTCAGCAACTTTGTCTTTACCGTGGCAATGAGCAGCGTACATGCGCCTGTGCCCATGGCATGCTGGCTGAAGATGGCCGCAGTTGCCGCGACTACGATGGCTACCTGCTGTACTCAGAGCGCACCATACTGAAGAGCGTCCACCTGTCAGATGAAAACAACCTGAACGCACCCATAAAACCATTTGAAGACCCCGAGCACATGAAGAACGTCATTGCACTCACGTTTGATTACAGAGGAGGTGGAGGAAAGGGAGCAAACCGCATCTTCTTCAGTGACATCCACTTTGGCAACATCCAGCAGATCAATGATGATGGATCTGACCGCAAGACTGTAGTAGAGAGTAAGTATTTCCACATTTTATTTGAATTCATTTTTCCTCCAGCTAGTTTACTTCACAGTTTATCTCTAGGGCATTCCCCCTCCCATAACTAGCTTGGGTTCTGATATTAGTTCAAAGTAATTTCTGGTTTCACTTTTGTGACAAAAGAAGAACCTTAGTTGTAAGCATCAGGTTCCCCAGTGAGAAATCTTCCTGGACAAGGAAACAACTACATTTCCTCACAATGGAAATAACCTGAACCTGAAAGCTTTTATTTTGAACTCGTAGCCAAACCAGAGACAAATGAAGACTTTGTTAAATCTGTACTTTGAGAACAGTGTGTACGAAAATAAACAAGGCCAGAGACAAATAGACCTGCCTTCATCTTATCACAGCACAACGAAGAACAGGTGAACTGTTAATGTTTTACAAAAGTGTCTTTAATTGAATCTGTTTTACAAGTATTTGCATGATTCTGGGTCATTCGTCCCACTGTCTCTGCAGAGCTGCTCTTTGCAGTTCAAACAGTTTGGTTTTCTCATTCAGTATCTAGATTAATGGTGAATGGTGTCAAGTGAGAAACCTGCTGAATGTTCCCTGCTATTCTTCTGCCTTGTGAAGCAGATTTTCCTTGTTAGGATATTAGTCATGTCCATTGTATTCATGTGAGTCTTTCAGCACAGCAGCTCAGCTTGTAATTGTTTTATTGTGTGTCAGGTGTTCAGTTGTATCAAGGTTGTTCTTGATAGTTGTGCTGTCAGGCAGCAGCATCACCTGCTCTTTGCCCTCTCCTCTTGAACAGCCTCAGTAGGTCCTTTCTGAACTTCTGGGACATGAGGACATACAGTATGGGATTCATGACAGTAGAGGAGGTGGCCGTGAGGCGTGCAAACACACTGAAGGGGCCATAACGTGGTGAGATGCCAGTGGCCCCAGAGCGTTTATCTGCCAGTAAGGCCAGGGTCATGCCATAGGAGGGCAGCCAGCACAGGGTAAAAGCCAGCACCAGCATGGCTGTCGTCTGAGTCACTTTGCTCTGGTAACGCTCTACCTGGGGGGCCCTGCTGGCATGTTGACTCCTCCACAGGAACACGTAGATGCCAATATATGCTATTGCAATGACGACCAGTGGAAGTAAGAAAGCTGCAAGAAAGTGACACAATCCATAGATGAGCTGGTCTTGGTGGGACAGGAAAGTAAAGCAAGCGAGGCCATCGTGGGCTCTTTGGAGGGGTCCAATATGACGAAAAACCAGCTGTGGAAGAGCCAGGCAGCACGCAGGGAACCAGAGGAGTGCGGCACTTATAGTCACCCGGCGAGGGGAGAGGAGGCAGTAAGCTCTAGCAGGTTGCACCACAGTCAGATAGCGTGACACAGCCAGTGCTGCCAGCGTGAAGACACTGGCCGAGGAACAGGCCGATCCCAAGAAGCCCACCAGACGACACATGCAGTCTCCAAATGGCCAGTGCTGCATGGCTATGGCAGCAGTGTTGAAGGGAAGCATGGAGAGCAAAAGCAGGTCCGAAGCACTAAGAGCCATCAGGAGGATATCCGTCCCTGTGCCTGACACGGAGCTTTGAGGAGACTGTCCGATACGTCCTAACCCTCTTCTCCGTCTCCTGCACAAAATCACCATCACCATGCTGTGCCCACCAACCCCCAGCAACAAAATCAACACATCTAATATTGGGACTAGCACCTGCTCCACATTGTGCAGCCCAGTGTCACTGGTGTTCCCCAGCAGATACTCTGGACCCTTAGAGTCCCACAGCAGCATCTTCTCTTCAGTTATAGGGATGTCCTTTAGTCCTACTGCTACTGTTACCATGCAACACAACTTGTAGTTGGATCAATATGCTCAAGCAGGTCATAAAACTACTGATAATACATGTGTGAATGATTATTCACACTATGGGTCAATAGCAGTCAGCTCATAAATAACGTCACAAAGATTTCCAGTCTTTTAACATGATGATGATTCCAGTTAAGCAATAAGGAATGAAGGCCATAAATACCAAAACACACTTTACAAGCACAAAGGTTCCTACTGAAATGTTAAAAATGACACTACCACCTAGAAACTCTCCTTTAAAGCACATCCAGTAAACAAGCATTTTCATATTTCTGTTTAAGTACTACATTTTAATCTAGTCATTTCACAGTTCTCACCATCAACTCCACCTCTGATTGGTCAGGGGCAGTAGTGGAAATGAAACAACATCAGATGGGTTTCATCCCTCCCCCCCAGACTCCCACTAAGAGCATCCAAGTGTTGAAAGCTGAATGCTGTAGATTGTGTGATTTCCTGCGGCCCTAGAACAGGCGGCTCCTCCACATGACATCTCAAGTCAGGACCCGTGCTCAGCAATCCACAATCAGCCTTCCTCCTGCTTCCGTGGTAGAGCTCTCCTGAAAAACACAATGGAGGCAGAGGAGGAAAAGAGAGCGGAAGAATAGCCGGACTGTCGGAGAGGATATCAAATCAAGTAAATGGCAGGTGAACTCTGGACTGATTATCACGGAGCAGGACAGGGATGGGCTGGCCTGCTCTCTGTGGGAGGGCCTAACGGGGACAAACATAGTTTTTCCCAGGGTACATTTTTTCTTCTTCTTTCACTGAAAGGATCTGTACAATTTAAAAGTACTGTCTTTGCACAGACCTATACAGGACATATACAGATATGGTATACACAGAGAGAGACAGGGTAGTGTTTGCCTTTAGAAATCAGGGTAATTATTGACTGTTAGTCTGCAAACACTGAACTGTTATCACGCCTACTGCAGATACATGCAATAAAAAGTACCAGTGTCAGTATAACCAGCTGAGCTCTGGAGCTGTAAATTGAGCTCATCTGCGTTACTGTCAACAAGCTAAAATGTACAGAAACCTAGATAGGCTCATTGTAGGTCAACACCAAAGTGAAAATAAGCACAAATGAAATGCGAGGATTTGAGCACAAGATGCCTCAGGCTAGAGATTTACAATTTATTAACAGCACTAAAGAAAGAGGAAATAGGGGCGAATGGATTTCATGTTACTTACCATTGATTTTTAGGACACTGATTTATAAGTGCTGGAAACACAGGGGACTTGTTTTTGCTTTGCATGCCTCTGCTCAGCTCTCCAGCTGCTTTGCTTCATTCAGAATCTCATAGCACGGGCAAGTCAAATGTTGATTCATATCTGCAGCAATGTATCGGAGATGTTGAGGTGTAGTGTTAAGTGTCCCACCTGGTGGTGAACCTTGCTGATCCTGTGAACTGCGCTGTGGTAGAGTGAGCTCTCATCCCGCCCTGGGAAAGGCCGCTATAGTCATCAGACCCCTGCTGTTCCATTGCACAAACAGTAACAACAAGACAATGACTCTTACCACATATTTGGCAATGGGGTGATCTGATGCGTAGCTGTTCTCAAATTGGCTTAAGTACATTCTTGTGTGTGGGTACTGTATATTGCATCTCAGCAGCAGAGCAGCTGTTCTCTATCTGCAGCTTCAGAACTTTGTGTTCCTCCATCTTGGCTGACTCTTTTCTGTCCTCTGGCCCCGGTGCAGGCGAGGAGCTCGCAACCTCTTACTCATTTCAAGGCTGTGGAGCAGAAAAATGACTCTTTACTTCTCATTTATTGGTGGGGTAGTGCGATGGAAAGTAATACGCTATCCACTAACTGTTATTCTGACCTTTTTAATGAGCCATTTGCTGGATAAAAGCTTTGAATCACACCACGTTCTTGGTCATTAATACCAAACTGTCATGTCCATAGCTTTGACTCAAGTACAGCTGCTGCCAGACGGTCCACACTTGGCCTTTTAACATAGTCCTGGGATTGACGTGCTTCTTTTCCTTTCCCTCCTTTCGCCTGTTTTCTTTCTCTTTTTGGTTGAACGTCTGTTTTTTTCTTTACCTTTTCCAGGGCTAAATTTATCTTCCCCACTTCTCTCTGTTCCTGGGTTCTTTTTCAGATGTTGGCTCAGTGGAGGGTTTGGCATACCACAGGGGCTGGGATATGCTGTACTGGACTAGCTACACTACCTCAACCATTACCCGCCACACCGTGGATCGGAACCGCTGGGGTGCCGTGGACCGGCACACAGTGGTCACCATGTCAGGAGATGACCACCCCAGAGCCTTTGTCCTTGACGAGTGTCAAAGGTTAGATCTAAATGACTCCACTCATTTGCATATAATGCTGCTCCTGTATTATGTCAAAACGTTACACCTGCTCACATCAGGGATTTTTAATTTCTCCTTCAGCCTCATGTTCTGGACCAACTGGAATGAGCAGTCTCCCAGTATCATGCGTGCCACACTGACTGGTTCCAATGTTCTGGTGATTATCGGCACCGACATCCGAACCCCCAACGGCCTGGCCATAGACCACCGCGCTGAAAAACTTTATTTCTCTGACGCCACCTTGGACAAAATAGAGCGTTGTGAATATGATGGCACCCGCCGCTACGTGAGTCACATAAACACGTACACGCAGTATTTGTACTGTAGTATGATCATATTATGGGGCTGCTTAACAACAGCTGTCACTTTGTTTATCCTTTGAAGTTTGTTGCAAGGCTGGATTTGCCTTAAAGCATAATGTCATGGCTGTGGTTATGCCTCCCCCTGCAGGTCGTGCTGAAGAATGAGCCGGTCCACCCGTTTGGCCTGGCTGTGTATGGTGACTACATCTTCTGGACTGACTGGGTGAGGAGGGCTGTGCTTCGCGCTGACAAATACACCGGAGGAGACATGAAGGTGCTGCGGGCTGACATCCCTCAGCAGCCGATGGGTATCATCGCGGTGGCCAACGACACCAATAGCTGTGAGTTTTTACACTATTGTGTGGGAATGTATGTTAAATGTGTAGTTTCTTGAGAAACGGAGCAAAAAATTATTCTGCCATTATAATAATAAAAATCACAGTTTTACAACTTACTTACCTTTTACTTTTAAACTCCCCTATTGCCGTTAACCAGTCCAGCTCAGTGATCTACAACAATGGGGCCAAATACAACCAGATATCAATTCATTCAAAATTAAAAGGTTTAAAAAGTTTGAAATGTATAGAAAAATCTCTAGCAAAGATTTATGTTTTCTCATATTGCACCAATATGCACCTAAATAAGTCCCACTAATAGTAACAAAATGTAATAACACCACATTTCACATTTATGGTATGTCTGCACTATTGAACAGTCATTTCGTGGGTGGAAGTTAAGGTGATACTTTCTGAATATACAGTAATATTGTTCCTGCCTTTGTGGTTGTAAGGTCATTACAAACCTAAGTAAAACTTTTTTTTGGAGGTGTACAGACATGAAGCATAAAGCATATGAAGAAAGTTTGTATTCTACCCCAACAGAGCAGTTGTTAAGATGACAAAAGAAAATCTAGGAGGAACACAGACGCACCTTCTAAACTGCTGTTCTTCACTTTTTTCCATATGTGTCCACCCCTTTCCCCAACTCATCTTGTTCTACATCTCCCATTGTCTCTGTCCTTTTAAATCAATGCAGCCCTGAATGTTTTCCCTCTCCCATATCATCAGCCAGCTTCTCCCTCAAGTTGACTCACTGAGTAAACTCCCTCATGCTCCAATGCCCACAGCGACCATACGAGCTGAGAGCCTGTGGTAATAGCTGCAAATCCCATTTAGATTGAGTCACATTGAATTATGCATTCAACAGAAGCAGAGCTGTTGCTACTTTCATGCAGGCATATCTGTCTGCTGATGTGATTGCACATGGTGTGTGTGTGTGTGTGTGTGTGTGTGTGTGTGTGTGTGTGTGTGTGTGTGTGTTGGTTTGGGGCGGGGACTGTGTGGTTTAGTGGCAGGAGTAGTGTGTGTTCAACTCTCCTCATGTCTTCTGCATAGGTGAGTTCTCTTTGTGCCGTGTTAACAACGGAGGATGTCAGGACCTCTGTCTGCTGACCTCTGAGGGACGGGTCAACTGCAGTTGCCGTGGCGACAGGAAGCTTTTGGAAGATAACACCTGCATAGGTAAAACAAGAAAAGGATTTATAAAAACAAACGTTTGAGTAGGGATACCACATAGAGACAAGAAGTCATTTCCTGCACCCTGTTTTATTGCAATATTTATGTTTTAATTAAATCCACTGATCTTCCTGTGTGGAAGCTCTTTGGCATGTAGACCATAGTGACAGACTGAGATCAGGCTTTGGATGACTCTGCATGCTCGGGGTAGGCAACTCTTCCTAAGTGCATTTCTCTGTCTCTGTCTCTCAGCCCTCAACACTACATGTAACAGCGTGGATGAGTTTGAATGTGGGAATGGAGACTGCGTTAACTACACCCTAACTTGTGACGGCATGGCCCACTGCAAGGACAAGTCTGATGAGAAACAGTCCTATTGCGGTGAGTGGAACCTTTTCCTCAGAGCAGTTCCACACAAACACACATGGCATTTGTACTTTGAGTTCATATTACTTCCTGTCTGGTTCTCAGCCAACCGTGTGTGTAAGAAGGGCTATAGGCGGTGTGTGAACGGCCGCTGTGTGGGCCATAGCTCCTGGTGCAATGGGCAGGACGACTGTGGAGACAATTCAGATGAACTCTTCTGTAACAGTGAGTCAAGTCTCTTGATTAAACAAGATCTTTACACCTATATGATATATTGAAACTATTCTTCGCCTATACGCCTTCTCTTGTTTTGTGTGTTTCAGCCACACTGTGCTCAGCTGATCAGTTCCAGTGCCGAGATGGAGGCTGCATCTCCAACTCCAGTAAATGTAACCAGAAAGTGGACTGCGAGGACGCCAGTGATGAGATGAATTGCAGTAAGTTCAGCAGAGTTAGTGTAATAAGAAAAGCCAGCACTTTCTCCCGGGCTGTGGTATAAAGTGGTTCTGCTCTCTTTATTAAAGCTGCCACAGACTGTTCCAGTTACTTCCGTCTGGGAGTGAAGGGAGTGACATTTCAGAAGTGCGAGTTCACTACACTGTGTTATGCTCCTTCATGGCAGTGTGATGGAGCTAATGACTGTGGAGACTTCTCTGATGAAAGAAATTGCCCAGGTATTTTCACAGCCTCTCAAATTTGCACATTTTCTCACAGCTCCAGTAAATGTACATGCTTGTATTCAAGGAAAACTTTATTTTCACAGATGGATTAGAGTAAAAAGTCCAATTTATATTAATGGAAGTCAAACGGAAACAAAAATACTGAATGTTTTTAACCAATAACTTTTGGGTTTAGGAGGAAATTCTCCTTGAGGAACACAGTTACGTAAATTCAATTTTTTCATTTCTCTCTTCATGCTGACTTTAACTCTTTGTTTTGTTCAACTGTGCCAGGGAGAGGGAAAACAAAGTGTCCGGCGCCTTTCTTTTCCTGTCCCAGTGGACGGTGTATACCGTTGAGCTGGACCTGTGATAAGGAAAACGACTGTGAGAATGGTGCAGACGAGACGCACTGCGGTGAGTTTAGATATTGACCATGCGACAGACCGTTACTTTTGGTGCTTGTATTTTGCACTTTATACGTTCTTTCTGGCCCTCTAGATAAATTCTGCTCAGCCTCCCAGTTTGAGTGTAGGAACCACCGCTGCATTCCCAACCGCTGGGTGTGTGATGGAGCTGACGATTGTGGTGACAGCAGTGATGAGGACAGCAAGTGCAGTGAGTGCTGGCCAAAGACCATTAGGGAATGCAAATGCAACAACCAAACATCTAGCACCAAAATTATTTTGACAGCAGCAGAAATATGAATATGCACTGAGTTCTCACACTTCAAAAATCCTCAGATTTATAAATATTATGAGAGTCTTGTAGCTTCAGTTTGACCCTGTTGATGTTTGCATTTATCGCATAATAAATCTGATGAGTGTGAGTAGTGCAAATGGTTCTATATGCAAAGAATTTAGGTTTTAATGATAGCTTTAAAACATAATGATTAGAATTCTTCCTCTGAAACATTTCACTGATATAATGACCCCACTGTTCACAGCATATTCACAAATACTATGAATGCAATGAATCAAAGTCTCCCTCCGTAACCTCTTTCCATCACAGAGACCAAAACCTGCAGTCCCGAGGCATTCCAGTGTCCTGGGTCACATATGTGTATCTCTCAACATTGGAAGTGCGATGGGGACAAAGACTGTCCTGATGGGGCTGACGAGAGCGTCAAAGCTGGCTGTGGTGAGTGCAGGCAGGACCAGGATATGTAAGTCTGTACTGCACCTGTTGGAGCTTCTCACACATCTCACTCACCAAATGTTTGTGTGTCTTAGTGTTCAACAACACCTGCAGCAGCAATGAGTTCATGTGCCAGAATCGACAGTGCATCCCCAAGCACTTTGTGTGTGACCATGACAATGACTGCAGCGATGGCTCGGATGAGTCTCAGGAGTGCGGTGAGTGGGCAAATGGCCTCCTATTCCCCAACGAGGACACTGACAAAGCTCGTCCCACTTTGCTTTGGCTTTTAACAATGAACTCAACTCTTCTTCTTCTTCTCACTGCAGAATATCCAACATGTGGGCCCAACGAGTTCCGCTGTGCCAACGGACGCTGTCTCATCCAGAGTTCATGGGAGTGTGATGGAGACTTTGACTGCCATGATCACTCCGACGAAGCACCCAAAAACCCACGCTGCACTGGCCAAGGTGAAACTCACACAGCCGTTAAAGAAGCACCGTACTTTTTACTCACTTTTAAAGAAACTATTTAACTAATTAAATCAGCACATTGACAGTGAGATTTAAATTTGACAAATTCAGCCAAATATCTAATTTTCATCTGCAGCCTTTGACCATGTTGATCACAAAAAGAAAGATGCAACCAAAACAAAGGCTATACAAACAGCAGATCATTACCAAACGCAAATCTGGAGAAGGCACATCCAGTATAAATTCATTAAATTTTGGGATGAGGGAGCACTCACTGAACAGCTGCGACCCAAATAAATTCCTGAGGCTCTGAAATAATATTAGCTGCCCTGTTTGACATTTTCTCTTCATTTGTTTCTCATTTCATTTCTTTCATGGAGCAGAGAAGAAATGCAATGACACCGCGTATGCCTGCAATAATGGGAACTGTGTGAATGAGACATTGCTCTGTGACCATAAGGATGACTGTGGTGATGGCTCTGATGAACTGAACTGCTTTGTTAATGAGTGCCTGAACAGCAAACTGAGTGGCTGCTCCCAGCTCTGCGAAGACCTGAAGATAGGCTTCAAGGTAAGTGAACCCAATGAAATTCTGACTTGAGTCTCCAGTGATGGATGTACTGTATTAAAACAAAAAAACAGCATCCACTGTTGCTTTACCTGCTTTGTACTTTGTGTCCTCACAGTGTAGATGCCACCCCGGCTTCCGCCTGAAAGATGATGGGAAGACTTGTGTTGACATAGACGAGTGCACAACAACCTATCCCTGCACGCAACGTTGCATCAACACCCATGGCAGCTTCCACTGTCTGTGTGTGGAAGGTTTCCAGCTTAGCCCAGAGAACCCCACTATATGCAAATCCACCTCTGGTAAGAAACATTCAGACAGAATAATAAAAATCAGGGTAGTGTTTAAGGTAAATCCACTCACCTATGAGGTCTCCATCCATGCAGATGAGGAACCCTTCCTGATTTTTGCCAACCGCTATTACCTGAGAAAGCTCAACTTGGATGGTTCCAACTACACACTGATCAAACAGGTGAGACCTGCAGGTACAGCCTGCACTTTCAAAATGAACAGACAATTCTGCAAACTGTCATTCAGGGCAGAGACTAATGCAGCTCCTGCTCTTTAATAGGGCTTGAACAATGCTGTGGCTCTGGACTTTGACTACCGGCAGCAGATGATTTATTGGACTGACGTGACCACCCAGGGCAGCATGATCCGACGCATGCACATCAACGGCAGTGATGTTCAGGTCAGTGTAGCAGCATATTGTCTAAGACAGTCAAAGAAAAGTGAAGTATACTGTGGTGGCTGTGGGTCAGCAGGGAGAACTACCAGTTTGATCCAGTCCATCTTGGCTTTTCCAGTCCGCATGTTGGAGTGTCCTCAGGCAGGACAGTGAACCCCCTGTTGCTCTCAGTAGCTATTGCAATAGTGTGCTTTGTCACTGTCAATGTGAGTGTGCGTATAAATGGGTGAATGGGCAAATATTGTAAAGCACCTTTAAGGTGCCTCAGTGAATAGAAAAGCACTATAAAAATACAAGTCCATTTATCATCTAGGCTTATTTAAATGTGCTGATAACGCCTACACATTCTCAACATAAAACCTACATTCAAAATGGTGAATTAATCCTCTTTTGTGTGTATGTTCATCCAGTGAAAACCCAGAAAAAAATAATTAAATCTCTCATTGTGAGGCACGGATTCAAAAACTTGCTCATTTGTTAGGTGCTTCATCGCACCTCACTCAGCAACCCAGACGGGCTGGCAGTCGACTGGGTGGGAGGAAACCTGTACTGGTGTGATAAGGGAAGGGACACTATCGAGGTGTCAAAGCTGAATGGAGCGTACCGGACAGTTCTGGTCAACAGTGGCCTGAGGGAGCCACGTGCGGTGGCAGTGGATGTACGCTACGGGTAAGAGTGTTTTGGCCTCGTTCTGTTTGGGTGCTAGATGGGTAGACATTTGGAACCTAGTGGATGATTAGTTCTGAGTCATTAACCTGATTAATACGACACATTCCTGACAGGTACCTATACTGGTCAGACTGGGGTGACAACCCCCACATAGGGAGGATCGGGATGGATGGCACCAACAGGAGTGTTATTGTGGAGGATAAGATCACCTGGCCCAACGGTCTCACCTTGGACTTTGTTAATGACCGCATCTACTGGGCCGATGCTCGGGAGGACTACATCGCATTTGCCAGCCTGGATGGAACCAACAGGCACACGGGTAACACATACGAAGACAAAGATATGTGTCTGTGCACTTTTTCAGATGTTGGTACCAATGAATCTATACCTGTGCCCCTGCAGTTCTGACTCAGGATATCCCACACATCTTTGCTATGACCCTGTTTGAGGAGCACATCTACTGGACAGACTGGGAGACAAAGTCCATCAACAGAGCTCATAAAACCCTGGGAATCAACAAGACCATGCTGATCAGCACCTTACACAGACCGATGGACGTCCACATTTACCACCCATACCGCCAGCCTGAAGGTAAGACTGACCCCTCATCATTCCCTAACACAAGTAAATCCAGGTCCTGGTCGCAGTCTAAGCTGCCCCTCTTCCTCCCTGTGTTCATTTTCCTTGTTCTTTAGTGGCCGGCCACCCATGTCAGATCAACAATGGAGGCTGCAGTAATCTGTGTCTTCTCTCACCCGGAGGAGGCTACAAGTGTGCTTGCCCCACTAACTTTTACCTAGCAGCTGATGGTAAACAGTGTTTGTCCAACTGCACTGCAAGTCAGGTGTGCTATCTCACGGTCTTCATTTTTGACATTTACTCGTATTAACACATTATTAATCTGAAAAAAGAAATCACTGTTTTGCCTGTCCTTTCAGTTTGTTTGCAAAAATGACAAATGCATTCCATTTTGGTGGAAGTGCGACACTGAAGATGACTGCGGGGACCGCTCAGATGAACCTGCAGACTGCCGTGAGTGATGGGTGCAGTCTGACTATGAGTCATCTAGTGCTGATTCATTGTCATAGTATTTTGTTTTCCCAGTTCGAGTGATTAATGTGCATTGTTTTCTTACTGTAGCTGAATTTAAATGCAGACCAGGCCAGTTCCAGTGCGGCACTGGCATCTGCACCAACCCTGCATACATCTGTGATGGAGACAATGACTGCCAGGACAACTCTGATGAAGCCAATTGTGGTACATACTGTACACCGACATATGCTTATGCATATCTTATCTTAAATCTGTTACCAACTGTTTGCTGTCTTTCTGTTTCCAGATATCCATGTATGTCTGCCCAGTCAGTTTAAATGTTCCCACCCCAGTCGCTGCATCCCTGGCATCTTCCGTTGCAATGGACAGGACAACTGTGGAGAGGGAGAAGATGAGAAAGACTGTCGTAAGTCGATCGGTTTCCTTAAACCTTTGTTTATATTTCAGTTTTTGCTCTGCAAGTACAAGTGCAATGCAAAGGATGTGATACTGGTACAGACTAAAGTTTGTCCCTAGAGGTTGAACCCTATTGCTTGTATTGACCCTTTGACCTTGTCTCTCAGTCCAGTTTCAACTTGTTACATCTACCGAGCAATTAGGAAATTGTTGGTCACTTTTACTCCCCCACAGACAATCTCTTCCCATGTTGACCTTTCCTTTGGCAAAGCCTTTAGGCCGAGCGATGTTGCATAATCTAATTGCCGTGACATTTGCCGAACACAATCATCCTCCACAGTGGGAGATCACATGAACCATTCTGCCGTGCTATTCTGAGGTCAAAATTTACATTTTAGCACCTTTAACTGCAAGGTTGTAAGAACAGCAAAAGCACCATGTTATTATGTAATGGATGCTGCCATCTCATGGTGACACTAGCACTGTAAAATCTTGATATGTTTTAATTTGCTCTTTGGTCACCAATACTAAGGAATAAATGCTTTAACCGGTTTGTCTGCTGTGCAGCGGAAGTGACATGTGCCCCCAACCAGTTCCAGTGTGCCATCACCAAGCGCTGTATCCCAAGAGTGTGGGTGTGTGACAGGGACAATGACTGTGTGGATGGCTCTGATGAGCCTGCCAACTGCAGTAAGACACAGCTTATTATTTATTATCATTTCATTCAGTTACAGAAATGGACTGAATAAGCTTGTGTTGTCATAATCTAGTATTAAAATGTCTAATCCATTAAATCCTCTCTGTTGCAGCTCAAATGACATGTGGCGTGGATGAGTTTCGCTGTAAGGATTCGGGTCGCTGCATCCCAGCACGCTGGAAGTGTGACGGAGAGGATGACTGTGGAGATGCGTCGGATGAACCCAAGGAGGAGTGTGGTAAGGAGCGGGTGGTAGAAGCAGGGAAATAAAACTAGCAGTGGAGAACTTGAGCCATGTTTGTACTCATTAAGCCTATCTGGTGCTCAGATGAGCGGACATGTGAGCCGTACCAGTTCCGATGTAAGAACAACCGCTGCGTACCTGGCCGCTGGCAGTGTGACTATGACAATGACTGCGGAGACAACTCTGATGAAGACAAGTGTGGTAGGTTGCTTTCGTTTTGTTTTGCTTGCTCACGGCCACAATCACAACTCACTGTGTGTATGAAAGTGATGACTTATAAAATGATATGACTGTCTACTGTAAACAGGTTATAGTGGTAAGCAGTGTCTCACCTTTCACTGTGTGTGTTTGTTATATTACTCAACTACACGCATGGTTGAGACTTTAAGTTCTTTTTTGCATTAAGTGGTTTCGTGGCCATTTTCACATCTCACATCATCATCTCATGTCTATTTTGCATTTCACACTGGCCTGTTGCTGTGAGCCAGAGGTAGGTGTTTTCACAACCTCAGCTACCCAGTCCTCCATGTGTCCCCCAGCTTGTCGTTTGTTCTGAGCTTTTTCCTTCCCTTCTTAATCCCACTAGATCCTCTAGCTCCTCCATGACATACAGTGCCGTGTTCTGTACCATCCCCACCTTTGTGCTCCATGTGTCAACCCCCTGATATGAATTATCAGCTTTATTGTATTCTTGTACACCTGACTCTCAACAGAGCACCCTGTATTCTTTTGCAGTCTGCTCTATTCCCACCTTTCTCTTCTCTTCCTTTCCTTACGCCTCTCCTTCCTCCTGGCCTCTACTCTGTGTTCCTCCTCAATCGTCCTTCTAACCTTGTCTTCTCTCGGTCCTCAGTGCCTCGTCAGTGTTCAGAGAGCGAGTTTGCCTGCACAAATGGCCGTTGCATTGCCGGGCGCTGGAAGTGCGACGGGGACCATGATTGTGCCGATGGCTCAGATGAGGTATCACTTAACCATTTCCTTCCTGGTAAATCAGTGGTTAGTCATTCTGAGGTTACTAACGAAAATGAATTCTTGTTTTGGTCCAGAATGGCTGTGATGTGAAGTGTGACAGTGATCAGTTCCAGTGCAAAAATGGCCATTGCATCCCCATCCGGTGGCGCTGTGACGCTGATGCTGACTGTATGGATGGCAGTGATGAGGAGAAATGTGACAGTGGTGGTACGGAGCACATATTTATTTTATTTTAGTCATAGAGCTGCATACGGCGGCTGAGTTTCTGTTTCTCCTCTCTTACAATTGTCTTTTAGTGGGACGACACTGCCCCCTGGACGAGTTCCAGTGTAACAACACTCTTTGTAAGCCCCTGGGCTGGAAGTGTGATGGTGAGGACGACTGTGGAGACAACTCTGATGAGAACCCAGAGGAGTGTGGTAAGAATCATGACATTTGACATGCTGATATTAATCCTCAAGATCATTTGATGATCTTCTCCTTCTTAGTTAAGTTCCAGTGTCCACCCATGAGGCAGTTTCGCTGCTATAATGACCGTGTGTGTCTGCCAATATCAAAACGCTGTGATGGAGTCAACAACTGTGGGGACAACAGTGATGAACTCAACTGCTGTGAGTTGCCTGTTGTTAAACAAATACAGGAACACGTTTTATTTCAAATGCAGTTACGGTCTGGCTGATGTTTGCCCACCTGTGTTTCTTCAAAAGTGACCCCAACCACACCAGTATGTCAGAAGGATGAATTCCAGTGCTCCAGTGGCCGTTGCATCAGTGCTGTCCTGCGCTGCAACTACTTCAATGACTGCGAGGACTATGGCTCTGATGAAATCAACTGCAACAAGAAAGGTGTGTTGGGTTAGAGTATATTCATCATAACGACGGTGGATGTTCTCCCTGTGGTGAACGCATGCTCCCTGTTTCTCTGCCTGTAGACACATTGCTGAACGACTGTCACAGCAACAGGACGGTGTGTGGAGATGGAGACGAAGCTCACTGCGTAGTGAACGGAACCGACTCCTTCTGCTCCTGCAAACCCGGCTTTCAGCCCAAAGGACGTAACAGATGTGAAGGTACAGTTTTCTCTGCACTGGTACAGATTTTCACATGTGACGTCACGTCGTGGCTGCAGTCTGTGAGGTGTGTGTCATGTTGCCCTCGACAGATAAGAATGAGTGTAAGCAGTTTGGAGTGTGTTCCCACATCTGCAACAACACTAAGGGTTCCTTCAAGTGCAGCTGCCACAAGTACTTCACCAGAATCAACGACACCTGCAAGGCTGATAGTGAGAACTTCTACTATAACATTCGTTAGCTGTCCAAGCATATCGATCTATATATGCACATTGTGAACATCTTATTCATTTTCTCCTTTTCCTCACGTGTCCCCAGATCAGAGACAAGTGCTGTATATTGCTGATGACAACGAGATCCGCAGCCTGGACCCTTCCATGCCAAACTGGCGCTATGAGCAGACCTTCCAGGGTGATGCCAACGTGCGCATTGATGCTATGGACCTGCACATCAAGACAAACCGCATTTACTGGACAAACTGGCACACAGGGCGCATATCTTCCTACGATCTGCCTTCATCTTCCTCCTCCCCTAATAGCAACCGTAACAGACGTCAAAGTGACTCCAGGGTCACCAACCTGGAGGTAAGTGTGCAAATGTTGGCTTTGCATATGATGTAAAATAGAAACAAGGTATGTAAAGTTAGAGACACTGGAAGTTCTTACTGTAATCTCTTGTGTGTTTAGATCCCTGATTTGAAGATGCCCCGTGGCATTGCTGTGGACTGGGTGGCAGGGAACTTGTACTGGACTGACTCCGGTAGAGATGTCATCGAGGTGGCCCAGATAAGTGGAGGACGCCACCGCAAAACCCTCATCTCCGGCATGATTGATGAGCCTTATGCCATTGTGGTCGACCCCCAGAGAGGGTGAGGCATGGGAGGCTGGTGGTGCTGATAAATAGGAAAAAAGAAAATCACAAGAATTCAAATGGAGCTTTCATTCATTGCAAACAGTGATGAACTGAGCTTTTGCATTTCTATGATTAGGAAAATGTACTGGGCTGACTGGGGGAACCACCCCAAGATTGAAACAGCTGCTATGGATGGAACCATGAGAGAAACGCTGGTGGAAGAAAACATCCAGTGGCCAACGGGTAAAACACACATACACTCTTCTCCTTAATCATCTGCTCTAAGCTAAACACAGAGTGTGACTCTTCAGTGTTTCAACCCTATTACTAATACTGCTCTGTGTTTGTGAAGGTCTGGCGGTGGACTACTTCAACGAGCGTCTGTACTGGGCGGATGCTAAGCTCTCCTTGATCTGCAGCGTGAGGCTGAACGGCAGCGATGCAGTTGTGGCTGTGAACAGCATTAAGAACAGTTGAGTGCACATATTCACAGTATATCAGATTGTGTTGTAATCCCTGCTCATGATCATCATTCTTTACCAATCAGGACTCTGCTGCAATTTTATGTGGGCGGGCGATGCAGGATTCTGCATTTTATCCTATATACTGGTGTGGAAACTAAAACTGCTTCTGTTTTTACACAGAACTGCATCACCCCTTCAGCATCGACGTGTTTGAGGACTACATCTATGGTGTCACCTACATCAACAACTATGTCTTCCGAGTGAATAAATTTGGGAAAGGTCCCATTGAAAATCTGACAACTGGAATGAACCATGCCACAGATATAGTTCTATACCACCGTTACAAACAACCTGAGGGTGAGTTGACAAATGACAAAATTCAACAGCAGCATGAGAGGGGAGAAAACAATAAGGAAGAGAGAGGCTGAAGCGGGGAGTTATGTTCAGAATTTCTAACGCTGGCTCTTTCTTTGTATTTGTTAGTGACTAATCCCTGCGACAGGAAGAAATGTGAATGGCTGTGTCTGCTGAGTCCCAGTGGACCGGTCTGCACCTGTCCCAATGGGCGTACGCTGGACAATGGCACATGTGTGGAGCTGCCCACTCCCACACTGTCTCCTCTCTGTGAGTATGCACACACGCGCAACTGTACGCACACTTTGTGTCTTTAAATTATTCAACATGACTGAAAAACCTTTTCTCTACAGCTCCTCCCAGTGGTCCCTGCTTGGTCCAGTGTATGAACGGCGGCAGCTGCTTCCTGAATGCCCACAAGCAGCCCAAGTGTCGCTGCCAGCCTAATTACGGAGGAGAACGATGTGAGATTGACCAGTGCAGGGACTACTGCAAGAATGGAGGCACATGCGCACCTTCCCCTACAGGTAAGATCTAAACATTACAAGTCGGTGTTGGCAATCTTTACTTTGCTAGTACGCTGTATTATAACATTGTAGTTAAGTGTAAAGCTTCAAAAAGACTGACACCTTCCGTGTCCTTCCCTCTACAGGCTCTCCCACATGTCGATGCCTGCCAGGCTTTACAGGGCCAAACTGCAACCTGCACACTTGTAAGAATTACTGCAAGAATGGAGGCAACTGTACAGTAAGCGCCGGAAACCAGCCAAACTGCCAGTGTCCCCCTGACTTCCTGGGTGACCAGTGCCAGTATAGTGAGTGTTCCCATTATGTGGCCGACATGGAAGTTAATCCTAAGATGCTTCTTCTGTCCAATACAGAATGTCGCCATACGGTTATAATTGGAGTGTGTAAATATATTTTTGTGTGTGTGCGAGCAGGAAGCTGTGAAGGCCACTGCCTGAACAAAGGTACATGTCTACAGAGTGAAAATGGCTCCCAGCTCTGTCGCTGTCTGCCCCAGTACACTGGCAGCACATGTGAAATTGACAAGTGTCACTATTGTCGTGACGGCGAGTGCATCCCCAGCAACAGTTTTTCTTCTACAGGGGACTTCACCTGTCGGTAAGAGCACTCAGACAGACACATACACGCAAAATTGCCTCAGCTTTCCCATTATTTCTTACAATTTCTTCTCTCTTTCACAGATGCACAAATGGCAGAGTCCAGCCCAGCTGTTACACATGTGAGACAAATGACTACTGTGCAAATGGCCAGTGCTCTATAAACCCTGTCACTCGCCTTCCAGAGTGCAGGTGAGAAGCAGCGTCTATTCAGACAAAATGATCTCTGAAGTGTGTCATTGCGTGCATACATATTTCTATTTGTGTGTGTGTGTGCGTAGATGTGCACCTGGCTGGGGAGGGCATCGCTGTGATTTGGTGGCCAGTGAAGGTGTCCCAGGCTCAGGCGGACGTAAGTCAACACTTGAACACTGATATCAAGCACAGAGGTTCTTTCGATGTGGCCTGATGAGGATCACTTGGTTATGATTCTCACTGTTCTTGCATATTTGTGTGGGTATGTGTGTTTGGTGTGTAGGCACTGCCTCCATAGTGATTCCAGTGTTGCTGCTGTTGCTGCTGGTCCTGCTGGCAGGAGGAGCGTTGTTCTGGTACAGGAGGAGGATGAGAGGGTGAGTAACCTGCTCCAGGAGACCGTGCAGTCTCCTTTTTGCCTTTGTATTCCCTTTTGCCTCCCTCCTTTCTTCTTTTCTTTCCTTTCTTCCATCTGTGCTTTTCCTCTCCTCTCTGTAATGAAATTTTTTCTGCTCCTCAGGTCTAGCCGGCACGGCAAAACCGGCTCCAGACGTTTGCGGTAACGGTTGCCAGGGTTACACTCTTCCCTCCATGCCTTCATTCAGTTCTGCATCCTGATGCGCTCTCCTATTCTGTCCTCTCCTCCACTCATGAGTCTTGGTTGCTGTGCAGTGTTTGGTCCTGTGCTGAATGTTGCACCATTTTCTCTGATCGGAGCTGTAGCTCATCCTGCTCTGACAATATCTCTCCTTTGTAATTAACTGTGGCTTTTGTGCAGATCTATTGAAAACACGTATTGAATAGATCTGTTTGTTTTCTGGACAGTTCTGTAGATCTTTCATACTGTTGCCCATCATATCGTGCCATATTGTACTGTACTGTGTTGTGGTTTGTATTGTGGTAGTGTGGTGGAGACGTAGACAGTGCCACAGCATTCTTCCAAGCTCAGGTTGGAAAATGCAGTGTGTAAAATCCAGCATTTACTAGATGGTTGATATAACTGAGGCAGATATTCATAGCACATACATTCATACAATATATTCAAGGATCTATTGTAGGTTTTATCGTGGTCTGAAAGGAGATTCTGTAATATTACAGTCCAATGTCCTGGTCCACTGTGTCAGATCTGTCCTGGGCTATATGAATGCTGGGTTTGTGTAGGTGCCTGTGCTGTGGCTTAGCTCCCTCAACCTTGATGGTACAGTACAGAGAGTCATGCAATGTCTCTTCCCCCCCTTCATAATGTGGATGTGTCCCTTATTGCACTGTTTAGGTTCATACATCCTTGTATGAGATACAAAGGTATGACTGTGTCCTTGATATTTTTTTCTAGGGCCAAGGGCTTCCAGCACCAAAGGATGACCAACGGAGCCATGAATGTTGAGATTGGAAACCCTGCCTACAAGATCTACGAGGGAGAGCCTGATGACGACGCAGGGGAGCTGCTAGATGCAGATTTCACGCTGGACCCAGACAAAGTACAGAAAATAAAAGCCAAACATACATATACAATATATATTTCCTCCTGCACATGTTGCTCAGTATCTAATAAATGACTTTTGATACTTTCCAGCCCACCAACTTCACAAACCCAGTATATGCCACTCTGTACATGGGAGCTCACAACAGCCGCAACTCTCTGGCCAGCACAGATGAGAAGAAAGAGTTGCTATCCCGTGGAGACGAGGAGCCTCTTGTGGACCCGCTGGCATAGACTGTCCATCGACCTGGATCATGCTATTCCAAACACACCCCTCTTCTTGCCTTTAAAAAAAAAGAAACAAAAAAATCGATAAAGAGAGAGAGAGAAAATTGATAAAGAGTGTGAACACTGTATAAAATGTACAAAAATGAAGGACTACTTTTGTATGTGATTGCAGTATTATATTTTGTTCTTTTGAGATTCCTCTGGTCAAAAATGAATAACATTTTCTATGAGAGATTTTTAATTTACACTTTGTCCCTTACCCTTTACCTAAATAGCCACTACCTCTGTGCAAAATGAAATGGAAACAAGAAAATCAGAAGAAAAGACGCTATCATTGGAGCAATTTTAATTTTTTATTTTTGTATGAATTGTATAGAAAAGAAAAAAACATTGTTCCATTTCACCAGTGCCAACTGTTTGTTGTTTGTGTTGACTTTGAGCGGGAAAGGTAAAACTCAAAGTTTTCTAAATCGGTACTTGTGTCGTCTTGCTGTTTTTCCCAGCAAGATTGTATGAGACAGACTTGTGATAGCACCGTTTGTGTATAGCACATGGAAAACGTCAGTACCAGATGGCAACTACAGTATTTCCACATAATTTTTTTCTCAGAGAACAATGTCAATGAAATGATTGTGTTGTCTTCCTTGCACAGAACATCATATTTTACGGTATCGTGTATATTGTAGGCTTTATACCGTATGATGTAAAGCAGGTATGTTTGTTTTTATCACATTATACGACAGTTAGAGCTCGTGTGTTGCTGATGTGAGAGGATGTGAGGTGTTCAGGTGTGCAATTATTGAGTTGGGGAATGAGAAATTCGGTCATGGGTTAAACATTCCAGGAAGAGTAGTGGGTGGTGGTTTACAGAAGAGATACGGATGAATGTCTTGATGTGTGGGTAGTTACCTGTACATACATGCCCAGGCTACAGCTGGCTAATAATGACAGGGCCATAGCAAATACAAGACTTAGATGGATACTGTAATTTCTGCATCCTTTAGCTGTCTGTTACAATGGTCTTCCTCTAGAAGGAAAAGGGAGGCTGCAGTTACGGTACCTGGGAGGGCACAATGAATGAGATGGGTCTTTCACTTGTCTTTTATTTCTCTAGCCCATGTTATTTTAAGACCAGAAAACATCCACTTGCCTTTGTGAGTAGATTTACCTTTCTACCTTTAGAGGATCAGTGTGTACGTTCAGTTTTGTAATGACTCGGTCTTAAGTGCGTTACGTTCATTCAGTCCTTTGCATTTCTGTTTTTAATGAGCTCTTTCTTATCGCTCACACTCCTCTGTGCCCTGCTGCTGCTAATGCTACCATTCTGGTCGCTCTGACATGCCCTTATTCTCAGCCTCTGTCCCAAAATGCTGCTTCTGTCAGAAATGTGTCAGCCATATCTTAATGCATGTGAAAAGTAACACCAATCCTTAATGTAACTACAATAACAAGTTTTTATTTTGCTTAGCTGTCGGCAAGTGTTATTTTATGCTGTTGTATATGTTTTAATTGAGAGAGAAGTACAATCACTTTACCTAAAGAGCATTTTTGCTAAATCATACATGCATTTTCAGAATTGTTGATTAGTCCTTGTTTTTTTTTTTAATGAAAAATGACACATAGCTTTTATAGTACACAGTGATGCATGGAGGCTCAGACTTTCTTCTGGAAAGAGAATAATGTTTAATTTTTGCTGGAGTACTTTACAAACTAAATAACAGATATTGTTATAAAATAAAATTTTAAAAATTGTACAGAAAATAAGCCAATGTGTTCTGAATTTGTTCACAAACTGTACTGATACAGTAAAAAAATATGACCATGAGTCTCTGTACAATAAGTTTGTTTAATCATTGATTTAATGATTTCTCTGATACAGTAAATGTGATCAAGTTAAATTAATGTATGATACTTTTATTCCTTTGCTGTTATAAACTGAAGAACTTCATCAAAACAAATGAATCATGAAAGTTTTGCTTAATATGCAAATCTGATCATGTGCACCATAGTCAGAAATGTAGTTTTTATGCATTTTTTCATGCAGAAAGTCTCAATTAATGAAGAAAATGAGGAAATAGTAAATTCTTAAGCTCTAAATGCTGCCCAGTGCATCTCAAACCAACTGATTACTGGTACATAAAAAACTTCAAGAAACAGCATATAACATAACCTTATGTGCAGTAATCACTTCTTTTCTCATATCAAAGCCTTCACTTGATTCCTTTGGCCTTCAGTTCCTCTTTGACTCTTTTCAGGTAGTCAGGGTCAGGATACCCAAAACTGTAAAACACAAAGTATGTACAAGGGTTAATACATAGGATTTCAGTAGAACATAATAGTGAAAGGAATACATACTTTAAAGACATTAGAGATTTGATTACTGTACCGCTGTGGTCCTCCTGAAGTGGACGTCTTGTGATGAATGTCATTCCAGGTCACCTGGTTATCCAAACCAGAAGTTCTGGACATCCCAACAGTGAAAACGAGCTTCTGGTCAAACGCCTTCTCCAACAGCCGCAGCACTTCTCTGCCCTCTCTGTTGTCTGGCAGATATGCTGTTCTAGTAATACCATGGTAAGGCTGTCCAGGCTTAGGGTGGTTTTTCTGCAAAGTGAAAGGTGGATTATATTTGACAGCTTTATTAGCAAATAAAAAATTAGAACACAGCTGACATTGTTTTTTTTTTCCACATAGTTAAATTAGGGAATTTACCGTCTGTCGTCCACTTGGAATAGAGTAGGTGATCTCTATGGTGCCACATTTTGAGAATCCAGGGAGGGAAAAGGAACTTGTCATCCATGACATGCGTCCATCTGGCTGATCTCCCTCCATCGTACCAAAGATGTCTTTGCATACAGGACAGATGGGTCCTATGCTTTTCTCTGCCTGTTGGAGACATTCCTCACAAAATTCATGTTTACACTTCAGCTGTTTCTTATTGGTAAATGTGTCCATACATATAGGACACGTGTCCTCATTTTTGTCTTCTCCTGATGCTCCCCCTGCTGTAGGTGCTTCTGTGTTGTCATTGCTGTACTTTGATTGTCCATTCAGCACAGGTCCACTGGAGGCCCCCTCTGTCCAGAAATCATCCCTTAGGTTCTTTGGTGAACCACTGAACCCACTGGCTCCACGGTGCTGGGTGAAGCTCATGGGTGTTGTTGTAAACCTCTGGTACAGATGAAGAAGAGCTCTGACAGCATGGCTCTCCATTGCCACATTTCCTCCAGAGCTTCTGTGACAAGCTTTGACATCAACTTTGCCTTGACTGACACCGGATTCTTTAAAATCCACACCAAACTTCGCTTTGATCGTATCTAATTCATCATTAATGGAGGAAATCATCTGCTTCCAGTGGCTCTCCTCCATCGTTAGTCCTGCTTCAACAAGAGGGTCTTCAACATTCATGTCAATCTTCACTGATGTGTCATGAGACGCCCATGTGGACTCTCCAAAAGTAGTGTTGTTTTTCTGTGCTGCATTTAGGGACTTCCTGACGGCTTCTCGACCCTGACTTGGCCCAAATATGGTCATTTCTTTAGAAGACAGAGTGAGCAAAAGCTTATTTTTTTCAATGATTTTCAGTGTGTCCTTCCACTCTTGTGGATTCATGTGGTTGATAGGAATAGTTGAGCCTGTGGATTCAGGCAAGCAATTCTGGACAAGACTTGTGAACTCAGAGAGAGCTTTGGGTCGGTCTGCATCTGTCTGGTTTGGTTCAAGTGTCACCTTCACTTCTGCCAGGATTTTAACTCCAGTCTCTTTCTCTATACGGTTCATTTTCTCCCTGTACATGTGGCTCAAGTACCAGTAATGACTAACTGGGACAGGAACATTAAATGTCTCCTCTCCATCTGGAGAACCAGCTGCTGAACCGCTGAGAGAACTTGATTCTGCAAGTTGCATTTGTTCCTGAATAAAAGAACAACACTTTCATTAATAACAACAACAACAACAAAGATTTGTTAAGTCATACTGGTTGAATACACAGGACATACATCTGGTGGCCCTGACACAGATGGAGGAGTGACGTTCATTGAAGCAGTTTTCAGTATTTCTGCCTTTTTCTCTGGTGGTATCAGACTAACAGACATTATTGTGACTTTTTGCCCATCTCTGCTGCTCAGTGTTTGTCCTTCCAGCTCTTGAAACTCACTCTTGGCTTTAAAGGAAAGCAAACATCAAATTAATTTGCCAGACAAATACAACAATAATAATATATAACACAGATTGTACTATAAATGAGTGCACCCAAACATTTCCCTGATATTGTATATAATTAGACATTAATACAGAAAACTGAATGAATGTTATCAGCCAATGTAAAGATATGTATGTAATCAGTTGGATATATGATATGTCACTGTCAAACATAGTCATACTTCACCTGAGGCAGGTGTGATCTTTATCACAGCAGTCCCAGCTCTGAGGAACCCTATAACTGAGCAGCTTTTCCCCATTTCCTGTTTGTTGAACCAAGTCTGAAGAAGTTTCTGAAGTTTAACGCTAGGTCTCTCTGGTGGACCAGGCTCTGACCAGTTCACTGAGAGCTGAAGGAGAGTCCCTCCTTGAGCCTCTGATGAAGGCCCTGAGGTCTGAAAATAGTTTGAGTTGAAAACTGTTCAAACTGAGTCATATCAGATAAGTCATTTCAAAAATACAGTGAAACTGAAGCCAAACTAAAAACACACACACACAAGGAGCAGCTGCTATTAAATAGTGAGTTATTTAAATGTTGTTCCTTTGCACAGACAATCTCCAGCCTGCAGCTCATTCAGAGGCAGCAGCCAGAGTCCTCACACCAACACACAAATACCAACATATTACATCTGTTCTTAAATCTCTTCATTGGCTCCACTGACACAGAATTAACTTCAGGATGTTGCTGCTGGTCTGTAAAACTCTTAACGGCTTGGCTCCCCAGTATATTACTGCTCTGCCAACGAGACCACTCAGATCCAGGTTTTTAGAGGAACTGGCCCCTTTTCAGGATTCATCAGTGACTACAGTAACACAAAACAGGTTTGCATACTGTGGGTAAAGGAAGGATCTGTTATTAATGTAAGGATCCAACCCAAGTGGATTATTAATCATGATTACATTGTTGATGTCGTGCCTTCATACTTTCACTTTCACATACGCATGACAGAAAAACACACAGGCCTGCTGGAACTCAACTGGAAAGTCTATTCACCCATTTTCCATCCTCTCATGTCGTCCCTGACCCTTATGGAAAAATATCACTTTGCCTTTGTTAGTTTCTGCAACTCTGCACTGGTTTATCAACCAAACCCTGGATTTTACTGTTCACAGTTATATCTGTTGTTAAACAGGTAAGCACACACACACACACACACACACGCGCACACACACACACACACACACACAAAGACCTACCACAGGTGAGACATCAGGTGACAGGTGGGGGTCAGCAGACTGTCAGCCATGAGGGGACACATCAAAATCAAATAAAGAAATTAAAACAAACAAGAAAAGTTAACACTTCACAAACACACACACAGTCTTATGCAAAAACACCTACCTTAGTTGACACATCAGACGACTGTTGGGGGTCAGTAGACTATATCAACCATATGGGAAAACATTAAAATAAAAATTAAACGTTAACACTTTAGAAACACAAACACACTTGCTCACACATATAAACACCTACTGCAGTTGGCACATCAGACGACCATGGGGGGTCTGTAGGCTATATACCCATACCCACCTTTCCGCCAATAGCCTATACGAACACTTTCAATCTGGTTTCCGCCAACTTCACAGCACTGAAACTGCCCTGGTCAAAATCACCAACGACCTCCTAGTAGCCGCAGACTCTGGCCTTGTCTCCATCCTCATCCTCCTTGACCTAACTGCAGCTTTTGACACCATCTCACACAATATTCTCCTCCATCGCCTTGCTTCCATCGGCATAGCCGGCTCGGTCCTCTCATGGTTCACCTCCTACCTATCTGACCGCACCCAGTCCGTCCATCTCCAGAACTTCCACTCCCAGCCCTCTACTGTCAGTTGTGGCGTGCCTCAGGGCTCTGTCCTGGGGCCCCTCCTCTTTATTATTTATCTCCTTCCTCTCGGAAATATCCTTAGGCAACATAACATCAATTTCCACTGTTATGCAGACGACACCCAGCTCTACCTCTCTGCTGCTCCATCTTCTACCCTCCCCCCTCCCTCCCTCCTTACCTGCTTACATAATATCAAATCCTGGTTCACCCATAACTTTTTGAAACTCAACCCTGACAAAACTGAAATTCTCCTCGTGGGCACCAGATCCACCCTTTCTAAAACCAGCACCTTCTCCATTCAAATTGACAACAATACTGTCCTCCCCTCCCCCCAAGTTAAAAGCCTGGGTGTCATCCTAGACGGTACTCTCTCCTTCACTCAGCATATCAATACCACTACCCGGTCGGCCTACTCCCATCTCCGTAACATAAACCGCATCCGTTCCTCACTCACCACCGATAGCACGGCAATACTCATTAACGCCTTTGTCACCTCTCGTTTGGATTACTGTAACTCACTCCTCACTGGTCTACCTCTCAAATCACTTCGCAAACTTCAACTTGTCCAGAACTCTGCTGCCCGAATCATCACCAGAACTCCATCCTCACATCATATCACCCCTGTCCTTAAACAACTTCACTGGCTCCCTGTGTCCTTCCGTATAAAACTATAAAATCCTCCTTCTCACCTACAAAGCCCTCCACTCTATTGCCCCACCATACATCACTGAACTACTTCATATCTATTCTCCGCCTCGTCCTCTCCGCTCCTCCAGTTCCACTCTCCTCTGCACCCCTACAGCGCGCCTGGCCACCATGGGCGCTAGATCCTTCAGCCACACTGCGCCCCGCCTTTGGAACATTCTCCCTCATCGCATCCGGTCGTCTCCGGACCTATCAACTTTTAAATCATCACTCAAAACATATCTGTTCCGTATAGCGTTTTCCACCTAACTCTCTTAACTTCTCAAAGCAGCCCGTGATGTCCTACCACCCTCTGCCTATTTCATATTGTCTCATACTGTTTCATATTTGTTGTTCTGTCATCTGGGTTTCTGTATTTCAATTTACTTTTACTGTACTTCGCCCACTTCCTAGATAATCCACCCTTTTGCCTTTACATTCTCTCCCGCCGTTTATGTATTCTTGTTACTGTTGTTTTAATGCACTCTATGTATATCATGCTGTATGCTTCCTTTTCTATCTGTAAGGTGACCTTGAGACTTTGAAAGGCGCCATGAAATAAAATGTATTATTATTATTATTATTATTATATCAACCATGAGGGGAGACATTAAAAGTTTAAATTTGACATATATTCACATGTATTTCACATCAATTAAATTAAAAAATAAAGAAGTCAACACTTTAGAAACACTAACACTCACCTGCATACAAGCACTTCCTGTAGTTGGCACATCAGATGATGACTGTGGTTCAGACTAAAGGAGGAGAGACAGGATATTAAATTTAAAAAGGTAACACTAATAGTTGTAAATAATTTTAGCAGCTGTCCTTCATACTGTCTTAGACATGAACTTGGAGATTTTGCTCATATCCAAACACTCACAATGTCCATAGGCTCTTCACCGTCTGACATTTTCACTCTTCTGCCTGTGAGACACAGCAAACACTTGTGACATAAAAGCTTCCAGCTCAAACTACCACAGTTATTCATTTGCTGTGTTTATATAAAGACTGCAACCAGAATTTATGCGTCTAATGTGGACACGATGTTAAACGAGCTTATTTAGTTCCACTTTCGCTTAACAACAGAATGATCGACTTTTACAGGCTATTTCTTGGCTTCGCGTTTATTTACTACATTTTTAAAACAAACCTCTGACACGACGTTACATGACGAGCTTTGTTTCTGCTGTTTGGACGCACAGTGCACGGCTTATGAATCTATAAGGCATAAAACTTACCGTGGTCTAAACTTACTCCTGACCCTTCCTGGTAAACGAAAGTGAAAGTGTTGCAGCTCTGCACGATAAGCGACGTCACACTAAAGGCTCCGCAGCGTTGGACACATTTACTTGCTGCTGCATTCAAGAGGTGCACCAATAATTCAAATCCAATATTTACAATTTAAATCGGTGCTTCTACTTTTTCTTCATCCACATTATGCTTGTGACACGCAAGCACCATTTTAAAGGTTCACTGTCTAATATTTCATATTAGTGTGTAAACAGAAAATACCAATCTTTGTGTTTTTTTTTTCATTAGGGAATGAGCCTTTTAAAGCTGCATAGGGAGCAGGTCTCCTTTTAAGTAGGCAGCCATGTTGTGCCGCCATGTTTCTACAGTAGCCCAGAACGGACAAACTAAACACTGGCACTAGAGAAGGAATCAAGTGCCACTGTGAAGGCCACCGTGCCCGCCATTGCACCTGGAAAAGGCTGGCTGAAGTGTGAGAAGCAGTCAGAAGGTTGCATTCTGCAATCTCACCACTAGATGTCGCTAAATCTTTCACATTTTGCACATTTTCTCTTTAAGGACCCAAACTTATGGATTTGTTTTCTCAAAGAAAATATATTCACTCTGTCATGGACATTTTCTCCTACACGTCGGATGTTACACTGTAACATTTGAAATTAAAGGCTCTCCTCCTTCACTTCATTTTAATAGTTAAGTAAAATCAATTACTGCTGCCTACTAATAGAACTCTGCCTTGATCACTAGATAGGTCTCTATTCTCAGCCTCTGTCTCGAAACGCTGCTGCTGTCAGAAATGTGTCAGCTATATCTTGCAATAACAGGTTTTTACTTTGCTTTGCTAACAGCAAGTGTTTGTATAAGAGAAGTGCCATCACTTTATAAAAAACCTCTGTTTAAAATCACACATACATTTTGAGAATTTTTTTTAGTGATCTTTTTTTTCATTTAAAAAATGACCCATAACTTTCATACTTCAATTCTAGGCTTACAAGCAGTGTTATTGACTAAAACTGTACAAAAAATGTATGTTCTGAGACACAAATTGTGCTGATACAGTGAAACATCCAGTGAAAAGTCTTTGGTTTAATCTTTTTCCTAATACTTTATTTTTTCAACAGTAAATTTGATCATGTGAACTGTGGACAAAGTTAAATATATGTATGCAAATATGATTCTTTTACTATTATAAACTTCATTCATTCATTATGCACCCCTTCTTCCTAACCAGGGTCACAGGGATCTGCTGGAGCCTATCCCAGCTCTCTTTGGGTGAAAGGCAGGGGTACACCCTGGACAGGTCACCAATAGGTGAAGCCAGTATATATAACACACACACAAACTTTAAACCTCTAAATGCTGGTTGGTGCATCTCAAACCAATCTTTACTGATAACATGAAAACTTACTACTAGAAACAGCATCCAGTATAATCTAATGTGCATTTCATTCATCACTTCTTTTAAATAATTGACTTGAGGGTTAAATTTCTTCCTGTGTGTAAAGTTAGACTTGTGACTATAAACCTCTAAATCTACTTCATATCAAAGCCTTCACTTGATTCCTTTGGCCTTCAGTTCCTCTTTGACTCTTTTCAGGTAGTCAGGGTCAGGATACCCAAAACTGTAAAACACAAAGTATGTACAAGGGTTAATACATAAGATTTCAGTAGAACATAATAGTGAAAGGAATACATACTTTAAAGACATTAGAGATTTGATTACTGTACCGCTGTGGTCCTCCTGAAGTGGACGTCTTGTGATGAATGTCATTCCAGATCACCTGGTTATCCAAACCAGAAGTTCTGGACATCCCAACAGTGAAAACGAGCTTCTGGTCAAACGCCTTCTCCAACAGCCGCAGCACTTCTCTGCCCTCTCTGTTGTCTGGCAGATATGCTGTTCTAGTAATACCATGGTAAGGCTGTCCAGGCTTAGGGTGGTTTTTCTGCAAAGTGAAAGGTGGATTATATTTGACAGCTTTATTAGCAAATAAAAAATTAGAACACAGCTGACATTGTTTTTTTTTTTTCCCACATAGTTAAATTAGGGAATTTACCGTCTGTCGTCCACTTGGAATAGAGTAGGTGATCTCTATGGTGCCACATTTTGAGAATCCAGGGAGGGAAAAGGAACTTGTCATCCATGACATGCGTCCATCTGGCTGATCTCCCTCCATCGTACCAAAGACGTCTTTGCATACAGGACAGATGGGTCCCAGGCTTTTCTCTGCCTGTTGGAGACATTCCTCACAAAATTCATGTTTACACTTCAGCTGTTTCTTATTGGTAAATGTGTCCATACATATAGGACACGTGTCCTCATTTTTGTCTTCTCCTGATGCTCCCCCTGCTGTAGGTGCTTCTGTGTTGTCATTGCTGTACTTTGATTGTCCATTCAGCACAGGTCCACTGGAGGCCCCCTCTGTCCAGAAATCATCCCTTAGGTTCTTTGGTGAACCACTGAACCCACTGGCTCCACGGTGCTGGGTGAAGCCCAATGGTGTTGTTGTAAACCTCTGGTACAGATGAAGAAGAGCTCTGACAGCATGGCTCTCCATTGCCACATTTCCTCCAGAGCTTCTGTGACAAGCTTTGACATCAACTTTGCCTTGACTGACACCGGATTCTTTAAAATCCACACCAAACTTCGCTTTGATCGTATCTAATTCATCATTAATGGAGGAAATCATCTGCTTCCAGTGGCTCTCCTCCATCGTTAGTCCTGCTTCAACAAGAGGGTCTTCAACATTCATGTCAATCTTCACTGATGTGTCATGAGACGCCCATGTGGACTCTCCAAAAGTAGTGTTGTTTTTCTGTGCTGCATTTAGGGACTTCCTGACGGCTTCTCGACCCTGACTTGGCCCAAATACGGTCATTTCTTTAGAAGACAGAGTGAGCAAAAGCTTATTTTTTTCAATGATTTTCATTGTGTCCTTCCACTCTTGTGGATTCATGTGGTTGATATCAATAATTGAGCCTGTGGATTCAGGCAAGCAATTCTGGACAAGCCTTATGAACTCAGAGAGAGCTTTGGGTCGGTCTGCATCTGTCTGGTTTGGTTCAGGTGTCACCTTCACTTCTGCCAGGATTTTAACTCCAGTCTCTTTCTCTATAAGATCAATTTTCTCCCTGTACATGTGGTTCACGTACCAGTAAAGACTAACTGGGACAGAAAGCTTAAATGTCTCCTCTCCATCTGGAGAACCAGCTGCTGAACCGCTGAGAGAACGTGAGTCCCCAAGTTTAATTTTTTTCTGAATAAAAGAGAAGTGTATTAATATAGTGAGTGTAAAAATCAAGTCATACTGGTTGAATACATAGTACATACATCTGGTGGCTCTGACATAGATGGAGGCAAAGTGTTCAATGAAACATCCTGCAGTATCAGACTAACAGACATTATTGTGACTTTTTGCCCATCTCTGCAGCTCAGTGTTTGTCCTTCCAGCTCTTGAAGTTCACTCATGGCTTTAAATTAAAAACAGACATAAAATTAATTTGCCAGACAAATACAACAATAACAATATATAACACAGAATGGTGCCCAAAACAAGTTGTACTATAACTGTTATAAAGCAACTGAATAAAAAAAGTGCACCCAAACATTTCCCTGATATTGTATATAATTAGACATTAATACAGAAAACTGAATGAATGTTATCGGCCAATGTAAAGATATGTATGTAATCAGTTGGATATATGATATGTCACTGTCACAAACATAGTCATACTTCACCTGAGGCAGGTGTGATCTTTATCACAGCATCTCTGAGGAACCCAATAACTGAGCAGCTTTTCTCCATTTTCTGTTTGTTGAACCAAGTCTGAAGAACTTTCTGAAGTTTAACGCTAGGTCTCTCTGGTGGACCAGGCTCTGACCAGTTCACTGAGAGCTGAAGGAGAGTCCCTCCTTGAGCCTCTGATGAAGGCCCTGAGGTCTGAAAATAGTTTGAGTTGAAAACTGTTCAAACTGAGTCATATCAGATAAGTAATATCAAAAATACAGTGAAACTGAAGCCAAACTAAAAACACACACACACAAGCACCAACTACTGTTAAATGGTGAGTCCACAGACTATTGACAGGCTACTGCAAAAAAATACACACTCCCCAGCAACAAAAGGAGTATTATATTATAGAATTATAACTTTATGTAGCCGATTTCATTCCATATCTGTAATATTTTCTTTGTCTGACAGTGAAATCTGAACTAATGAATTAGTGAAATCAATGTAGTCTATCTGCTCCATAATGTCTCAGACCCTGTGATGTATTTTTGACAGACAAGTCACATTCAGCTCATCAGACATTTCCTTAATATTGGTGCATTAAAAAAAGAAGAAAGATTGTTCGTAAGTGCCAAATGTGGAGTCCAGGTCCAGTCCCAGGTCCCTGTGTGTGTGACTTCAGTGTGAACTTAAGTCCAAGCCCCCTTTTCTCAGTATCCTCTTCTCAAATTAATAATCCCCAAGTTCTTTTAACACCTGTACTTTCATACAGTGTTCACCCAGATGTGGTCACTCACAGCGCGCATGGACTCTCCCACGTCATGGCCTGGCAGGAAGTCAGCAAACCTCCTTTAAAACACACCACAGATGTGTCTGTATAAATTTGCTGTAGTCAACCGTAAATCATTTCTATAGCAAATATTGATATGCTGCTTTTACTTTCTTCGACTCACCCGAACATGTCGGTTCTGACAGGTTAGTGTCCGCAAAGACCAGCTTTTTAAGAGCACCTCTACCACGGCTTTTTGGGGGTTTCTAAGCGCTTGCACACAAACACGGTGCGCAAAAATCTGTTTAGACACAAGACTAAATGTGGCTCGTCGAAAAAATGAAAACGAAAGTGTTTGCAACTTCGCAACATCTACAAACAGAAACCTGACGTGACGAGAAAAACAGGCTCGGTAGGGTTGAATTACTTCCTCCACTAGTGTGTATTTATTATTTGTCTCCAGCTGCCAAACGGCGAAAACTCACGAAATGTACCGCACACATCTGTTCATAGTTGACTAAATAATAATAATAATATCATGATCCGCACTTTTGGACTTCCTGTTTCTTTTATTTTGGAAAGGATCATGACAGGATCTAGTTTTGTTTCATTTTTGTTCACTTTACTTTGACCTGATTAGTTGATTTGTCTCACCTGTTCCTTGTTTTGTCTCTCTGTTCATATACCTCTGTTGAGTCATTGTTTGCTTGACAGGTTGTCTGCCTACCACAGCCCGACACTGCCCTACACAGCCCTACACAGCCCTACACAGCCCTACACTGCCCTACACAGCCCGACACTGCCCTACACAGCCCTACACAGCCCTACACAGCCCGACACTGCCCTACACAGCCCTACACTGCCCTACACAGCCCTACACAGCCCTACACTGCCCTACACAGCCCTACACAGCCCTACACAGCCCTACACAGCCCTACACTGCCCTACACAGCCCTACACAGCCCTACACTGCCCTACACAGCCCTACACAGCCCTACACTGCCCTACACAGCCCTACACAGCCCTACACAGCCCGACACTGCCCTACACAGCCCTACACTGCCCTACACAGCCCTACACAGCCCTACACTGCCCTACACAGCCCTACAGAGCCCTACACAGCCCGACACTGCCCTACACAGCCCTACACAGCCCTACACTGCCCTACACAGCCCTACACAGCCCTACACAGCCCTACACAGCCCGACACTGCCCTACACAGCCCTACACAGCCCTACACTGCCCTACACAGCCCTACACAGCCCTACACAGCCCTACAGAGCCCTACACAGCCCGACACTGCCCTACACAGCCCTACACAGCCCTACACAGCCCTACACAGCCCTACACTGCCCTACACAGCCCTACACTGCCCAACACTGCCCTACACTGCCCTACACAGCCCTACACTGCCCTACACAGCCCTACACTGCCCTACACTGCCCTACACAGCCCTACACTGCCCTACACTGCCCTACACAGCCCTACACTGCCCTACACAGCCCTACACTGCCCTACACTGCCCTACACTGCCCTACACAGCCCTACACAACCCTACACTGCCCTACACAGCCCTACACAGCCCTACACTGCCCTACACTGCCCAACACTGCCCTACACAGCCCTACACTGCCTACACTGCCCTACACAGCCTACACAGCCTCTACACGCCCTAAGAACTGCCCCCTACCCACTGCCCTACACTGCCCTAACAACCCCTACACAGCCCACACTGCTTAACACTGCCCTACACAGCCCTACACAGCCCTACACTGCCCTCACACTGCCCTACACAGCCCTACACAGCCTCTGCCCTACACGCCCTACACAGCCCTACACTGCCCTACACAGCCCTACACAGCCCTACACTGCCCTACACTGCCCCACACAGCCCTACACTGCCCTAGCCAATGGGAAGGAGTTTTCTAGTTTGCCTTGCTTTCATTGCTTCACATTTGAGTTTCCTTCCTGCGTTTTCGTTCATGGATTTTCACCTTGTGTTAAGTGTTCTGTTTTTTTTTTGTCTGTGTTCTCACCATGTCTTGTGTGCTCATGTGTTCCAGTTTTGCCTTGTTACCTTGTCTATGTTAACTCCCTTCGTTCATGTCTTGTTCCCCTTGTGTTCCATGTTCATGCCTTGATTCCCCTTTCATGTTCATGTTCCCCTTTGGTCTGGTGAGTCCCCTCAGTGTGTGTGACCCAGACCCTCAAGCCTTGTTCCCTCCTATTTCATGTTCATGTTCCCCTTTTGGTCTGGTGAGTCCCCTCAGTGTGTGTGACCCAGATCCTCAAGCCTTGTTCCCTCTTATTTCATGTTTGTGTTCCTTTTCATGTTCCATGTCCCTTGTTCGTCTGGGGTGACCCCAGCATGTGTATGTCACAGGTCCCACGTCTTGTCCCCACTGTGTTCCCGTGCTCACGTTTCTGGTAATACCTTGTTTTCTGTTATCTGGTTTTTTGGTTGTAGGTATCGTCTCCTGTTTTTCTCTGTTCTTGTTTTTTTGGTTAAATAAAGTTTGGTTTCAGACCTTGAGTACCAGAGTGGGCGCATTATTGGTCCTAAACAAATTTTAAAACCCAGAATCGTGACAAATAATAGTTGTAATTATTATTATTGCTGTTTTATTGGTATATAACAATATAATTGGAGATTATTTTAAATACCATGACATATATGAATGTTAATTAATGAGGATTATTAAATTAAATTATTGATTTTTATATTATTGGGATTATTGGGATGGACCTAAAGTAATAGCAACTATGTTATATGATTGTTAGGATAACACAGAATTTATTCGTAGCTTAACTGTCAGTGGCTGCAACCATATGGTTAAAGGGGAAAGAATTGGAGGTGGGAGTAAATAAGTTCTACTTCTTTCGAGCTTTTTTTTTTGTTTGTTTTTTTAAATCTACGTGTAATATTCAGAGATATACATTTTTATTTATCTACATATGTGTATAGCTTATATGCTGCATGCATATAAATACTTGTATTTAGCATTTTCCACTGTGAATATTGTACACATTTTTCTTCATAAGTTCGAAATAAATCAATGTTTGTATGTATGTATATGTTACTACGATGAGCAGTCAGAGATAAGTCTAAGCCATGGGTGTAACACAGGGACTCCATGGTGGTGAAGAACCAGAGAACCAAGGGACACTGTGGTAAAGGACATGCGGGCGAAGTAGCGCAAAGACCGGCCAATGGTCACTGGAAGTTCCGGTCTCCTGGTGGTGGGGAAGGACCAGAGAACCTAGGGACACTGTGGCAATGGAGCGCAAAGACCGGCTAATGGACCAAGAGCACCTTCGCCGGATGCTGCTATATTTTTGGCTTTGGGATATAAAAAAAAACCAAACAATCTGTCATTGATATTTTGTAATGATTATCCCCTGATGTTCCTCCCTGCTTTTGGAATGAAAGTAGTACAAAACACATTTTTTTTCAATCAAGATCAATTCATATACCAATTACCACATGTCCTATATTTTTTCAATAATAAAATAATTAACTGTATGAAAATAAAAACAAAACTGAGAAATCTTATTTTTTTATTTTTTGACCATTTTTCACCACACAGTAGCCCATCTAAGGTGAAATCTTTGCAAATATACAGATTCAGACACACTGTGATTGAATTAAGATGAAGGTGTAACATAAGTCTTGTGAAAAAAAAAAAGAAGCTAAAAACAGCACAGTCCTGTGAAATATAAAATCATGTACGAATGATATAAAACAGATCTATAATACTGAAATGGCATTAGCATTTATGAGCAGTACATAAAAATTAATAATCAAAAAATGATTGTGCCCTTCAAACATGATACTCTCAGACGAAAAACATACCTGCAGCAATACATGAGCAAATCCAGCAACTAAATATGGCGTCATTCCTTACATCTTTCACTTGCTGAGCTCAGTCTTAAAACTATTAATTTCTCCTACTAACCTGCTTTTTATCCTTGACAACTCCTAAACTTCAGGCTACTGATCTTTGGTGAGACTATTGATGTATATAAATACACAATGCACTTCAACTATATAGTACATGTCAGTACTCAAAGCTGGGTGGATGCAGGTAAGACTGTCACAGTGACACAAAATGCAGAGGAGGGTGGCGAAGAGGGAGAAGGCCTCAGTGTGAGTTGCAGCAAAGACACTGCCAAGTGATGAAATCATCAGCAAGCAGTGCAGTTATTCAGCTTCATCTTTCAGAGTGAACCTGGAATAAACAGAGGCAGAGTCATTTCAGGAAGCCCAGTTAAGTGACACCATACTTCTCACAGCACTCCTGCAGCATGATGCATTTCTCCATTGTGCTTACACACATTCAGTATGTTAACGGTCTCCTCAAAGCTCCACAGCTCTGATGTGTTTAGCTTTAGCTTGGTGAAATACAGATGTTTGGAATATTTGGAGAAACTTTGATGAGAGTTTTCCATGTTATGTATGTTTTGATGTTTTCTCCACCTTCAATGTGGAATCTAATATTTCAAACTGACCTCAGCCTCCATTAACTTGTCACTTTGTACATCTACAGACAGAAAGTGCTTCATATTTTTCCAAAATATACTTAATAGACACAAAGTATATTTTGGGTGGAGTATAAATAAAATTCAAATGCAGGCTTAAGAAATTTCGGTCGGCTCCGCTCACCATCCTGTGACACCAGAAACCAGGTCAACCTCAGCCAACTCGATTTGCACCTGAAAGCAGGAATGACATGTTAACATCTGCACGTCTTTGATACACTACACTACAAACGTAAGAGTGAAAGAAATTAAAAGTGTTGCTGCCACTTCTAGAGAGAATTCTCTTAATGTGTGTGATAGTCTTATGTGATTATGACTCTAAAGGTCACTTGAGACTGTTGAGACTGAGGCTGCCTTTTGACCCAGTCAGGCATCTGTACATCACATCACTGCTAGTAAACAGGACAGGACAGTAGGGTCAGTGAGAGGTTAGGAACGGCTTATGATGTGAATTTGTTTGGACTCTCATTAGACCCTCTACTGGCTGAAAAATGAGATATTGTAGGCTTAAGTCATCCTGACCTGTCCAATGACGTCAGGGCCCCTGAACGAGGCCGAGTTATTCTTCACTGAAACACTGAGGCGCTTGAATCTCGTCTCCTCCGCAGGCAGATCATACTCAAACCTTAAAGAAGATCACACAGATGGTGAGAGTTACACAAGAGAGAAAATCTAACAAACATTCAACACATTTGCACAGTTAGTTAATTACCTTTCATTGTATTCTGGGTTCAGGTCTTTTTTCTTCACTGCTGTCTTCTTCTTTGTGGCCTTGCTTTTGTCTGGCAGCAGCATGATGGAGACATAACTGTCTACACCATCTTTACCTTGAGACAGCAGACCTCTGTACACAGAAAAAAGTCAATCTTACATCATTTTACATGCAAAGGGTTAAGAATATTTTTAGAAAGCCCCAGTATATTAGGGCAGTACAACGCCTCTGTCAATAGACAGCAACGTGCAAAGTTTGTTTGTGAAAATCAGATTTATGCTCCTTTATAATTTCTCCTACAAACTGCGTTTAGGCTTCTGCAGCAGCAAGATAAGCTTCTTAAAACTAAAACTGATGATGTGATTCAGTGTTAGGACACTGAAATAGAAGCAAATTTCTTATAAAGTCTGAGCTGACATCAAATATTTTGCTGCACTGTTTGAGGAAACACACCTGCAGGCATGGATGACGACAATGAACTTTCTCTCCTGTGAGGAATACGAGAGCGACAACTTCACCTGCCCATTTCCAGATCCACCGGCAGAGACAGCACAGGGCAGAGTCCCTGCACTGATCATATCCACCATTTTGGAATTCAGAATCTAATGAAAACAAATTCACAGCAACAACAAAAGGCAGGAAATATTTATTAGTGAAAAATACAGTGTTTTAATAAGAGAGTATCTCATGATGGGTTTTCTCTGGTACCTTGAGTTCTGCCCTCAGGAGGAGCTGACTCTCAGGCGAGGCTCCGTCCAGATGGAACCACTGATCCAGGACTAACTGTGGTTCCGCAAGCAGGTTCTTGATGGGAATCACCAGAGATCCCATTGGCTGGTCCCAGCCACTCGACAACTGCCATGTAAGGGATGGAGAAAAAATATGTAAACACATAAACACAAATCCATTGATAACCAAAAGCGAAGACAGAGATGGTTTAAAAAAAGTAAACGTCTTGCCTTTATTACAAGCATCTGGTGTTTAGGGTCACGGACCAGGAAGTGGAAAGACTCATTCCACTCAGGGTCGTTGCTTCTGTCACACAGCTTAAGAGAGATGATGAAAATGTAAGACAGAGTCTCTGAAATTGTAACTGACTGAACATACAGAACTGTGCATGAGGAGTCTCACTTTGGTTTTGTATGTTGTTTCACCCAGAACAAGCTCAGCTCCTGCTTTGGGTTCCTTTCCACTTTTCTTCAACTAAGTAGGAAAAGAGAGGCATCTAGGTTTTATTATACAGTAAGTGATATTTATTAACTGCTGCACAGGGTGAAAACAGATGCAGGGGACTTACGGGTAATGAATGTGCTCTCTCCAAATGAACAAAGAGCAGAGCAGCAGAGGGGACAGCTTTGTTCTGATAAGACTGGAGAGACTGAAGCTGCAGTACCTGCGACATGAAGCACAGCCAGTTAGGACTGACAGTTATGTTGTAATGTGATTAATGGGCCCTGCCTGCTGCAATGTGACTCAGCTGCAACTGCTTTCTCGGGTACACACTTAAACTGGGTGTAAAGACGGACCTGGTCAAGTCTGATTGAACTGGACACCTCAGGAACCCATTCCAGTATCAAGTGAACCTGCCCAGACTTCACATCATTCAGAGTGAACCACTGCAACAGAGACAGAGGCAGTTAGAGAAGCAGGACAACGCCCTTCATATAAGGAAATGAAAGAGTTCAGAGATCACATTTGAACACTTAAGGTTATGACTAACCTGATCTGTGTACTGTGATCTGATGACCTCGTTTAGCTTGATACTGAATCTGTGAAGAAGTGTTGTGGTTAACAACAGGATTTCCAGTGCTAACATTCAGAATCATATTAACATTTAATGAAAGCAACAATACAACAACAATAGAGTTTTAAAACAAGCATAAGTATTTCCCAGCTTGTATCTAAAATTTAAAAAAAATGCATTTACTGTTAGTTATACACTGATGCTTTCAAAATTACACGAAGTCAAAGCTGTTATTTGTGCTAATTCTTATCATGCAGATCAATGCACATGGGACTTTTTAGCTTGGGTACAGTACTAATACAAGTTACTGATTACCATAGAGAAGACACACACCTGCCAAGGAAGTCATCAGAATCTATATCCTTATCAAATGCTTCAAACTTGATCTCCTGGGTGTTGTTTCCAATCAAAACCACCTGGTCAAAGCAAACAAAACCCCATATTTGTCAAAAGATACACACACATCTACATGCAACGTCATCCACTCAACGTAAAGTGCTTTAATATGTATGAGCTCCTCATACCTCATACATTTCATTCCATGTTGGGTTGAGATTCTTTTCAATGATGTGACTCTTAAATGTGACCCCCCCTATGTTGATCTTGACATAAGGGTCACTCTTGCCCTTCACCATGCCCCCCATCATGTTGTCCTTGGCAACCAGATTCTTGGCCTCCAGCAGGTGAATCCTCAGCAACCCCTGTAGGACGAACATAGTGAGCATCTGCAGCTTGTTCATGTGCAGCTTTTATAAACTGTATATTTCAGAGTGTCCCTGACCATCAGACGTCTGTGGACCAAACAGGAAGAATTAACACAAACATGATTTTTTCCCCTTCATGTCATAGTGAATATGAATATTTTTTATTCAAAACACTTAGATTCTTCAACCCCAACTATTTCTAAAGCTCTTGTTGGTTTGTTTCAACCACAAACGCTGCAGGCCTGCATGCAGTACTTGGCATGTTGTGACTACTACTAACATAAAGGCACTGTAATAGGTACAAATGAACTTTTATGAGATTAACAGACACCTGCCTCAAGTCTCTACTATAAATCTGGTTTATAAGAACATGTCTTCCTGTTATTTGTTTTCAGTAAATGTGCCATTCAAACCATATTTCCTTCCTGACTTGACACATTTATTCTGAGCCTCCTATGTGGAGGTTGTCTAAGCAGACAGCCAGTGGACTACACAGCAGACCTGGTAAGAAAGCAAAGGAAGCTGAAACCATGCAGGCCTGCATACACAACATAACATGCTATTTTAAGACAAGAAGAAGTAGCATAGACCCAGTGGGTTATTTGACACTTAACGGCATAAATTCGCAAAAATTAATCACTACCTTACAGTGTCTATGTTTATTTTGAACATTTGAACAATTATCAGACTACACTGAATAATAAAACTATCTGAACAGGTCCAATGATGGACTGGTGACCTGGTGACCGGCTTATCACCCAAAGAGAGCTGGGATAGGCTCCAGCAGATCCCTGTGACCCGTAATAGTGGGTATAAATAATGGATGGATCTGAAAAGGCGTAAATTAAACTCACCTCTTTACCAAAGTCTTGGCTTGGGTTGGTGTGTGGTGCAAGAACTTCACCAGCTTTGGGAGTTTCTGCTGGCCCCAGGGTTTTGGCAGGAAAGCCAGTCAGTGTGGCGTGGGCGAGGTCACCTAGACCAGTACTGTATTCACGTACACAGCCAGAAACACACAGAGATTAAAATGAGGTTTCTTTGTGGTGATCACCAAAAAGCAAGCTCCAAACCAGAATGAATATATACATGTATATATGAATGGATAAGGTCTGCTTATTATTCTATTATTGCTATTGTTTTAACGTATGTGTCTCTGGCGCTCACCCCTTTGTTTGTATTTGCTTTGGGTCAAAGTCTCTTTTAGCTGCTGTGTCCGCCTGCTTGGGATGCTCCTCTCTATCTGTTGGCTTTCTCACCAGCTGAAGAAAATGACATTAAAATGCTGAAGGTGCAAACAGACGAAGCCTAATTACGACTGACTGCCATGTGATATGACTCACTTCAGCTGAAGGGGATGTATCAGGTGCCGTGTGAATGGCAGGTGGTTTGGCAGCAGCACCCCTTTCAGTGGATGGTGCAGTGTGAGCTTCAGGTTTTTCAGGCACTGTAACGGACCTGAAAACACACAGTGCTGTTACAGAACACAACCAGATTCAGATGAACTGAACCTAATAAGGCAGAACGCGCAAAAGCCTTTTCCAGGTGAAAGGTAATTTTTAATTACTCCAGCAGCAGATTTGATGTGTGTATTATCAGGCCAGGCACAACACACTCACTTATGTGTTGGCAACTGTGAACTTTTTTCCTCCTCACTAGCTGCTTTGGATGATTTGTCAGTGGCTGAGGCTGCCTCCTCTTTCTCTGAATCAGTTACAGAAGGCTGTGGAACCTCAGTCATCCTTGAGTTAAGGATCTGCGAACGAACAAAAACAATATGGTTTGTTATTCTGTGTATCAGAGACAATCGACCAAATCCCCCTATTGTGTGTATATTCACAGACCTTGAGTTCTGCCCTCAGTAGGATTTCACTTTCAGGTAAAGCTCCATCCAGATGCATCCACTGGTCCTGGACCAACTGTGGCTCAGAGAGCAGATCTCTCACAGGAATGACCAGGGAGCCCAACGGCTGGTCCCAGGCACTGGACAACTGCAGAGACAAGGACACACACACAATGTCAGTCAGAGGCCATATACAGCTCATTAGTACTAGGAGACATATAATACACTCACCTTCACTATGAGCATCTCCTCTCTGGGGTCTCTCACCAAAAAGTAGAAGGATTCATTCCACTGAGGTGATACAGAGCGGTCACACACCTTCGGACAGAAACAGAAAAAATGAGGTATCGGTAGATGCTTCAACCATATAGCAAAAACATAATAATACATTAATACATTTATGGCACTGAGATAAAGCTGTATACTCTGTATCACAAATTCACCTGGAAACACACCTCAAATCCTTTTTGAAATTGTCACTAGGGGGCACCAAAGTTGTCATTATTTAAACAGAGGCTTTTAGTCATTTATCCCATACAGTTTTAATTATTTATGAATGCACTGCTTTGGTTTCTGGGAAACGTGATGGGGAATTCATCATCACATTTTATTGGCAAAAATATTAATAGATCAATCAATATGATAATAATAATAATAACTAGTTGCAGCCCTAAATTTGCATGGCCAAAGACTATGTTTGTATAGACTGTAGCTGTGTCTCAATTTGGGGGTGGCATCCTTCAACTGTCAAACTACAGGATCAACTGAAGAGACGGCCTAGTCCATTGAGGACGTAGAAAGAAAAGAAGGCTGCATTTTGAGGAGCCTTCAAAATGAAACAGCCTTGTCACAATACTGTGATGCAATCAGCCTTCAAATGCAGCTCCTGTACTGGGACACAGCTTGTGTGTGTGGTCTGGTCCTCAAAACTCCAAAGGGCTTTTTTTGTTGCTTTAAAGTTGAATTAACTTTAGGTCGGGGTTAAAATAAGGCATTTAGTTCTGATGGGTAAATAAGTGTCCTCACTATTAGAGAAAGAAAACTGTGTGTGTGTGTGTGTGTGTGTGTGTTTGTGTGTGTGTGTGTGTGTGTGTACTATACCTTGGTCTTGTAGGTGGTTTTACCAAATACAAGCTCAGCTCCAGCCTTGGGCTCATTTCCACTTTTCTTAAACTGAACAGAGAAAGACAAACATTATGTGTTTCTATCTACTTTGTATTCGTTTGTATTCATTAATGTAACAGTGAACAAATATCTAACTTCCCTTTTCTTTAAAAAAAACAAAAAACAAATAACATTGCAACATACAATCCAACAGGTTTTTGCTTTAGCAACTAAAAGTCTTTCATTTGTAGTAATGTGATTGTCCATAAACACAGTATCTAGGGTAGAAAACCTCATTTGTTTATCAACTCCAACCCCATATTTATTAGAGTGATTTTCAATATACACAAAAGGGACTCACAGGCAGTGAGTGTGCCCTGTCCATATAGATGAAGAGCAGAGCTGCAGAGGGAGCAGCCTTGTTCCTGTAAGACTGGAGAGTCTGCATCTGCATCACCTGCAGCAGAATCAAATAAAAAATACATTAGAGTGACTCAGCACTGGTGAGCACAGTGACTCAGCTGGGCAGTGGATATTTTTTGGACTTGCACAGATGAGAGATGAACAGGCAGCACAAACGATACAGCTTATAAAAATGCACTTAGGGGAAGGAGCCAAAAGAAATCATGGAAAAATTGCACTAACTTGGTCCAAGGTTTTATTATGGGACACTGCTGGAACCCACTCTGATATGAGGCGAACACGTCCAGACTTCACATCATTCAGGGTGTACCACTGAAACAGAGACATCCTCTTACTGAATCACAGCCTACAGTTACAGTGAGGAAACTTACTCAGGCACAGTGAGCATGAAATACTCACCTGATCCGAGTACTGGGAATGGATGATGTCTGCCACACTGATTTTGAATCTGTAAACGGTGAAGAAGAAAATGCACATTTTCACACGCACGTCTGTGAAGTGCAGCCTTGCTATTAAAGTTTTCTAAATTTGCATGATAGGTCTTTTTAAAAGTGGGCAAACACTCAAAAATAATAGTTAAACTATATGTTTTAAACAATGATGGTTTTATGACCTAGTGCAAAGCATATAGTGCACATAGTATAATGCACATCAGGAGATCAGGAGCCTTCCAGTTATTGTTGAAAAACCTAGAAACCTCCACATTAGCTCTCACCTGCCCAGGAAGTCATCTTTGTCCACGTCTTTGTCATACAGCTCTACCTGCACCTCCTGCCCTGACTGAGGCCTCAGCACCACCTGTAGGAACCCCAGCCAGTCAATAAAAAGTAGGTAGTTCATAATCGTGCTGAAGCGAACTTTAACCGTACGGCCGCCTCTACTCACCTCATACATTTCATTCCAGACTGGATTTAGATTCTCCTTGATCACGTTACTCTTAAATGTGGCCTCTCCAACACTGATCTTGGCATAGGGATCGCTCCTGCCCTTCACCATTCCACCCATCATGTTATCTTTGGCGACCAGACTCTTGGCCTCCAGCAGGATCATTCGGAGCAGTCCCTACAGGAAGAGATCATTTAGCTTCGTACAGGTTATTAAATGTGTTATGTCCTGTGGGTTATATTTGCTACTGTAGATCACTATTTCGCAGTATTACCTCTGTGGCAAAGCTGAGGTCTGGAGAAGTATGAGGAGGTTGTGTTATAGCCGGACCCGGTGATTTTTCCAACTTTTCTTCAGGCACATTAGCTGCCTTTTTCTTTATGTCCACATCTTCATGCCTAATCGCTGAAGAGACAACTGTCTCCACAGGGGGCGTGTCCACTGAACTAGACCTTAAAACACAAACAGTAGCTAGAAATTCAAGAGACAAGGGACAAATGGAAAGTAAAAACATTTTGGATTAAACTTTCTCACTTCAGCTCTGTGGCTGTCTCCAATTTTTGCTGAGCAGGAGAGGGGTCTGACGCTGAGGTGACCTTAGTCTTATCAGTGGCACCAGGACATTTGCTTGGAATCAGCATCTACAGTTGAGTGAATATTGTTTATTATTATTTCACTTCATTTGTTCTGCTTTGTAACAGTCCTGATTGTAAATATCAGTATCAGTAGAACAAAAAGGAAATTGAAGCGCTGCCTCTAAAACCTCATGACAATAAAAGAAAAGGAAAAGCTGAGCTCTAGATACAGAAACTGAGACATACATGCAAATAAGAAACAGAAAGACATGCACAGTTACATAGTTACGCAGAGTAAAATATATACAAAGATTAAAAGAAGTAGTTACACGGTCAGATATATTGACAAATAAGGAAAACAGCATCGAAACAAAGATTAGGACATAAAGTGATAAATGGATGGAGAAAAAGAAAATTAACTTTAACACATATATTTAGAATAAGACACAATATTCTTTCACCTTGAGTTCAGCCCTCAAAAGAACCTGACTCTCAGGTGATGCTCCATCCAGATGGAACCACTGGTCCAGGACCAGTTCTGGTTCGGACAGCAGCTCTCTAATAGGAACCACCAGGGAACCAATGGGCAGGGTCCAGCAGTGGGAGAACTGGCAAAACACAACACATTGGATTATTTATATGTCAGAAATTAGACCGTTTTCATTACCAGTGTTTTCCTGGACTCTGAAGCCAGCCTACTTTAACAACGAGAATATCTTCTCTGGGGTCTTGAACCAAGAAGCAGAACGCCTCATTCCACTCAGGTGACGTGGTGCGATCACACACCTTCAAAAAAAAGAAATGAAAGGAGTCTGTCAACATTACTAAAATATACTGTTATCAGTCTGTGTACTACAGTAATACAGTACTACAGTAATATATTGTGAATACGTTTGGGGTCTTACTGTCGTCTTGTGGGATGTTTGTCTAAGAGTAATCTCTGCTCCCACTTTTGGATCTTTCCCACTCTTCTTCACCTACAGAGGGTCAGAACAGGAAATTGGAGTTTTAACTGCTAATACCACACATTAACCTTCACACCAGCAGCAAAAGACTCACCGGTAAGCCATCTGCTCGGTCGATGTACACAAACAGCAGGCCGGCAGAGGGAACCGCCTTGTTCTGGTAGGCCTGTCTGGAGTAGAACTGAAGAACCTAAAGGCACAAAAACAGCTGGTGAGTATGAGCCGATCTTACCACAAAGTTCCCATGAATCCATGACTTGATCAGAAAATACTCACCTGATCCAGTCTGTCTGACTCTGAGGCTGTTGGAACCCACTCCAGTACCAGATGCAGGCGACCAGACTTCACATCACTGAGCGTGTACCACTGACAAACAGAGAAACTATTTTAATGCAACAAAACAAGCACCAACATATTCGTCCACTAAATAATATCGGAGATGCTGAATTTTAGTCCCTCATCGTCGGACCTCCATGTTTCCAAAATACTAAACACAATCCTACAACCTAAAAATGCAGTAATAAAGGACCTCACCTGATCAGTGTACTGAGCATCGATGATGTCTTTCAGACTGATCTTTATCCTGTATGTCAAGAAATATAATATGAGAATGCACGTTTACGGATATTATTAGCATGTGGTATTAAATTATACATAGCTACCTGCCCATGAAGTCATCCTTCATGTTTATGTCTTTGTCAAACACTTCCACATGCAGCTCCTGGCCTGGCAGCTGAGTTAGAATCACCTGAGGGGTAAACAAAACCGCACACAAGAGCTCTATGACATTTTTTAAATTTCATCTAATTCTCCAAAATGTTTATTGAAAACCGTGTTCTTTCAATAACGTCCTGTTATTCACCTCATACATCTCGTTCCAGGTGGGGTTAAGGTTTTCCTTGATAACATGGCTGGTGAAGGTTTCGCCGCCGATGTTGAGCTTGACGTAAGGGTCACTCTTGCCTTTTACCATGCCCCCCATCAAGTTATCTTTCGGAACAAGGTTCTGGCCTGCCAAAAGGTGAATTCTAAGCAATCCCTGAAAAAATAATTAAAAAAAAAAAGTTAAAGTATTATATATATATGACATCAGCTCAGACTTTTAGAAGTAGAGAATGTACTGTCGTCCTGTACCTCCGTGGCAAAGCTAGGATGAGGAGAGGTCTGCTGAGGCAGCTGTTTGGACAGTCCAGCTGACAGATTAGATGACACATCAGACGCAATGTTTTCCTCATCTAACCACAGGACCTACGTACAAAAGGAGAAACTGAATGAAGCAAAATCCCAGGTATTTTCAGCTAAGACATCATTATCCATATACATGGTAATCTACATTCTGCTCATTTTTATTGTTTATTCACCCTGAGAACTGTATTGATATAGATGCGACTGGCAGATCCAGAGCTGTCCAGCTGAAACCACTGGTCCAGAGAAAGATTGGAATTGGACAGCAGACGGGATAACGGGATGGCCAAAGTGCCCAACGTCTGCACACGGTCGGCGTCCTTCACCTGGTCAATGAAACATGAAGGAAAAGCCAAAGTATGAATATAAGTTAGCAGGACAGAAAGCCAAACTAATAGTTTAGTGTAGCTAATGAACTGTTACCTGAATGTTTATGTCCTGCTTGCTAGGATCGTGGATGAAGAAGGTGAAAGCTTCTTCCCACTCTGGATTAATGGTTGTGTAACAAGTCTAAAATAAACAGGAAGTGTGATTTAAGTGAGAAGCTCCTGATGTGTACAAATAGAAATAAATGAAAGTGTTAAAGTGTTAAAATGATCTTCCTCAGTTGATAGACCTTGCTCTCTTTAGTGATATTCTCCACGGACAGCTGCACCATGGGATTGGGCTCTTTATTCCCCTTCTTCATCTAAAAGATACAGTTACAGACAAAGGCATGAGAACACAGTAAGGCATGTGAGTGGTGATATCCTGCAACCACGTGCAGAGCACTAAAAGATTCAGCTGCCATTTGGACAACACGTGGTTGATCTGAATAACAGTGTGTATAAGGTCACCATAGCAACGGCACAAATAACAGAGGAAGCAGCACAAGGCATGCTACGATCAGGAAGTGTAACTAAGAAACACAAAGACTGAGTTGATTACAAATCACCAGTGTTCCCTTTTTTATATATATATATATATATATATATAGGATATGACAGCAAATATTAGCACAGCAGGAAATGGCTCAAGTTCGCCGCACTCATCCACACCACAATTCTGTGACCAGGGTTGTAGGCCGAGGCAATAAGTTTGTCAAATGCCTAACAGATGGCACCTACAGCTCTGCCTCAGTTTAACCACACACAGGAAGCAGTTCTGAGATGACTACAAATGTGGGCAGAGAGGGTAGAGATATTTAGCTTACAGGAAGTGCCTCAGCCTTGTCCAAATATACAGTCAAGATGGCAGAAGAAGGTGGATTGGCAGTCTTACTAATCACACTCTCATTCTTCTTTAGGATCTGAGAGAGAGAGAGAATCATTAACATATTGTTTGACAGGAGTGTCGATGCAAAAAAAACAAACAACCTTTTACATTCTTGAATCAACTAAAAATAACGTGTCAGTGGAAGTGAGTGACTCAAACCTCCTCTAATTGATCAGTGTTGGGCAGCAAGGCCAACCACTCCAGCCTCAAATGAATCTGTCCTGACTGCGTGTCCTTCAAAGTGAGCCACTGGAAAGATAAGCCACAGGTATACATTTAATATCCAAAGATGGCAGCTTTGCTTATATAACTGACTGCTGTGACTGTGGTGATAACATTTTTTACTTACATCATCGACAACTATGGATTTCTTCACAATACCCAAATCCAATTTGGTCCTATATGGAGGAAATAAAACTTACTGGTGAACATTCAATTTAAAGAGTCACAGCATATGTGACAGATGCAGTGACTTTAAGATTAAAATGTGTCAAAAAGGTTGTGTATTTTTCCCTCTGCCCATGAAAGGTGACAGATGAAACATGATTCAACAAAGACACATGTACTATGCATCATGTACCTGCCCAGGAAATCATCCTGGTCTGGGTCTTTGTCATATACCTCCACCTCCAACTCCTGACCAGGCACTTCATGGACTATAACCTGATGTACCGGACACACACAAGGACATGAAGACTGACAGAAGGATTTGTATGGAAGCTGGCTGTGGTATCACGAATGAAAAGGAACATTCTCAGCACTGGAACAGACTAATCCCTTCATATACACAGAACAAGGTGAGGTGATAAATGAAATCCAGTCCAACCATGAAAAACATCTTCCAACACTTGTACAAGTAATAAACACAGAATTTAAACTTTTTTTCTTTTTCCTTACCTCATACATTTCTCCCCACTTGGGAGAGTCTGTGTTGTCAATGTGTTTGGAGGTGAAGGTCTGAGGGCCCACCCTCAGTATGGCATAGGGGTCAGACAAGCCAGCCATGACCCCTTTCACATAATTGTCCTTTGCTGCCAGATTCTGTGCCTCCAGAAGGTGGATGCGAACCACACCCTGAGAAAGAAAAAGAGGGTGTAGGTAAAACATGCTGGTTGCTGAAAGAAGATTTCCATCTGCAGGTGCATAGTCGGGTTTTACCCTGGGCAAAGGAGAACGGAGTTGGGCCACATGTAGACCAGGAACCAGGGGGACAACAAGGCGGTTTGGCAAAACCAGGAAAGAGGCGATGGCATCCATAATCATGCTGTCTGACATGACACTGAGACAAAGGAGAGAGTCACATTTCACTGTAAATAACCTGGATAGTTTATTATTCGCTCTATAAACTTTACACAGTAGTAAAATATTGTGAGGTTAGGTTTATTACAAGGCTGTAGCTACTGCTGACAACAAAACTATTTCACCATGACTCACTTCAGTCCAGGGATGTCCAACAAATTAGTCAGTCCAGTCCAATTGATGTCTAGTTTCTGTGAAAAGATTAAAGCGAAGAATGTGTTACGTTCAGCAAATCAATCAGGATGGATGAGAAATCAATATCATGAAAGGTAATACGGGACTAAAGTGAGACACATGATAGGACAGGGGGGGCAACAAGAAAAGGACAGTTAGAGGTGACCATAGATGGACATACAGGCCTCCGGATGAAAAACATGGTGACTGCACCCACTATGGGCACATCTCCAATCAGAGGCTCAAGAATCACCCTCATCATCCCATGTAGCTAAAACAGAGACACAGAGGATGTTTGTGAAATGAATCCAAATGCTGAATAATGTCCAATGTGTATAACCACATAATAACTTCTAGCGTAATAAGAAAACACACCTGTATTCCTTTGACTCCAGCTTTGCAAAAGTACCTTTTCACCTCAACGTTGATCTCTACGTTGCCAACGTAGCTGAGGACGATGGAACGAAAGCGTCAGCAGTGTGATATAAATGCAGAGGTGATGGTGGCTCATAGATCCAAAGAGCAATGGATAAAACTCACCTGATATACAGATCTAACAGGACTTGTCCCTTGTCGTTTTCTGTGTGTGCCTTGATCCCAACGACCTTCATGGCCTGAAGCAAACATAAAGCACGTTTGTTTGCACAACATAATGGACACGCTGCGTTTGTGTGATTTCTTGGTGTCACTTTATAATTAGGGTATCAGTGGTGTCACCTTGTCTCCCATGTCCACTTTTGTGATGCTGAGGGTTTGGAGGTGGGAGCTCGAGGCTCGGATAGATGGAGCGATGGTTTCCACCAGCAGCTTCTCAATGTACTGGCCGACAAAGGGCCACACTTGCTGCAGCACCTGGCCAGGCCACGATTAACAAGGTTAGAAAAGGTAATAACACATGTAACGTGGACAGTATGCAACCAGACACCACTGCTTTAGGTAGACTTGGTTATTTGTCAGGAGGTTTGGTTTTCATAACAATGGCAGAAATAGAGCTGGAGTCTACTCTAGTGTTGGTCTTTTTATTTGTATTTGTTTGTTACTGTGTAAGTATGTTTGGCCTTTAACTCATATCTCCAGGAAAAGAATCTAGTAGCAGACTCAGTGTTTGGTTGCGTGCCTGTGGAAAAACCCCAGAGTTGGTTATAGACTAGCATAAGCGGACAATGAGTCATCAGCCACCCGCTCCGGTGGAGGACGAAGCCTGAGCAGCGCAGGAATCTGCTGATCTATCCTCCAGTAATCTCTCTCAAACCTCTGCTTTGTGTCTTTGCCCATCCTCAGATCTCATGGTCCCGATAGCACGAATACTTTTATCTCTGTACGTCTATATCGGCTGCCTTAGTTTCTCATGAGCACGGGGGGTTGGGGGGACAATAGCTGCAGTTTTATTTAGTTTGGGGACTGGGCAGCTCCTCCCCCTTCCTGTGTTAGCCAGCAATGAAATGGAAATGTTGAGAGGTCTGCCTGGCACTGGTCCTGCTCTCTGCAGTACAGACACGGTGGCTACACTGGTGGAGGAGGAGTGGCCTTTTCTGGAACTTGGGAGCTGCGTCTATCAGATAGCAACAGCTGTTTGTCTGCCATACACCACCAAGCATCAGTCAGTCAGCGCAACAGCTGGACAACTGAATGAACAGACTCGTGTGCTTTAGAAAAACTGTGTCTTTGTGTAAAGTCATACAGTGAAACTACTGCTCTCACCTTGTTCAGCCACTCAACCTTCTCCACATCTGGAAAGTTGACCTGAAGGAAAGCAACACAATGAGGGCAGACAGAGGTCAGTAAACACAACAGGGCAGGGATATGATTCAGCTAATGCAGGTCTGGAAGTGAACAACAGCACTGATAGTATTATGACCAGGTTTTAGACTAAACTATTTCCATAGGAAACAAGAAAGGTGAGATACTGATGCAATGAAAGTGCTTGAAGTTGCTTCATTAATATTTTATAGGATTCTCTTAGAGGAAATATTGACACTGGCCATTTGTAGAGCAGCACTATAGAGATGGCGCTTTGTGAAAACTTTGAGGAGGAGCATGCTGTCTGGTTATGCAAGCATTCATTAAAATCACTCACTGAAAGTATCCAGGGGAACCTCAATAGGGTGTGGCCAGACGCTGTGAGTCAAAACAGACCCATGTGTGCCCAACATTTCCACGTTGATCACATAATCTATAAAGCTGCGTGACTTGCAAAGCAGGACTATCACACATCTCATCCATCTTCCGGCCAGCCTCAGTTCAAAGTGCACGGAGCTTTAGATTTTATGTGCAACAGCTGCAGCACTTTGACAGGTTTTGAAATGCAAACACACCGCAAGTTCACCTACTGACTGAGAGGAAATGGGGGATGTAACATGAGCTGCGTGTTACAACGAAGCTCTAAAATCCAACCACTAGAAAAAGCTGTTTTAACTCCAGGACTTTAGGATCCTTTGTCTTCCAGCTGTCCATAATGTCTAGATTAAAGAGAACAACAGTGTGTTTGTTTGTGCGCATGTGAATACTCTGCGGTCATTTCTTACCCATGCAGGAAGCTCTCGCTTGATTTTGGATAGTTTGGTGGCTGCATACTCGTCCTCGTTGTCGAACAGCTCTATGGCTGACTTCAGCCGTGCCTGCTTGGCTTCTCGGGCATGTTTCCACCCCGTGTAGACCACCATCCCACACACCAGCAGGCTGGTGCTGACCCGGTAGTAACCAGCCAGATAGACGGGCAGCAAGGCGCCCAGACATTTGCCAAATGTCCAGAGCACCGCGACTGCGCTTATGCCCTTCGCTTTGGGAGCCTCTGCCTCCTCCAGGGCGCTCAGCTCCTTCTTGTCGGGGTCGCCCGTGGTCGGAGACTCCGGGGCCTTGGGTTCACTCGGCTCCGATTTTTCGTTTTGCATCTTCGGAAGTCAACAAATAATCACTAATATCCTGCTTTAGATAAAAATAACTTGAAATGTTCTTGAACAGAACCAATAGTTAATCTAACGGTCTCCACCACCCGCTTCAACAAACGCTCCGCTGCACGCTCCCTGTCCTGACTACCTCAGTTCACTGCGTCGCATCTTTTTGGGTTACGCGTTTATTACCGAAGGGAAACTGCGCAGTTTTTAACAAAGTCGCGGACCTTCTGGAGAAACGACTTCCAGCTATAGTTGTGCTCTTCACCCACTATGCACCCAGTCCAGCTGTGTGGAAGAAAACACGCCCACTGGAACAAAAAAAAAAAACTGCACATTTGACTCTTTCGCTGCTGCGTCAAGACAATCATCCAGTTTGGCGTAATTACTGCAGCATTACGCTGACACAACCAGAGGGCTGCACACGCACTGCATTTAGGATTCAAATGTCACTTCCATTATCTGCTAGAAACACTTTCAGCCGTCTGATGAGGCATCATGTAAAATAAAAAAAGAAAATAGTGTGATGCAGTCACAGCATTACCAATCATTTATGGTGTTGGAGTTTATTTTAAAACAGCAGCCTGGTCCCCCTAAATGCAGTGTGAGTCCACAGGCCCTGGTCAAAATGATTCCCTTAAGCTGTAGCAAATAAGCCTGTTGTGTAAAGAGCCACAGTGGCATGAGGCTGCTGAAGAAACACAGGGTATTATATTCAAGTTTACACAGTGAGACTCCACCCGAACAAATCAAGCAAAGGGATGTCAACATGAACATTTTCTACAACGTTTTCTGTCTAGACATGACTTATTCATCTCACCCGTGTGAGCTGTGGTTATATAAAAATGTGAATATAAGAGGATAGCAGTAGACAGAAGTAACAGATTACACAAGAGTCACTGTTTTTTTCTGGATGTTATTTTTTTATATGTGCAAAGTAACAAAGTTAATTTACACCAGAGCAATCCACAAAAATATAAGCACAAACCCCTTTCAAAGTGTTCCAAGTCCCCACAAGGATGGGACCACAGTTTTCCAAAACATGGTTCAAGAACTGTGGGTGACCTCATATATTCAGTTTGTTGTTCTATTTTAGGTGCCTGTGTTTGAAAAGATCCCTTTGGTCTACAGACCCTGCCAGAGTTCACAGGTCAGTCAGTCTGTAGGAGAAAAATGTTTGTAATGCTGCCACAGCACAGAGAAAACGATTGTATGCTGCCCCCTGGTGGACAAACTACAAGTGTCTATACTCAACTCATCTGTTTGGTCATCAGCTCAGTCTAAAACACATTACAGAGCGACCATGTATATTAAAAAATCCCCCTTTACGATGCTACAGTCTGACTTCCGGGTACTACGGTCCTCACAATGGATGTTTAGTGAGGCAGAGTGGTGATCCTCATGCTTTGACTTGCAATGGGGTAGGACACCATCGGGGTGGTGGCATGACTCATGGTGATGCCAGGCAGAGGCTGTGTCATGGACACTGCCACTGGTGCCACAGAAACAGCCACCGGTGCCATAGAAACAGGAGGCGCCATCCCTTGGGCAATGGTCTGTGCAAGGGCAGCTGAGAGGGGGGTGATCTCAGGGTTGAGGTGGGGTGGAGGAGCTGTAGGAGGGGCTGCGTTAGTTGGCGGTGCTGCCTGGGCACCAGTGGGAGCTACCAGGTCTTGCTGGGTGACAGGTCGTGGCTGCAGTCCTGCACTGCTCAGGGTGGTATGAGTCTGGGCGATGCTGTGATTGTAGGAGCTTACAGCACCCACAGGGGGCGCCAGACTCTGCTCAGTGGGTGCAGGCGTCGAAGAAAGCGTCATCACCTTGGCCTGGCTTCGGAACTGGGCATTCTGCTCAAGAAGAACCTCATTTGTTGCAATGAGATTTGAAACCTGACCGACAGAGAACGCATGGATTAGAAAAAGAAAAACAATGTACATACCTGTGTAAAAAAAAAAAAAATACATAAATGCATGTAACAGCTGCCACAGTTTAAGTGTGAAACTCTAGAGCAGACAAATAGTGGTTCCTCGAGGTACAATTTGTGAATTAAGTGTGAAGTGTTGCCCTAACACCAAACTTCAAAACAGGAAGTTGCTGTTTGACTGTAACTGACTGTTTACTGTTAATCAGGCATGGGGTAACACATGACAACAAATCTGCTACTGATTCTTCCTGATGAGGTACAAGACTTTTCTTCAAATGGAAATGTTTGTAAAAACAAGTTTACATTTTTAATCTTGATCAAATGTCATATGAGGACAATGTGTTGGGTCACTTTAGTTCTGCCTAATGTTATATCACATGACAATCATTAAGTTTGTTAAAATCTTTTCACCATGTGTTGTATAGCCCACAAATAAGCTTGTATTTTCTTAAAAAATAAGAAATTTTATTTCTTAAAAAAGCTTGCTCAAAAAAGCAGAGATTCATTAAAAATACTGGGGTCAACCCATAGTGAGACTCATAAAGGGCCATATTATTTTATCAGTTCAAAATAACAGCAAAATCAAGAGCTGACAACACAATGTGATAAAAGTTACAGCCCTACAATATATTCTGTTTAATCATTTGAAGCATATGATCTACATTGAGAATAATGCTGATTCTACTCTATTTAAAAACGTGATGTAATATTTGGCACTGGTCTGTCAAATATACTTACTATTTTGTCCACTACTACATCTGATATTAGCTGTTGAAAGATCAAAAACAAATTGCAGATACTGCGTTAATATTTAACTGATATATGTCGATTGCTATTCATGTGAGAATATCCTAGAACTCAGTTTCATGCAAGTTTTTGTCTTAATCCCAATTAATGAAGTTTCAAAAGAGTGAAAATACACGTTTCTGGTAATAAACTCAGTCCTTTGCTCTCTGCTGTAGTGGATGTTGATGTTTTTCAATCCTTCAGCAACACTGTTGTCTTTTTTATTCTAACCTGCTTCTTCAACTCTTCCACCCTTTTCCTCAGCAGGGCGTTTTCTTCCTCCAAGAACCTATACTCCAGTGGACGTGGTGGCAAGGTGTCTTGAACTCCCAGATCATAGTGCCCACCACCACTCCCATCCGTCAGGCGGAGCCCCTCCAACCGCCGCCTCTTCAACTGTAGAGCAGTGTGGTCCATAGATGCCTCCAGGGAACCAGCATCGAACAAGCCGCTCTCCAGCAGAGGGTCATACACTGAGCAGGAGCTTCTGTCATAGCGTCGCTGTGCTGAAGAACTAATGGACAGGCAACCGCTCATCCCACCCCCACCTACTCCCCCAACTCCTGAGATACCTGGGTCTCTGCAACCACCCAAGCTGGGGCAACCGATCCCAATTATATTACCCCCACCTCCACCTCCAACAAGTCCTTGTATTCCTCCACAAGCACCCCCTCCTCCACCACCCATCCCTCCCCCAACATTCACCACTCCACTGGCACCTGCCCCCATAACACCACCCACTCCGACCCTGGATGTTTCATATTCATAGTCTTTTTTGACATGACGGAATTTACATTTGTTGCCCCTCTGGCACTCTCCTTTCAGGAAGTCTCTGCAGATAGGGACCTCCCCACGGCTATGGGGGAGATCCATTGGGGACAGGCCCAATCGTGCTGCAACTTTGCCTCTTAACCTGAGAGGTAGCTCTCCTGTTTTCTTGTAATGGTCCTCATCCTCTTTAGATCCATGGACAAAGCGGCAGTTAGAGCGCATACACTCTTTATTCTGATGGTCATGACAAAAGATGAACTCATTCTTCTGCACTCCCAAATCAGGTACCTCATTAAAGTCTGGATGTCTGAAGCGGCAGCGCCTCCCTCTCTTGCAGACATTGCGTATGAAGTCCCTGCAAACACCATCCAATCCCAGTCCTGCACCTTGCCCCCCACCTCCACCATTCCCACAACTATTGCCGTTTCCTAATGCACCTCCACCCCCCATGCCCCCAGAACCAGAAAGGTTGTTGCTAACACTTCCTCCTGAACCTCCTCTGCCCTCTGCCGGCACCCCTGCCAAACCAGACCCAGGTCCTCCTTCCTCACCTAGACTACCACCACTCCCACCACCACCTGCCAGGTAAGAACTGTCCCGGTCAGGCATGGCGCTGGGCCCAGCTCATGGAGAAAATAGTACTCATGTGTATGTGCGGTGCTGACGTGACGTGGCGTGGCAAATATTCACATAGACATGCAAATACGTCACTGATTATATTTTCCTGGACGTAGTGCAATCTCCCATTCAAAACTCTGAAAGAGAAAACACAAACTTAAATGTTAATGAGGTCCCAAAGCCATGAAACATACCAGTGAAGGTTATAACGTTACGTTCAAATACTGCGCTGAAATATTAACACGTGACTGCGACTAGTAAATAAACATTTAGCGCTGACGTTGTTGTTTGTTGATAATGAGCAGCAGCTACAACACAGACCAACCACTGCATGCACACCACATTAGAAAGAACACACTCACTGGTTGTCAGTAAATAAAGCACAATATATTGTATCGCGTTCCTGAATAAGTGGCTGCCAAACCTAAAATGGTGCTACGAGCCCGTCGAGCTGGCTGGCTAACATTAGCTAACATTGGCTAACTGGCTAAATGCTAATTTGATCTTACCAGAAACCATGAGCCATATTCAGAGAATAGCTGAGCATCTTCCATGCAAATCAGATTTAATCAAAATGATATAGATGTTTCCTCTAACAACATCAACCAAGCGAGTGTTATTTTTAACAATTCCTCCGAGTCTCGGTGCTGTTTACTACATTTCTTTACGCCTCTTTCACCACCAACGAAGAAGACGACGCGCTTCTCTTCCGTTTCCCCGCCGGGCTGTTGTTGTCTGCTGCCTCTAGTGGTGAAACCGCTGCAGTGCATCTAACTAAGAAACTTAGCTTTCACCCTGTTTTTAGCAGGAAACAATAAACACACACTGTAAAGGTCTTTTTATTCTCGGGGAACAGTAAATACACGCTGTAAAGCTGGACTTGTATAGGAGCAGCACTACCGCTAAAACACGGTGAGCTAAGCTAGCTTATACTCAAAAGTGTCTCTGGACGAGGTCACGTTTATTTTGAAGCACCTTTACCGCGATTTTTTTTTTTTTTTTTGCATGCAGCTTGTCTGAAATAGCCGTTACACCAAGTTAACGCTTTAAGTAAACTAATGTGCTAGAAACAGGAACATGCAGGGCTGCTGTCTGACGCTAGTGTTGACCTGCAGCGCAGTCACCATTAGCTTCATGTGAATATGAAGATGAGCTGTCAAACCGCAAAGCAGCTGCACTTCCAGATAACCTGAGCTGTGCATGACTTCTTGTGTTTCACTTCCTCCTCTGTGCCCAGGCGCTCAGCATGGGGGTGCAAGGTGTTTTCCATTGGATGCAATCCTCCTTGGTCCTGCTGCTGTGCTTATCTGAAGCCCTGCCTGCTGCCTCAGAGACCAGCAGGAATTACTATGATACTCTCAATGTTGAGCCGACAGCAACCGACAGCCAGATAAAAAAGGCTTTTCGAAAACTGGCCAAAAAGTACCACCCCGATAAGAACAAGAGCGACGATGCAGAGACGACTTTCAGAGAGATTGCTGAAGGTAAAATAGGCTAACGCCTGCAAACACACTGAACTTTCACCTTCAAAACACGTGATTTCTTTGTTACAAATGAAAACTTGCAGCAGTGACCTGTGCATTCACGGTGGTTAGTGTAGTCTGCAGGTGTGTTCAGATGTTGTATTGCACAAATGCAGACAGGTGTTTCCAATAATTTGTCCACCCTTATTAATTTAAAGAGTGTTAACACGGCACACAATGATGCAGCACAGTTTCAACAGCACCTCACGCTCCTGTTTCTGAACTAACAGTAAATTAGTTGTCCACCTTCAACAAACAGAATATTATGATCTATATGAGGTGAGGATTTATTGGAGGACTGTTCGTGCACCTAATAAACCTGTACCTGAGTGCCCTTTTATTGCTCAGTTAAAGCTAAAACAAAGTGAAACTCTTGTCTGTCCTCCTCTAGCGTACACAGTTCTCTCCAACAAGGAGAAGAGGAGGCTGTATGACACTGAGGGTCATGCGGCTTTCCTGAAAAACGAGGCCTCTGTCGACCCAGAGGACGACGACGAAACAAGCTTCCACTTCAGCTTCTCAGACTTCTTCCATGACTTTGATGAGAGTCCGTTTGTGGAGGAGCCGCTCTTCCACTGGAGCTTTCATCAGGAAGGGGAGGACGAAGACGGTTCATATGAGCATTACAGTTTTGAGAGGCCTGACTTCAGCTTCAATTTTTGGGATGGGGATGAAAATGAGGAAGAGTACTGAGTAATGTGCAACCTTTAATTCATTGTCTTTTATTCTTATCAACAACCATTAAATTGTCCACTCAATATCCGTGCCTTGTTTTCTGCCTCTTTTATGATGTGACTTGTAAGGTCAGCAGTTGTTTACAGGTTTGTGAGGTTGTACAGTTGACAGCTGGATATGTGATTGGACCGTTATGCCACTCTTCCTGTGTGGGTGTGTCGAAGGCCCACAGTTACTGACTAACACACCATTTACTGAGCTTTTCCCCTGTGCCAGCACTTTAGCTTTGGCACTGTTTTACTCCATTCCTCTCAGGACCAGTGTGCACTTTGACCCAGAGGATATCCTGTGCCTTCTCAGCAGTTGTGGCATGAGTGCACTAAAGCCAACACAAGACAAAAGAGCTTTGAAGCTTTCTGAACTTTTATCGAGATAAACAGAGATTTAAGCTTTCTACAGAGTGGACAAAGGCTGGAAACATTAACTTAAAAGCTGGACAATGATGGTAAGTATGTGAAAATGTTGTTTTTGACAACCTCTGGGTGTCACATGACAGCCTTTCTGCTCAAGGCAAATTCTATATATACAGTATGGGCTAAGGGATGTGTTTATTCGCTTTTAATTTAGCCTGTATACTTATGTGGATTTGCTCATAGCTGTTTTAGTGATAAAGTATTCTTCATTTTACAGGAAGAGGTTAAAGAAACATCTGCTCTGAGTGTCCATGGTCATAACATCAAAGTTACAGAGGTGCTACAAGACGGGGATGCACTTACCTTTATAATTGTTTCTCAAAAGGTGAAAAAATGACTCAGTCCCTCATTGTTTCATAACAAGCATTGATAGTATCAGGTCTATAATAATACAGCAAACCTCTAGGATCAGTCAACTGATGTGTTTGAATTATGATAACACAAAAACTGCCCAGATGACATTTTGTCTGTGCCGAATGTGCCAGCTGTCCGGGACAGGGGAGTACCATGTGGATCGGACCTACGATGATTTCGAATGGCTGCAGCAGCACCTGTTCTCTCAGGAGGACGTGCCCGGGATACAGGGAGTCATAGTCAGTCCTTTATTGCATCTTCCCTCAACCTTTTATTTGACTTGTAAACTAAGACTGGACAGGCATGGGTCATGTAAATGAGATGTGTGGGTATGGAAGTGTGTCTCTCTCTCTATTTCTAAATGCACGATGCATCATCACCAATACTGAACTGAGTATATTCAAGAACTGTGTCATTTTACCCAGGTCGTTTAGAAAACAGTTTTGAAATTGATTGTGAAGAAAATGCAACACTGTACAATTAAGTAAGTTATATAAGCACAGGCTGTGCAAAGTCAGACTCATAAAGTTCCACGTCTTGCATATTTCAAAAAGTTGTAACTTTATTTCAGTGTTTCCCCCAAGCCAAGTACATAATTAAAGGAAGTCCTGCTTTGCAAAACCGTTTGAGCACTAATAGAATTGTACCCTCTTTTTAGTTTCCTCCTCTTCCTGCAAAGCCTCAGGTCAATGCATCTGCCAAGACTATGAAACAGCTCGGTGCGTACGTCTGAAAACCACCTCACACAAAGAGATTTAAATACAATAAACTGAAGGAAAGGTTTAAAATAAAATATCTTTTCAGTGTCAGCGTTGAGTCTCCTGTACAGTGTTGAGTGTGATTTTAAGTATTATGATGAAAATGTTGATGCTGTTCCAACAGGTTTCCTTGGTTTGGGAGAGTGGCAGCCGCACTGTAAAGCCCTGGAAACTTTCCTCCGACAGGTTGCTTCACACGGCATACTCAGCAAAAATAAAGCTGTGGAGATCTTCCTTACTAGCTCAGATGTAAGTAGGATTTCTTTAACTTGCTTTTCAAATCCTCTTTTTTATGATTACCCCCAGTAAAAAGAAATAGGTTAACTTGCAGTGAGTACACAACTTGATTCAATTTTATGAGAGGGACAGATAGTAAATAATTAAACCCTCACTAACAACATTGTTTCAGAGGTAACACATATAGTACCTTACAAATTGGGAGTCTCTTGTACAGTGTTATATCAAATACAAGATACTCTGTATCACAAATGTATTATAAATGTATGCTTTCTTCAGGTACACACATATACCCACACAGTGAATAGTACTTGCCATTTGATGTATACAAATGAGAGCTTGTTGTCCAACACTGATTACCAGATGGCAATACAGTACGTTTTTTCCTCTCTGGCTATGTCAGTCTCAGCAGGTCTGGAATGTTTTATATCAAGCATTAGCAGTTTTGTTGGAGCACGGGCCAAAAAATGTCTTTGGTCGTTCCAAGAATATGTTTTATATCCAGGCTGTCCATAGTGTTCTCATGCTAAGAAAGTATTCAGAAATGTGGTGCTAAAGATTCTCACTGAGTTTCAGTTTATTGTTAGCAGTGTGTTTGTTGTAAATACTTAACAGTCTTAATGTACTGCGTATACTGCGTCTTAAATATCCTTCAAAAATGTGAGCTAATCCGTGTCCTTGTGTTTAGGCCCCTGGTAGACAAAGAGTCAAGAAAAACATTTTCAACCGACTGAGTCAAGCTGTGGAAGAACTGAGGAAAGAGGGCCATAAGGTACACAACTGTACACATATGTGAGGTTTTTTCTGCCAAGGGCTCATTTTTATTCCCCTCCTGTGTTAAAATGCTTGTAACTCTGTTAAAATAAATATGTCAGTTCATGCCTTTTCCTAAAAATGGTGTTATCAACTAGTGAATTATGGTGGAGGTGGCGTTAAAAGAAACAGACATGACACGTGACGTGACACCTGATGTGTTAGTTGATCTGTTGCTAGTTTATGGTCGTTTGCAGCCTAACGCGATGTGAAAGTGCGTTAGACCTTTTTCAATCGGTAAATGCTACACACTTGTAAAAATAATAAACTAACTGAATTGGACAAGTTGTTTTGTTAAGTTTTATTATTTTAAAAATAGACCAAAATGAACACTTCAACATATTCACAAAATGACATTTTCGTGATTACTGAGTGTTGCAGCTGGAGGTAAAAATGGGGGGGTACCGGAATCTTGGCGGTTCTATGGTTCTATGCTGTAATAATTTGTGTCTGTGCAGGATGTGGACAAGTTCTTTCAAGATGAACGTGATCATAACCTTGTATTGACTGGATGTAGCAAGAATATAGCTGAGGTAAACCAGACATGTTTGTTTTTTTTAAACCTGTGTTCGTCCTCCTCCTTTCCTTCCTGTACTGTCTGAATTTTGAACTTCAGTCTTTTCTTGCAGAGGTTCCTGGACATGGTGCTAACTGAGCAAAGTAAGAAAAGTACCATTTAACTCTAAGGTGACAAAGTGCTAATCTGTTGTAATTCACTTGTATGTGTGTGCTGCTACACAATGGTTAATATTCTAGGATGTTATGTAGTATAATCGCTCATTTACATCATAAACATCATAATACCAGTTCAGTATGTCCCAGTTCTGCGACATCTTCTGTTTGTTGGCAGAAATAGCTGTGGCCTGTGGGCACTTCTCAGCTGCTCTGCATCTCTGTGTGGAACCAGGCGAGGATCCTAACACGCAGGCGTTCTCTAAGTGAGGCAACAGTAGTAACGGTCCCATCCATGCCCATATCACATGTGCTTAAAGTTACACCTTTGAATGAGCACTGAACACTGTTTTCTTACAGGGTCTGTGTGAAATTGTCAGACGTCTTTGAATCTATGAAGGTCAGTTGTTTGTCCTTTTTAACTTGAAAGAGATTTGCATCACAATGGACCATTGTTTTGCCACATAATCTGCACTCATGTTTATTTGATGGCAGAAAAATATGATGAGTGTTGCTGAGAACAACGTGAACACTCTTGGACTAGGCCTTGACCTTGAGTCACGCTACCAGGAAGCGGAAAAGGTGAACATTTCTTCATCTTATATGTATAAATGCCAACCTTCTGTTGAAATATGACATGTTATACTGATAGGTCTGTGTGTAACCGTGATAATTATACCCTATGCAGGAAATGCTCTTCAGGAGAACCTGCAAACTAGTGGAGGTAGAGACCGCCAGGAGGAACACAGAGAAGGCCAAACCTGTAAAGAAGGCTGCTGTAAGTGTCTTGCATGTACAAGTCCTTGTATGACCAGCAGGTGTCAGTATCATTCTGCTGAAATGATTCAGAAGTCAACATTAGACCCCTAAAAGGGAAGCTGATATTAGCAGCAAGTGTAATTTGTATATTCCCCCTGATGAAGGTCGAGTGTGTAATGATGCTGATGTGTCTCTGTATTTATCAGATGGAGGAAGTGCAGAAAACAGCAGAGATGGAATTTGATCACATTTGTGAGGTGGCGAAACAGGAGGTAAAACATCTAATTTAACAAACGGCTCACCTGCTTCACCGTCTCAGGTTTATTGTGTAGCATCCTGCTTGTCAACACAAATATACTGTATGTACTAACAAGCTTGTCATGTACTCTCCCAGATTGCACAGCTCAAGGGAGTCCGTGTTAAGCTGCTGCAGCAGGCTCTGGTTCAGTGGTGTGAAAAGCAGCTTCTAACAGCCAAAGAAAGTGCTGACCAGTTTAACCAGCACCTGCAGGCCTTTAGAGGGATGGCTTATTGACCTCACTGGTACCTTCTTAATGAAGCCTCCTCAGTGTGTTTGCAATAGCACGAGATAATCCAAACATGCCCTTCACCATTTTTGCTGTATTTTTACTGGACTCAGTTACATCCAGAAAAAGAAGATAATGCAAGTAAAAGAGAAAAGGACACCTTTGCTCATAATTAAATAGAAATCTAATAATTTGTATATACACATGCATGTTTACAGTCTTACAAATAAAGCCCTGGTAGAAATGACTATACTGTGATCTGAGTGTAGGATTTAGTTGTTTTGGCCATTGTGTGTGTATGTGTTCCATACACTCACACATTTTGTGCTGAGTGTGTATTGTGCGGCTCTCCAGCCACTACATCAGCTGGGGTCACACAAAATAAAGTGTGATGAATTGATTCCCATAGTACCTGGTTGCCTTTGTGTGTGTGTTTCTTACACCTGAATCATTAATCAATTGGTTTGACTGCTCCTGCAAGGACATGGCAGCAAGGACACTCTGTAATGGCTTTGTGTTTGGCTTTTGCAACACTTCTAGTTTTGTTAATATTTGTTTATGGCCTTTCTTCCACTCATTGTTTCATGCATATGCTTGTATTAAGCCTTTAGCGTATTAGGTCTAGCGTAAATCTGTGACACTTCAGATTTCTGCATGTAAGCACAAAGTCATTGTCCCCTCCTGTGTCTGCTGAGGACTGTAGGTCCATATCTCAGCACTGCTGTGTGCTTCATCTCATCTGTTCCAGCCTGTAATCTCTCCATTGGGTGAATAAGGGGGAGTGGTTACATTTGCGGGAATGAGTCAGAAATGACTGTTCTCATAAGAAGGGGGGACGGAGAGGAGGTTTGGCTCGTTCAGCAGTGAAGGAGTAGACAAAGGACAATCATGTCATAGAGTGCCACAATAAAAAAGAAAAATATATTAGCGGTACTGGGTGTAACTGTTTGTTTCCCCCTGGTTTAGATATTTACCTGATAGTTTTGTAGCTTCATAGTGTATCATCAATATGTCTGCATTCACCCTCATATTGCTTGTCTTTAGCCTCAGAGAGAATCCCACAATGCTGACAAATAGAAAGAAATGCATTCATGCTGGATGATACCAATTAACTTTTTCTCCGTCCCCTCCACCCTCATCTAAGATGGTACCTTCCAGCTTCTGATTGGCTGAGCACACCTGATCCAGGTAATTAGCAGTGGGTAGGGCAGGGACAGGAAAACAAGCAGGACAGTGGGCCTAGACGAACAATGGGTTGGCCACACCTGGTTTAAATTAAGGGTCCAGAGCATCACCAGTATGTCAGTATGCTAACACGTTGGACAACGCTAACATGGTGGTGTTTAGAAATATTAACAGGCTGGTTGCAGCAGAAGAGACGTGAGTGGATCCAAAGTCTTTAATATTCATCCTCTGGGCACAGCTTGTCAAGACATGTCAATAAATACCTAAAATGTGTAATATACAGTAGTAGATGTAAGTATGTGAGCACATTTTAAACAGGCCTTTAAAACAGCAATAGTCTCCAAACAAACCTGACATCTTTAAAACAAAGCTGAAACTGCTGTTGTAGGAACTTGTCTTCAGTCCCATGAGAAACTGTAAATTGTATCTGAGCAACTTGAGCTTTTTTTTTCACTGTCTGGAATTTAATCCCATGTTTATGTCCGGACTCACTGAAAAAGCTAAAGTGTTGTTTATGTCAGATCACCCACTAGGTACTGAAAAGACAGTTTGTCTATTTATATTTGATTTGATTTGATCAAGGTAGTAACACAGACATCATTGCCTTTCACTATAGTACATGCACGTATTGATCATTAAATCCAGTAATTTAACCGGGTTTTCAGGTTTTGTGATTCATTTTGTGGTTTATTGGTTTTAATGGGCCGCAGTAAAAGTTAAACGTAAGAAATCTGCGGACCAGTTTTATGATTCTGTGATTTGACTTCTTGGACTAAAAGCTTCTGTTTACCTAAGAAAAACACACAAGATGAGATGTGCCGTGCGATGAATAATATGCCATTATGCTGTTCTCACAGGAAGTAACACAAACTCATAACACAAACTGGATTTTGATTTCTATATATTGCAACAATAGTCTGTTATTAAAAGCTGTTATGTTTCCATCCCTGCTGCTTGTCACTGCGTTAGACCAGATGCACGTCACAACAGGGGAGTCCATTTCTGGTGCTTTCATTGTGGTGCTGCAGTAACTAGCGCTCATGGTGAGTGCACACAGACACACACAGACACACACACACCCTCACACACACACACACACACACACAATAACGAGAGCCTTCTCAACTGCTAAGAGCATGACCCAGATCAAGGACGAGATGATCATGGGAATGCTTTATGCGTGTAACTGTGTGTGTGTGTGTGTGTGTGTGTGTGTGTGTGTGTGTGTGTGTGTCTGTGTGTGTGTGTGTGTGTCTGTGTGTGTGTGTGTGTGTGTGTGTGTGCTTGTATTTCTATCTTTGTAAGGACCATTTTGAGCCTAATTCTATCGAAATGGGGACATTTTGGCAAAGTGATGGCGCTCCTCACTTTTTTCAGACTCCCGTTTTAGTGTTTACACTCGGTATCAGGGTTAAGGTTAGGATTGAGGTTGAGAATTTAGTTGTAATGGTGAGGGTCTAGGGAATGCATTATGTCAGTGAGTGTGCATCCCATTAAAAACATGCACTTAGAGCTGATTTCCTAAAGTAGCTCATTACTGGTAGAAAAGCCACACTCAGCACCGGCCCTATGGCCTGAGCACAACCTGTCAAGTGCAAAGTGAAGGCAATATCTTTGTATATACCTTGTGACACGGTCTTATGATTCAGTGAAGCTGCACAGCAGCAGTTTGATGATTCTGTTTGGTGACAGACTGTCAAGACATGAAAAATATGGAGACAGGCCACAGTTGATTAGCAATTTTTAATCAGTGTGCACACAGAAGGTGTTTTATTGTTGCTTGTTAATTCCTTGGTGTTTTGAATAATAAATCTGCACTGGGTGACGTATATGTTGTTTGCATAAAATTATTTATTTAAGTATTAACCAGTTATTAACCAACAATATTTTATTGAAGCGGATAGTTTATCTGTGGGTCCATTGTCTTGGATTCTAATGCTAATTTGAAGACTTCTCACTTTCCCACTTTTCCAATTGAGACCTGACAAACCTACTAATTACACAGGCAGGGCTTGGGAAAAAAAAATAATAGAAAAACTTTGAGAAAACTTCGAGAGCCTGAGTCCTGTATTTAGTTACATAGTACTGCTGTCATACGGTCTAAGAATTGGCTGTGCTCTGTCACAAATTAGTGAGCATGTTGCAGCTGAATTGAGTCAACCCAAGGTTGTTGGCACCTCATTAAATCTAATCACTGCCGTACACAGATTATGACTCATTAAAACTTTGTAGGCCGGAGAATGAGACATGAGGAGAGAGGCAGAGAAAGAGGAAAACACCACAATGCAGATGCCCTGACCATCTGTAGTTTATACAGCTTTGTCAGGCACACCCCGTTATGAATGTGCAGCACATCACAATGTAAATACTACAAAACAGAGCCTTTCAGCTCCAAAGATCAACCCGCTGATGATTTGGATGCTGGATCAGTTTTCTCCCATTGCAGTGGATTACAGCATTTTGAAGCATTAGACTTGCTAATTTAGTCCATTTTTCTGTTCACTACTCACTGGCATTATAAATATTAATACATTTACACCCTCCTGGCTGCTTGTTATGTGTTCACGGGATTGTGGGTCATGGTATGATGCTATTAATTAGGTTTGAAGGAACAATGTTTCCAGTGAACCTGAGAACAAGCTGACAACCTGAGGTGATGACTTTCCTGCCACTCTCAGCTCAATTCTCTGAATATAGTCTCTGAACATACTGTCCATCTGATTTTATCACATGGTCAATCGTTTTTTGTTTTCACATGAAAACAACTTTAATCAAATATTAAAGAAGGAAACACACAAGACATTACATAAAGTAGTGTAATGTTTTGTCACACAAAGGTACAGTACACTTTGGAGTGGACACACACACACACACACACACACACACATATATACCAATGCATCCATTAGAGTAAAATCAATTATTCATCTGTTTTTCCAACACAACGTTGACGTAGTAGAGAACACAATCAACACAGGCTCTTTACTCCAGAGGTCACTTTGTCACATGTTTTCAACATGTGCCCATGTGTACACCAGCAAGGTGTCCAACATGCTGCGCGTTGTGTCCACTGCAGCATGGGAGTGTTGAAGCCCAGGTCACTTCTACAAGTCTAAGGAAAAGTCAGCATTTTGGAATGAAGGTCTCAATCAGAAGTCTGAACTTAAAAAGGGTAAAGATGATGATACAGATGGTCTAATGAGAGGAGAGGTTTCTCTCGGTTTTTCTGTGCTGCACTGAAGGATTTTTTTGTAGCTTGTTTAATTTGCTTTGTGGAGCACCTTAAATATCTATAATTAGAGTTTTCCATAAAATTGGACTGATCACAAGATAAAAGCTATTTTTCAGTTTCCCTGGAGCTTCAGATGATTCAGAGTTTTGTTCAAGGACACCTCAGCAGGGTGATACCTGCTGCCAGTGGGGCTCTGACTATGGTCCTTCTAAAACAGCTGAAGGACAGGCTCCCTGCTCACTAGTCCCCATTCATGTTCCAAACAAACATACAAGGGCAAAGCAAACAGATGGAAAGTCATGCCAGGCCTGACTGCAAACAGAGGTTGAACATCTGTTTAAGGGATGTTTCCCAGCCCACTCAAGACAAGTCGCACCTCATCTTTCCTACTGTTTGAGTCAGACTCAAATAGATACAGACGGGATGGAAAAAGCACCCCCAGATACTGCTATTAAATTTCCCTTTGAGATAATGCATGTTAAAGTCTCATTAAATCCCAGTCAGAGATAATGCATGGTAAACTCCCATTATGGCTTGATTAGAAGACATGGGGCCTACTGTCGTGCTGATTGTGTTTTTAATCAGATCCTTCCTGTTGCAGAGCAAACAAGAGGAGGAAAAAGAAGGAACACAGCAAAGCGAGCTGAGCAAGCATAAATTTTTATTTCTCTCTAAGGACAAAAGCAAAATTACTGTATATTGTTTTTGACATAATGAAAGCGTATGAGAGTGGATTGTTTCTCAGTGCTATATCTGTGTGGCTACAGTAATTAATAATTTGGTGGGAAAAAAACTAATGTATAAGCAGAAAGAGAATTTCATTTGTTGAATGAATTTTCTATTTAAGCATTTTTAACTTTATAAGAAACACAATTTTCTACACTTAGACGTGTTCTTGTTTCACAACACCACACTGATCATGTTAATTTTTCTTTTATGTTAAACAATTTCCTTCTTTTGTCCAGTGATCCCAATAGTTTTGTATTTACACTGCACCTGCACCACATAATATATAATTCAATAAACACAGCTAATAATCACAATCTAACTTAATATTCACTATTAATATTCACTATTTTCACGGCGCTGGTGGAGCTGCATTATAAAATGGCCGAACTGCTGCTCGATAGTTTCTGAATTTTGCTCAAGAATAGTTCAGCACTTTTTCTTGGCCAGTGTAACATAAGTGAGTGTGTGGGCAAAGTATCTTAGTTTGTCTTCTGCTGCCTGTTGCCAGCACCCACAGAGCATGCTGGCAGTTTGTGTACAGTATTGCTTAATATTCATATTTAAATAACTAGAGTTTTTCCACACAGATGGTACAGGGCTTTTTAAAGTATCATGGAAACGACCAGAGAGGTGCCAGCAGCTGTCCCTGTGCTTCCTGCCTATTCAGACTCTATGATTTATCATTCAACCATACTCCTGGAGGGCACGCTGCTCAGTAAACTCAAATTAAGTGGGTTTGTATTGTCCAGCATCCCATACAGTGTATAATTGGGTGTTTAAAGGTACATTAACAGTGGCTACCTTCCTAACCCATGCTCTCTAAGGAGACAAAGAAATACTTGTCAACAGAGAACATCACCGATAATAAGCCAAAAGTGATATGGAAACTACAGGAAAAGGTTAAATAATAATTCAATCAGACACATGAATGAACTGGAGGCCTGGTAGTATTGAATCGGACGGTTAAAGGAGCTGCTGAATAGTCCAGCAGAGAAGAGCAGCAACAGCAGAAGCGTGAAACTGCGATGTTACAGGGAAATATAGGATCCAGACAGGAGCTACATAAAGAAAAACCATAACATAAAACTCTCCTTGTTGCATCTACTAAAGGATTTTTAAAGTTATTCACCAAGTATGTCAGTGTGTAGCCTGAACTGTTTAATCCCCTTGAATTTTGAAAAAGTTATGCGCACTCCTAGGACAGCAGGAATAAATAGTTTGGATTAGAAAATCACAAGGGGGGCAGCTTCCTTGACAGCAGTTTACATAATTGAAAAAAGTCATGGTGAGAATAGGCTCTTTGTTTTTTTCCTCCTTTAGTTCTTAGAAATGAAGATGCATTTCTGCTGAGATGCTAAAGCATGTGAATAAACAACAGGGGTTATAAGGTTTGTTAGGAAGCAAGACATTCTCCGTCTATGCAACATTTATCACTGCATGTATGAGAAGCATTACTGAGACACTAAAACTGGAGAAATATGTTCCAGTTTTGAGCCACTAGAATACAGTGTGATATTTTGAACAAATCTAACTTCATCATGAAGCCGGAGAAAGGGACATTACTGTACAGTCTGGAGGTTTGTCCCCGGGGAGAGGCCTGTTCAAAGCGCTGTATCCTGTGTTTGGACAGACTGTGCCGTTTCTTCCACCTGCTGCCTTATTCTTCTTTCCGTATTATTCAGCTGAGCCTAGGAGAGACACCGGGCTTTGTAGCTGGGGCCAATAAAAGAAGAATTTCCTGCTGATTACAGCAGTTACAGTCTATCAACAGGAAGGAGGTCGAGCTGAGACAAAGGAGAGGGCAAGAGACCTATTGAGTTATCTCATTAGGTCTAGTGTCTGAAAAAATAAAAAATGTTAATAATTAAACACAGAGAGAAGCAAAGGATGCATAGCAGCAGGAAAGGTAGGTTTGTCAACAAGCATATTTCAAAAAACCCTCAGTATGACATATGGTAAGCCGTTATGGAGAGCATTATCGTACAGGACAGATGGAACAAAGTCATTAAAAGTGATCGGAGCATATAGTACATTTTTAACAAGCTTTTGCAGACATGCTACTGTTTTCTATCCACTATTGCATCTGTGTGTGGTTGTGTAACACAGGATGTCTATCACAGCATAGGGTGAAGCAGCTAGTTATTGAAGCTGGTTTGGAGAAAATGATCATTAAAGGTGGATTAATTAAAGGAGGCATGGTTAGGAGGGGCAAAGGTGGGAGAGGAGGATGAAATATAAGAATCTCTACATAATCCAGCTCAGCCAGCAGGAGACCTGTTGTTATACTAATAACAACTTACACAAACACACAAAACAAAAAAAGTAGTTTGTTTGTTATTTGAAGATCTAAATACAGAAGTACAAGACAACATCCACGTGTTATCTGTCCAGTTTCTATTTCTGATAAAGAAATACGTGTCAGGGTCAGTGGGACCATGACAGTCCTCCACCTTGATGATCTGCACAAATGCACAAAAAGTTCTCTGATCTGCTCTGAGTAAGTGGTGATGAATATGAATGACAATATTAATATAGATGAGAACAAATGAATATTGATGAACCCAGTTTCTCCTCCCTCTGACTGATGGTGTCAGGGCAAACAGTGGAACTAATCAATCACATAGAACAACCACATGACTGGCAGGCAGGTACATCACACACTTCAGGATATATAGTCCCACATTACACACACACACACACACACACACTTGTATAAATGCACGTTGAAGTTTAAGTTTGATGTAAAATCACAGCCAGTGTATCAGTGAAACTCTTGGCCAATTGACATTTGCATCTTTAACACAGTAATTAATAAGCAATGCTTCTTGCAACTGGTGCATTTGAAGCTGTGGTAAACAAAATGTCATCAATGCATCTGACCTGACAAACTAATAGCATCACTCCAGGATGTTTGCTGGGATGATAAATGACATGCAAAACAAGCACATGCATTTTCTTTAATGGTTTCATTGTCATTAAACTGATTAATGAGTCATGCCAGACAGATGGGAGATGAACTGATGGACATTAAATGTTGAGGTCACAGGTCAAAATTCCCTCTTGACCCAGTGACCGATCTATCCGAAAGCTTCAGAAACCTCACGCTGCTTTGAGCTTTTTGGCATTAACCAGCACTCAGTCCCCTCAGTTTTAACTTCCCTCGGAAATGAAAAGCTTCCTACAAGCTGTAACCACTCAGTGCTTCATTACAGGGCTAATGCAGCGTCTCCTGTTCCTACAGCTGTGGGATCATTTACCACCTCTTTACCTTGAGCTTCTCCCCATTTACCCCAGGCCTCCCATCCCCAGTAATGAGTGAAGAAGCTCCAATGGCTGCATGGATCACGCTGTTCCCTCACCATCTGTGGGATTTTGACTGTGCAGCACTCGATCCCTTCAAAAGGGAAACGAGTCTTAGTCGTAACTACAATGTCTGCATAGACACCTGCACATTATTGCATTATTTCAGTGTAATGGGGAGTTCAGAAGTGAAATACATATCACATTTTTACTGATGCTAAAATGCCTGGATGGTTATTTTAAAAGCCAACCTCCAAAGGTAACATGTTATAAATTCAAATGTCATATTTTGCTTGTTTAACTACAAAATACCACAGTTAAAGAGTCAGTGTGCCAAGATGAAGGTCCTGCACATAGCCCTCTGAACAAACAGTCATAGCAGCGGTAACAAACCTTTCAGCCAACATTAAGCAAGAAATGATGAGCTCGCCGTCTAATCAAGCCACTGAAACCTTTTTTATAGCATATCTTGTTAGAGAGTCATTTATTTTTATGACGGTATTGTGAGTGTTAAGAACATAAGAAATAAATAAGAAAAGTTTCCACTGAGAAGGACGACAAAAGTTCTTAGACTGTGTGTAAAAGCCCAACGCAATGATTTGTGTTCAGCCTAGAACGCAGTTATGCATTTCAGCTGTTTAACTTGTATGCATTTATTCACCCCCCCCCCCCGATCTGTTAAACCTGCTACGATCCAAAGTAATGTCCTGTGCCCACTCTGTCAAATGCATGTCACTGCTTTCAAACTGTGAATTCCCACTAACGCCCCACTGTTGCTTCCTGGACCTGTTGTGACAGCGACTGTGTATCTATCGACGGTGGCAGGAATCCCTCTGACAGGTTTAATGGTGAAACGTGTGGCGTGTATCCATGTTGGCAGTGCAGACGGGTGTGACAGGCCCAGAGAGGATTGTTTGTCTTGTGTCATGAAGTGTGTGTGACTTTCCCATAGGGGCGTAGTTCGCATGAAAGAGACACTAAAACCACCAATGTCCCTGTTAATGTCAGGCCAATAACAGAGGAAAGCTCCAGAGTATGAATTAATAGTTTACTAAAAGCAATTGTGCATATAATTGGTCGGTGAGTAATTCAGGGCCACCCAAAACAAAATGTTACACGATCAGCTCTGAGGGGGAACATAATCAGCTTATATGGATGGATCTCTTTTGTTCTAGCCCTTTTTGAAGCCTTTTTAGGCTGCCACAGGTGGCATCTCTCTGGAGTTTAACATTTTCTGCTTTACAATACGCATTTAGCAAACATTAAATGCCCACAATAAGCATTAGCAATAGAAGTATCTATCACGGGCATACATTAACTGGGCATAGCAGACAGAATGTCCTAAATGAGATCATGGACTGGATTTTTTAATTGGTTAATGGTCTCTAAATCCAGACTTGAGCATAAACTGATAGTGAAAGATAGATGTTTTTAAAGTGAGGTACAACATGATCAAACCCTATAAATCAGAATGTTTTCCCTCTGCCTGCTCCGTAGAGCCAATTAGTCAGATGGATGCACAGTGTTATCTTCACTCTGGCTCATCTCCACTACGCAGGCACACAGCCCCTGTAAACCTCTGTGCTCGGATGGGCCCAGAGACCACCATGAAGCTCCATATATCCTCTCATCTGATCACTAATCACACATCACTTAGTACTATTCAAACCTGTAGTCTCTTAACCCTCTTCACACAGTTTTTGCCTTCGACCTCCACGTCAAAGTTTAGATCATGTGTATTTCACATACACGAGTTATCCTGTTGTTTCCATCTCACTTTCTTTTAAAAGTGTGATGCTGTGACAAATGTGACGTACATATAATTGAACATAGATGTTTTTCTACTTCATACAGATTAAAGCTTAAATGAGTGAGATTAAATAAATACAGTAAATAAATGAGGCATGTTAAACAGGCTGAAAATGGGTGCACATTTCTTATTACTGTAAATTTAATGAACTCAATTTAATTTTTAAATTCAATATTCAAAAGTTTAATAGATGAGCAAAATTAGGAGAATTTCAATCAGGGTTATTTTCTGCAGACTTGATCCAAAGCCACAGGGGACATTATACTCTTTGCATTACATTCACTTGTTTCACAGGCAGTGGGACTTTAATACATTGGGGATTTGCTGCACATTAGGGCAACTATCAAAGCAAATTATTGTAATTTATACATTTGGCCATATTTCCAGTTCAACACTAGTCACAATACTGTAATTCACCAGTTCAGTGTCGCTCACTCGCACCATTTTCTGAGGATCATACACCAATGTGGAGTAAATGAGTGACAGACGAATGGCTATGAGTAAAACAGACATAGTCAATAAAACTGGATTCAGGCTGTGCTTTCAGAATAAAACACAGAAACTGCTTCTATTTCTTAAACACATATGTCGAGAGTTCAGTGCCTCCACAGCAGCACCAGCATATTCACAGTATGTGCGGGTCTGTTTTGGCTGAGTTTAAGGTGGAACTTGAGGTTTTGTTCTTTATGCAATTACTGAACTTATTATATTCATCTATTTATTGTTTAGGGCTTTATTTTTATGAGATCATTTTTAGACCAACACCACACAGAGTAATTTGATTTATCTTTTTATTTGGCCTTTTTTTTTTCAGGAATAATGATTAATATAATTAAGCACATTTAAAACCAGTAACGTCAGTACATCTGTTGCATTTAAATAACTTTGTCAGTAAAATGTTAGTGACTTCAAAGGCATCAGGGACCATATTATACCACTTAAGAGGAGAAAGAGTTTTGTACTTTCAGAGCACAGTGTGTTGCTGTGATTGAAACTCTCACCTTACTCTTTTCTCAACGAGTGTCACACTAATGTCCTTTAACGCAAAACTACACTGAAACGAACTCTTTCAGCATAACAAAGGAAGAGAAAGCAGCATGTAACCAAAGACCTCATCACACCAGACACTGTCATGTAGGTCACTGATTTACAGTTAGTTTTGCTCATGAAAACATCCTGCAGTGATGTCAACACTGTTGACATGTTCTGACACCGTTCGTATTTGCACTACAAACCCACACCCCATGTATGGGACTCCGTGTGGTTGGGACAGATGTTCACTTCCAGCGACGTCGCCCCGTCAGAGCCTGGGAACTTGTGTGCCGTCTCGCTTATATTTTGTTCACACATATCCAATGCCGTCAGTCGGAGGGGCCGGGCGCACACCCGTGGGACTGTGGGTGGGAGGGGTTGGTGTGCCTGGTGCAATGTCTCTGCCTCTGCCCTCTTCCATGTCCTATTGATGGTTTAAAGGGTCTGTGTTAGAGGTCACCCCTTCGGAGGTAGCAGGGTCAAACTGCATCTCATGAATATGGAAGAACACTGGACTCAGGGGACCATCTGGACTGTTTTGCTGGAAACTAAACAAATGAGCCTGCTGAGAGGGTGCCATATTTGTGTAATTACTGTGGAGTTCCCAGGCCTAAACAACAGTACTCACTGTTTTTCCCTTTGCAATCAGTATCTGCAGGTGGATTAGACTAAACTGAAGCTGAGAAATGTTTTGCATTGCTGTTTTCACCTATTTTTGGGCCCTACTTAATTAACAGTGCATTGAAATTGCAACTGATTCCTGCACATTTCATGATAAAAGAGTAAACACTGTTGTATTTTTCAATGTAGAGTTTGTTGTACAGTAAGAAATGTCTTTGTGCAGGGGTCTCCTGGTGGCTTAAGACGAGCTAAGGTTATTATTGGCTATATAAAAACAAAAAGTCATGTTTCATATGAATGGGTATATTGAAATCGCTGAACGTAGTGCAGACGTTATGCATAAGGCATTTAAATTAGCATACTGTAAAGCAGCACATCAAATTTAAGAGACCAAAACAAGACTTCAAGATGAAGCTCGTTTGAAAGTAGTGGATATAGATTATGGCAGGGTGTAATTAGAGTGTAATGGTGTCCGTGCAACACAATTCAGAATATTTTCAAATATGCAGCCGTTCAGCAGTTTTAGACCCAGTTTTGATACAAAGAGCAATGTCCTCTCTATTGGCTCTGAAATGGAGTCAAGCTCAGGGGTCTGGTGACCTTGATAAGAATCTCGTCCTCTTCACCACAACTTGAACGTGTCATTGTAAGGACTGAAGGTGAATCATAGCAAATATCTTGCTATTGTTCTGCTCTCGTCTCTCCCTCTTTCAGATGTTTCTGTTTCTCTCAGGACTGAACAACCAGGATGTAACAGTGTCAGTGGCTGCATGTTTGTATGTTCGCCTCAAGTGTTTGTTTGGTTTTCATGTTTGAGTGCAGTGAACAATGAGCCTTTTGTCTTTTATAACATCCTCTGAAATCGGTGACCAGAAGTCAATAAAAGCAGAAGCACCATCCTGCAGATTTTCAAAGGGAGCTTGAGAGCGTTCGGATACCTTGTTCTCCTGAGAGCACTGTCTGAAGGCTTGTTGATGTAGAACGTAAGCTCTCTAGCACAAAAGGTGGAATATGGGAGGTGTGGGTGTCATTCTGGATCAAATTCTGTTTCATCTAGCTGAATATTGACTGAGATTGAATCTTTTCAGCTCTATATTTAAAAATGACCTCATGTATAAGTTTATCCAAAATTTATGCATCAAACAATTAAATTACTTTGGAAAAAACTGTAAATTAGTTATTGCCTGTTGTATTTTTACTGACACGTAGCTGAAGTTCTCTGAACAGTTTGAAATCATTTGTAGATGCATTAAGATGCACAAAGCGAAAACAAACGCACAGACAGACCGTAGCGTATGTTGTCTGTACTTTACATAGATGCATATGACGATGGAGGCAAAGAATAGAAAGCTTCAGAGGCACGAGCCTGGAGCCAGTCTGTCAGGCTGAGTGGCACTAAATACTCGAAGCATGAATAAATCACCACAGTTTGACCCATTTAAATACCAAATGGAACCATATTCTCCACTGGGGAACTACAGTCATGCTTGAACATAGTGCCTCATTTCCATGATGGAAGCAAGTTGCCACTGGTAGACAGTGGGTGTCATAGTTTCATGCGGCTGTCTTGAAAATACTTCTGGCATAATTGCGTTGCCTTTGGCTCTGGGTCAGATGAACAGAGATGTCTCTGGCTGTAGCCTGGGTGATAGCACAGTAATCTAATGATACAGCAACCCTGATATGATCTCTCCACACTCAACATTTCTCAACTCCAGAGGCTATAAGAAAATTCTCAGTCATGCATTTTTTATTCAGCCTCTCTACTCCCCATTGTATAATCCTCCAGCCTCCATCTCTAATTGGTCATGGAGTTGCTCGACAGCAAAGTCTTCATAAACTGCTCTGCTGGCTAATTTAAACCAACTGGCGCACTATGAATTGGAAAAGCAACAGCATTTTTTCAGCTAAATGTTTGGCCTTACATTTGCCTGTTTCCTACACTGGTATAATTCTCTATGCGCTGTGGAGTAACCAAGTTTCCCAAGGACAATCATCAATGACCCTGACTGACCAGAGTATAAATGTCTAATGAGACACCTTCGGTTTTACCAGTGTCAGGTGTACAGACGTAGATTTCGTTGAGATGGTTTCCACCTGCTACCACCACTGTCTGTATGACTGTCCCAGAGTGGGTGTCATGTCTTGTCTGAGGAGCTGATTAATATTTAAATTTCATGTTAGTCTAGCTGTGGTGAGTGACAAGAACCACACCACAGGAAGGGAAGAAAACAGGCCTGTGGTAAGCAAAGTGGAGCTCCGACTGGATATTGCTACCAATAGGAACCTGAGACCACTAGTCTTATTATTTCTGCAGTACCTGTGTTGTATTTGTATTATTTGCAAATAGTACAAGAATGATTATATCTTGAGAATGACAATGAACTGGAATCATCCAGGAGCTGGTATGAAACAATACATGACAACAAACGAAGTCTTTTTAGTGTCTCTTCTATGCAAACTGCATCTCTATGGGAATGTCACTCACAGAGAAAATTAGTTTCACTGGAGCAGGTGTGGTCTGCTGGATGCCACCAAAAACACAGCAGCAGGGAATACCCCCGAGTCAGCGTAATAGTATTTTAGTCATTTTTAGACACATGTTTTAGTGGCTGAAAAAGGGCAGCTAAATGTGTGCCCTTGTGTTTAAAAACTATTAAACACTGACTCAGATTGCACCAAAGGGCATTGAATCAAAAGAGAATAACTGAGCAATATTTCTTAAATAGTTATCTGTTCAACTGGGTGATAGAAAACAAGGCCTCTATCACCGAGGGACTTCACAGAGAGAGAGAGATGCTGTAGAGCCATCTACAGCCTCTAGCTGTGCATAAATTTGTTGAGTTTAGATCTCGGGTGAAGTGGCCATGAAACTTACATTGGAATAATTGCAATGGGCACGGGAGATAAAGCTGCAAAATATAGAAAATACCATTTACTATTGTGAGGCAGAATCATTTCATGTATGGTAGAACGTTCCTAGAAAGTGGCAATTAGGCTCAGCTAAATGGACTAAAAGGAGATCCGGGCGGAATGGAGCATCCTGTGAGACCTAACGTTGTATTAATGTGCTGAGAACGTAAGGTTGATAGTTTTATATAACTACATGTTTTCCTCTGCAGTGGTGAGAGGTTTACAGTAGAGATGGCTCAGCTGTTCTGTGAAACCTGCTGCACGCTTGAATCAGCCATTGCAAAACTGAAAGCCAGGGTTAGAGAAGCCTGGCCACATCACTTGTTTACTCAGAATGACATTTGCTAATTATTTAAGTGAAATGAGACTTGTCAGTGTTGCAACATTGCTTTAAAGAGCAGGCTTTATCGATTTCACTTAATGACACTCCTTTTTTAAAATCCCAAAAGCTTTCCAATTACTGCACTGAATCCTGCAGCTGCAACTTATCCCAAAGCTGAACGACCTGATCACCTTCATGGATGGAGTTCAAGACTCTCCAGCGCATTTTACCACGGTATTTTTGATGCAGATCTCTGCTTTATTCTAAGGCTTTTGCTTAAAAGTGTAAATAGTAATAAGGCAGTTTTGTCTATACCAAGTACAATGACAGCAGCTACTATCGATCTAACAATTAACAGCTTGTTGTGTCTCAGTTGGGCAGTTCCATAATTGGTTCCCCTGCATGTGAGGAACTTGTTCCATTTGTTAAAACACACTTCAGGTAGACTCCTGTCTTCTTGTCTCATCTTCTTGTCCTTGACACTTTCTACCCACTCATCCACCTCCTCTCTGTCTCCATCTCTTTCTTTATAAAATCTGTGTAATTTATAAGGGCTAATAGCTTCCCACTTCACGCTCTTTAACTTTCCATGTATTGATATTACCCAGCCAGGAAATGGAGCTAAATGATCCCATTTACCAGGTGACTTTAACAGTCCATAGGATTTACCCTCTGAAGGAGACTCCTTTACACATGTGCAGCTCGTGTGCAGAGCACAGATGCTGACAGATCTATTCCAGTGACAGTAGCTTATGCACACACACATTTAATTATGCAGACATTAACATTGTGTTATAGAAATCATTCACTACGATAGACCCTTTTTTCTATCTACAGAAAACTATGGCAGTGTAAATAACCTGCAGTATACACCAGCACAAAAAGACTATCAGTGCTCTCAAGATAAGTGAAAATTAGGGGAAAGGCAGACAAAGAAGTATTTAATGGGACAACAGAGTAAAAGAGGCCACCCAACCCCCTTCTCCCCCTTCACCCAAATAATACCCTCAGAGAAAAGACTGGTAAACCACTTCATCAGCCCCCAGCACATCAGTCCTGCCATATATGGACAAAATTGGGTGAGGCAGAAGGGATAGAAAATTCCATGACTCCCTTCACTTCTTCTCCTAATGCAAATCCTCTTCCCCTCTGGTCCTAATCACTCCAATATGGTTTTTATTCACCTTGCTGCTTCCCAAGTGGGGCAACCTAGCCCATCATTTAACCCAATGCTATGTGCTCACTGGGCACTTTTTTTTTCTTGCAGGAAAGCACTGGCAGGCAGCAGGGATAAACTGCTTTGGTGTGATGAGGGAGAAAAAAGTGCTGTGTGTGGATACTGTATCTTTGACAACATCTCATCCTCCTGACAGAAAATGTGCAGCGCTTCTTTGAAAATCAGAGACATTTTAAAGTTGAAGCACCCAGAGCAGCAGAACAAAGAAGTGGAGTGTTTTGAAGAAGAAAAGGTGCTGGGTAAAGTGCTTTTGTAGAGACAGCTGCTTCAGCTCCACACACATTCTGTCTCTATTGAAAATGTCTGAAAAAGGCACTGATGCTCAGAGACCTAGTGGGCACAAGGCCTAACATTATCTTCAGGATTATATCCTCCCCCAGTCTCTGCATGTCTGTCATGCACATATTAGCAGCAGTGCCAGTCACTCTGCCACCAGAATCAGTAAAAAGACACATTCTGACTTCAAGCCTGAGACAGAGCATGTAGCTAACAAAGAGCAGTTGTCTTTGTTCAGCTGGTGCAGGAGAGGGAGGGGTGAACAAGAAGGGATAAGGATGGAGGATGGGGGAGAGACACACTGACTACTTTTCTCGGTGTGAACACAAAAAGGGCCAAGATGCAAAATTCCCTCTATAATCACACACACATTTGGGGCTATCTTTGCATATTATTAAACACCGCCGTCTAATGACGATTAAATCAATTCTTTACACGAAATATATAATATAATGCAATTCACTATATAATCGTGGTTTAGCATGCAGTGCAGTTCTATTCTTAAGGGATGTGTTTAACTACAGTCATGCTACAGTATACGGTCATGCCTATAGGCACCATGAGGCTTAGTCACAGCGGAGCTCCGAGCTAAATGCTAATGCTGTTACACTAATATGTTGATGTCAATTAGGGCTATAATGTCTCTATGTTCACAGTTTGTCAGTATTTTCTAATTAGCAATAAAGACTAAGCACAACTGAGCCTGATGAGAATGACCTTAGGTTAGACCTTAGGTGCCTTCTCAGTGCCTTCCTTTGGATCGTTCATCAATATTTGAGTTGTCACTTTTTACATCTAATTTAAAAACCTTTGTGTCCTGCACATGGTGAGTTTTGACACATGGCAGTAAATGTCCTGATTGTTCTTATATTGATGTTTTATTTGTTTGTTTTATGTCCTTATGTATTGATCTGGTGTGAAGCACTTAGGTGACCCAGGTGTTATTTGCACGTATTATCTACATAAACATTTGATTGATTGATCGACCATGATGGACTGGTGACCTGTCCAGGGTGGACCCCTGCCTTTCACCCAAAGAGAGCTGGGATAGGCTCCAGCAGATCCTGGGACCCTGGTTAAGGAATAAGTGAGTATAGATGATGGATGGATGGATGATTGATCGAGCGATTGATCAGTATCAACATTGTGACATACAGTGTGTAACAACCAAAACGCCGTAGCTCAAGTCACATGCTCCTCCTCAGCATGAAATATAAAGAAGTGCTGTGTTGTTGTGACCTGCAGAAAACTCAAAAAACAAAATAAACTTATTTCATTTTCAGCTCAGAACCTTTCTGTCTTCCTCTCTGGAGATGCAACACAGCCTGTATGGTTTCATGATTTCAACATACTGCTGATAATTATTTAACGACGAGACGCAGATGGTAAAGAGATCTTTAAAGCTGTGCTGTCTTACTTTGCAATGGATTGCATGGAGCAGAGTTTACTTTTCCTTAACATGATTGCTCAAAAACACACTCCATTAGTCGACTTCAAGCAGTTTCCTTCTTCTCCCTGGCAAAACATCAGTGATGTAAAAGATGCTGATGACACATGGCAATTAAATATTAATGGTTATTTTTCGTGGGGATGAGCTAAGAGGAAGAGCAAAACTTGCCTGGTTAATGTTCTTGTTTGAGAGGGAAGATAAGAAGAGCTGATAAATAAAATTGATTAACAAGAGGTTATTATTCCACTATTCAGTTCCATTACAAACTGGTACGCTGAAGAACGATTACCGTTATTAATTTGTTTTTGCATAAAGCAAATGAGTACAAACAGCTAACTCACAAAGTCATACACACAGGCTTCAGAAACTATTTTAATTTTCAATTGTGTCTAAACAAATCAGGCAAGGCGTGTGTTCGACAAACCCAAATGAAAGTCAATCCCCAAGAGCTCCTACTAAATTGCTTTGCTCAGGAGCAATTATAAAGGGATCTGTTGATTTTGTTGTTAAGTGGCTCTGATTGGTTGCGGAGAGACAGGCACTAATGTGGACACTAATGCAAAGTGACATGTGTAACAGGAGTCAGGACCTCATCACCTCTGTGGTTGTTAAGTCCGATCCTGCTAAGACATGTCACGTTCATGCTCACCTTGAGCCTTGGCAGTGCAACTGGATATAAACATTTGGTGCCATCGCTGCTAAAAGAGCACTGGCCGACATTTCTACACAAGACAGTTCACAAACAAACAGCATGGACAAAACATTTCACTCTATTACAAAACAGTGTGTGCCATATTTTTAGCTGCCCAAGCTGATTCCCCCCCCCACGCACACACATCTTATAATAAAACAAATTTGATATAACATGTTAATAAGTGTACTTCCCCAAACTTTTAACTATTCCTTTAAATGTGTACATTATTTCATAATTTCATAATAAGATGTAAATCTACTATATGAAGCCAGGTGACAGCTACAGGGGAACAAGAAAACCAGTATCTATACAATCTATAACAGTCCTATACATGAGTCCTGACATGAATACAACCTTAGGGAAGCTTATAATGTTGAGACTGAGAGCTGCCGACTCAACTCAGGAGTGAATTTCTAAGGCTGTAGTTTGTACTTTTGTTGTATTGGGCTGCATTATATTGTGCTTCTTTTTCTGTTCCTGCCCCATGTCCGAAGCTTCATTTGTTCCACCTATCATGCTGGAGGGGAGAAACGGAGATTTAGCCCAAGGACAACATGGAATTAGGTTAGGGAAAAGGAAACTGAAATAAAAGTGGAATTGCCAAATTTCTCTGGAAAGTGACGGTGCATGTTATGCACATGTACATGCAAGTGTGTGTGAGCACCTCTAGCTTTGTGAGGACCAGTTTCAGCATAATGCTACAGGGGTGAGGACATTTTGGCTGGTCCTCCCTTTCTCACACCCCTGTTTGAGGGTCTTTGAGGGACTTGGTCTCTGTTTAGGTTTGAGCTCGGGTTTGGATTAGGTGTTAAGGTCTGATGGTTACGGTTATGGCCTTGAATGGATTTTGTTTACGAATATCTTCACAAAGACTGAAGTACAAGTGTGAGTGTGAGTGAATCTACAATTCACCAGCAGTATTTCCTTTAGCCTTGTAGAAGATGGCAGTGATACCAGGGATGGTGTGATAATGACATAATGTCACTAAGAAAATGTGCTAAATTACGAGGACTAAGAAAATCTAATGAGTGTTTCTTTTAGTATATTTAATTATTTAGTTAATCTTAATAAAAGTATCTGGTTCTTGTGTTTTCTAACAGACTTTATATAATAAACTGTGGGTGAACTTGTCGTGATATCTCATCCCTGTGTGTTTTTACCTACTTCTCAGCAGCTGCTTTATTTTCTCCCAGTATTCATCTCATCACTCCCCAGCACTTCTCGTTTGATATTCTACCATCTACAACTGGAAACAAGACAAGAGGAACAACACCTTGTCTTCTCTTCGGCTGAGCGTAATGCGGCAAAATGTTGAGAAGATTTGAGAAAGGTAAAATGGGGGGCATGCATTTCTGTGTGACTGGTTTTCCCAGATGGTCATGTGGAGGGAGCTGTGTGATCGGAGATCTAATAAACCGGTGGATATGCTGCATCGCCTTTCCTGGGAGGGGAACTGTTGCCATGGCAACCTCACCACAAGCACTGCAGGTTAATGGTGGGAAATTATGATTTGCCGGTTGCAACCAACGCTCAGAGTGACTGCTGAATCAACTTTCATCCCTCTGTAGTGGCAGAATGACACGAGTGGTTCCCGCTGTGCAGGTTTTGGACACCACAAAGGGCCTTAGTTCAAGTGTACAACTGACCCTCAGCAAAATGAACGATTCTGTTTCACTAGGAATTTACTGTATGTTTACTCATATATTTGTCGCCCAAAAACACTTTTCAGATTAGGGGTGACTAATGCTTTAGTCGCTCTGTGTGAAATATGCTTATTCACTCTATGCTTATGTACAGCTGAGATTGATGCCACTCTGTTGACTGTACATTAAATATGAACATGGGGCCAGTTTATCTTAGCACGGTGACTCGGAGCAGGTGATAGACTGTAATAAATAATCAGACACATAACCCCCAGTTTTACACCTCAGTTTTTGAAAGTGCATAAACATAAGGCCCATAGACTTTACAGCACAGTGATGCAACAAACCCTGAATGTGTCTAGTGTTGAAATTGCCAGTTCAGATGAGCTCACCTCTGAAACTGTACATCACTGAAGTTTAAACGTATAGATAGATTCATGAAACCCTTTGGGCTGTGGTGTTACAGAGAATTTGGTGATTCATGTTGGCTTTGGTATGTATACACTCACTTCATGTGGCAAAAGTGGACTGCAGATCACACAATACATTGACTGTTTTGTTGAGTTTAATGACTTTTTATTATTTTATTAAAATAATGTCAGTTTGCTGAAACCTGTCTGTGACGCTGTTTCCTGGGTAAGAGAATCCACTTCCTGTTGTTAGTGTGTTGTGTTTCTGTAAAGCTTGTTCACACATTAGCTCTAACACATCTAAACACGAACTAGATTCTCTGTATAACTCATAACCCGTTAATATATTCATGTACCAGTCAAGAAACATCGGCACTGTCAAGTTAGAGACTCCAGCGACCAGAGTCCAATGTTTCCTGGGGCCAGAGCCACATCGTGTCAGATCTGAAGCTGCTGGCTGAGGCTGATCAGAAATATGGTAAGATAGTTATTCACATCGTTCTCAAAGTGATGTAGAAAAGCTAGTCCATGCATTTGTTACTTCAAGGCTAGATTACTGTAACTGGTTATGTCCCAGTATCTCCATAAAAAGCCTCCAGTTAACCCAGAATACTGCAGCTAGAGTCCTGACAGGAACTAGCAGAAGGCATCATATTTCTCCTGTACTAGCTTCCCTTGATTCGGTCCCTGTAAAATCCAGAATAGATCCAGAATCCTTCATACCTTAAAGACCTCATAGTACCATATTATCCCAATAGAGCACTTTGCTCTCAGAGTCCAGGTCTACTTGTGGTTACCAGAGTTTCCAAAAGTAGAATGGGAGGTAGTCTGGGTTCAGGGGGCAGACACCGTCTGTATTTTTAAAGTTAGACTTAAAACCTGCCTCTTTCACAAAGCGTATAGTTAGGGCTGGCTCAGGTGACCTTGGACCATCCCTTACTTATGCTGCGATAGGCCTAGACTGCCCGAGGACCATCGGGGCACTGGCCCCACCACCCTGCACAGTGTTTATTTGTTGTGTATTGTTGTTGTTCTTTTCTCTCTCCTCTGTCCACTCTGGTCGAGGCAGGTGGCCCAATCTGAGCCAGGTTCTGCTGGAGGTTTCTTCTGTTAAAGGGGGTTTTTCCTCTCCTGTCAGCATAAGGCATTTGTTTTTGTTATTTTTGTAACGTGCCTTGAGAGGATTGTATTGTGATTTAACGCTATGCAAATAAAATTGAATTGAATTGAAGCTATAAACTATGCAAACACAAGAGGAACAATCCAGGACAGGTTTGTCTTCCTACTCACAGATTTTCCCGTACACATGGACAAAGCCAAAACTGTGTTAATCCTCAAAAAAAAAAAAAAAGCGTGAGCATGCTCTAACTTCCTGCTGAAGATCAACACAAACAGACAGAACCTGCACATGATTTCTGGAACACTTTCATGTCTTAACACAGAGCTAACACATTTCTTCGCTACAGTACTGATGAAGAACCAGGCTGGCAGCTCCCAAAGCAGCAGCTCAAACAGCAAGTGATGAAATGTTGTCATTTTCACTGCTCCCCTCAGAGAGGAAGGGAGGAGGAGGAATCCAAACAAGTGACAGGTCTGAGAGAAAAGATGTATCTCTCTTTCAACATAGACTTCTGTGTGCAATGGTGTGTGTGAGGACTAGTTTTGGTAGTTTACAGTGGGAGTGAGGACATTTTAGATCAGGGGTGTCAAACTCCAGTCCTCGAGGGCCACTGTCCTGCTTGTTTTCCCACTATCCCTGCACTTGCAGCATCTGATTGACTGACAACACCTGATCCAGGTAATCAGCAGTGAGTACAGCAGGGATAGTGGGAAAACAAGCAGGACAGTGGCCCTCGAGGACTGGAGTTTGACACCTGTGTTTTAGATGTGAAGAGGTTTAGGGTTAGAAGTGGGTTAAGGTCAGGGTCAGGGTGCACTGTAGTGATATGCATTATATCAGTGAGTGTCCTCTCAAAGACTGTGTGTGTGACGTGGCCTTATGTAAATTGTTGAATTTTAGGTTTAGGTAGAAGTATGATGGGGTTATTATAAATAAATATAAATTAGGGTAAATCTTCAAATAATTAATGTAAATCAATGTAACATCCACAAGATGTGTGTGTGTGAGTGTGTGTGTGTGTGTGTGTGTGTGTGTGTGTGTGTTGAGAGTGAGTGAGAGAGAGAGAGACTCATAAGATCCACTTTAAAGTCCATTTCATTTCAAAATGATTATGAATTATTAAATAGCAAGTCATTAAAATTATATCAGCTCTGGATCCATGGCACCCAGAGGTTGTTTGTTATCCTCTCCTCAAATAAGCTTTCCAGATTTTTTTTTTTTCTAACTGATGATAAATAAACTTCAGGCGTGTTGACCCGAGGAGTGGCAATAAACACATTTTACCGAGAGCAGCCACAGAAACATTCAAACAATAGGATCTCACAGGCGGCCACTGGTTCCTCCAATCACTTTCTCCATTATTTGAACTTCGCAGCTCGTGGCCGGCAGGGTGGGACTGTTTTCCGCTGGTGGTGGTGCCAGAGCAGATAGTGAGGTTGTCGGTTTGGGCACCACTGTCCGTGACAGATGCGTTTCAGTCCAGCTGACCTGCATCAGGCAGCTGCTCGTCACTGGAAGCTGCGGCGTGTTCACTTTTGAAGTATCTCCGTGTCTCCAGCACTGGAGCGGGGCAGATCTTCCGGCCGAGGGCTGTTTTCCACAGATAAGATTTCTCCTCTTTCCTAAAGCTGATGGTTTATACTCTAAAACGTAATCTGCAGCCTTAGCGCACCTTTTTCTGAGCTGCGGATACTGCATGGGTCGGAAACAGCAGCCTGCAGCGGTCTTGCAAACGGAGGATACGCCGTTTCAGAGGTGAGAGCGATGTGTTTATTTTACGCATGTGAGGAATATTTGATATATGTGTGTACAAGATGTCTCAGAGCATTTCTTGGATTTTGCCACAGTGGAAAAGGGGGGGGGGGGTGATTTTTCAGTCCATTTTAAAGAGATAAACTCGCAAAACGGATTTCTTAATGTGTGTGTGCTTTTAATAATGCACAACAAAGATGAAATGAAACAACGCGCACTTTCTCCGGGCTGCGGGTCCTCGTGGTATCAACGCAAATAAAAAATAAAAATAAAAAAGACTGTTTTTACAGCTTCAACAAACATTTAATTGAGATAGGAAACAGTCTGAAAATTGCCCCTTTTCATCGATGTCTCGTCGGGAATTATCTGCAATGTATGTGTTGGGTTCATTTCATCACAGTGTATTACAGCTGTATATGCAAAGGCTCTGTGCTCTGCAGTCAATCTATGATTATTATGAACCTCAGTGAGTCTAACTGGACTCACCAGAGATCACAGGGAGGGAAACAAAGAAAGCAGGAGGCAAATCTGTGCTCTTCACCTGAAAGGGTGCAACACTGAGTTTCATTGTCCTTCTGCCATAAAAAAGTGAAATATTAAGTTGCTGGTTTTTAAAAGCTGTTAAACTTGCAGTCCGGCCAGCAGCCCTGACATTTCACTGCACAGTGATACCAGGTTCAACTAACAGTGTGGCGTAACATTTAGGCTACACAAACTGCAGCATCACTACACAGTGCAGAGTGCAGCTCAAACAGCTGAGTAGCAGCTATGGGCTCATGTGCTCCATTAAACCTATTTGTAAGCCCAAGGCTCAGGGAACTGGTTGACGTCTGTGATGAGGACACGGACGAGAAAGACAATTCAGTGTTTCTGCTGGGAAGTTTGGGAAAGCAGTGGGGAGTGTGCATTGTTGGGGTCACCTTTGTCGAGTGGCTTCTGTTGTTTAAACTGCTGCATTACAGTGGCACCTGTTACTGAGATAATGCAAAGATGAAGAAGCCGCTTTTATCAGGACACAATGGTAGTAAAGTTAGGACATTGTTTTGATTACAAAAGGAGGAAAATGTGCATTTGCACCATTAACCTCAGCTACACATTTTGTGTAGTTTATGGAGGTTTGTGAATAAAAGGACAATTGATCCAGATGTCACCCAGTGAACCAATGATATTAGAGCCTATGAGCCTGTGGCACCTTCCCCCAGTCCTCACTATGCTTAATGACGTACCTCCTCAGCTAGTGAGGAGGAGTGTGAGAACATGCCAAAACAAAGGCAGGACTTGGTGTGTCTGTGTGTGTTTCACCAGGAGTCATTGTGAGTCAAAGAGCTACAGCATGTGCTGGTGCTGTGGTTCCCACAGCAGTGGTGGGAGACAGGGGTGCCACAGCTTGACCTTCTCCCTTTGTGAGCAGGATCTGAAGGGGAACGTGGAAACGCCATGGGCCGTTGAGACATTTTGTCAAGCTGTTATGACCGAGTTAGTTTTTTTGCCATCGTTTTATCAGCAGTAAACTTGAATGTTAATCTGTATTTTTATGCTTTTGAGCATAATCAAACATTTTACCGCTGCAGATCTTTAAAAAGTGTTTTGAAATGAAATCACACAGGGCTGGTATCAATAAAAAAAAAGGTAATGCACAGGTAAAGTTAACCAAAAACCATAGAAACACCCATAAAAACTCATTTCTGACAGTACATTTTAAAAAGAACATGCATAATGTTTTTGGTTTAAGGGTCAAGCTTAATCTTCCTTGACCTCTGCATTGTTTCAAATACGATTCCCCCAAGATTAGACACTTCTGCACTGTCAGTATGATTGATCAATGCTCCAGTGACAACAAATTGGCCTTTCACAAGCCGTGCAACTGTAAGGAGGTGCAGGGGAAGAATGAGAGGAGAAAAAATAAAAGCCAGAGAAGAAAAATTGTCTCAAGATCCATCTGAGCTCCACAGGGAAATAAAGCAACCATATAAATTTGCAGTAAATAGAAATAGACAATTTGCCGCTCTGAAACTTTTAAACCTCAATGGAGTCTGAAAGAATGTGGCATACTTTTTTTTATTGAATATATAGTATTGGATCTTGTGTTTTTAGTTCATCAGTATCCTCATGTGGCCTTCTAAATGAAGGATGGCTCTCCTCCTTCACTTTCTCTCTTCTTTCTGACTGAGTGGACATGCATCCTTCTCTTCCTCAGCACTTCACCTCTGTGATTAGCAGCTGCACCAAAGCCCTGTGTGATCTGAAGTGAAACACTTGCATACTAATGGAGCCCGAGCAGGAAGTCTCTCAGGCAGGCCAGCCCAGCGAGGACATGGAGAAAACATCAGGCAGCACGACTCAACTTTCTAGCACCACATGAGCTCTGGGTTGAAACTGGGATGTTTGGTAGCTTTAATGTAGAGCTCTAACTATATTACCGCAGGGTGGTGTATTGCTGGGAGCATATGGTTGTGCTGACCCGTTATAGTGTAAGCACTATAACTATACCATGTATGTATCCTCAGTCACTATATGGTTTTATGTTGCAGTCACTTTCTTGTACCCCTTGTACACTTTGGCATATTCCTTTCGCTGCACCAGGCACTAATATCTGTCTTCTCATGTCTTCTCATTTGGTTATGAAACAGACATGCCGGTGGCATGGCCGTTGCTATGGTGATGGCATGTCTGTAAGCCTGTTGTGTGGCTGCTGATTCGGAAACACTGCACCTAGTGAAAGGGGCCTCAGAATTAAAGGGGGGGGGGTCATTACCCTCTATAAAAAATGATGGTGTGCTATCAAGTGACGTTCCTCCTGGTTGCACCAGCGGCACATGATGGACTGTGGTATTAGTAGCATTACACTTAAATAAATACAAGGTTGATCTGAAATGACTTCACAGCAACTGAAGAGACTGAATTCTGACAAGCCATCCAAAGCAAACGATCTTTCTTTTTAACGCTTTCCACTGAAAACTGTGACGGCTGCCTGCGTGCACAAAGACCTGCGCTGCACAGATCTAAATAGAAAATTTGCCTGATTGCAAGTTTGTGTTCCCTTAGTGTCTCTGATTATCTTCATTGTTCCTTGTTTCACCCATAGATTCTATGAGGCCTTAGCATGAAGCAGACAAAGCTCATTATGTTCCACAATTACATCTTGCTGGCTTGCTACCTCAGGGTCAGTGATCCTCTGAAGGTTTATGGGAAATGAATATCAGCTTCTGTAGATGGATGTTTGTAGATGTGGGTGTTTTACATTCAATGTGTACTTAGATTAAAACCTCACAAGGACTGGGTGAGCAAAGACAGTAAATCCCTCATGCTGGAAGCTTCAATTCAGACAGTCAGCTGGATAATGCCAAGCTGTTGAGGGATTTTTTTCCAGTGGGCTGTGTTTTCATGCGTGACATAGTGTGAGAGGAAAATAAATACTGGAAACACTCCGAAGTTTATATTTTGTGACAGTGTCGATACATATGTTTGCATATTAAACGTAGTCTCTGCTGTCTGCTGTTTCAGCCAAGAGATGATTAATAGATTTTCAGAACACAGGTCCTGGTACACAACTGGTGCAGTCCTGCTTTGGCAACGAGAGAATTAATCTCAGACCTAATCTCTGTAGCATCCCAGAGAACAAGAGTTCACGAAGGTGTTGTCCCACCAAAGTGATTCTGTACTGCTTGATGCTATAACAAACCTCATTCCCTCTGAGGGGCGATGCAGTGAGATCTCCTCTGTGGGAGCTCTCAACATGTTTTGAGGCAATAATTGTAGCATACACTTGTGAATTCTGACAGTTTTATTTGTGCTCTAACATTTAAATCTAAAACAATCTGTTCCCCACTCTTTGCCCTTTAAATGTCATTAATCCTTTGTTATACTGGATCTAAATAAGGTAGTCCTTCCATGTGCTGTGCTGTGCTGCAGGAGATGACATGTCATGTAATCAAAAGGGAAACTGTGAATGAGTTGGGACAATCATTTTATATTTGTGTTGTTTCAGACAACTGCTTAAAGAACTGGGCACACACATGAATATACTGTGTACAAAAAAAAAAAAACAATATCATTTACATGAAAGTTATTTTCTGGACAAAATAAAGTATGTGTGACGTTGATGTCTATGTACAGGTTATAGACAATCTACACACGCTGTAGCAAAGTGGCACTGGGCAGGAGCTAAGAGCAGCAGGCTGTTCACCAGTTTGAATTCCTGGACTAGCACTGGGTTTGTCACAGGTGGGATGTGTTTGGCTAGTGAAGTTTTGCAGTAAAACATAAAGGCATCCTTAAGGACAATTTTTAACTCCAACTACTTTAGGCGATTTGATTTGCAGCCAACAATAGGTATCTGTGGATATTCTTGGCAGCTTGGAAGTCTGAATTTGTGTACTACAGTGATTATGAAGCAGACCATCAGTGAGAAAGACCATATGTGCTCAGCAGAGCTTCCTTGGGTCAATGAGGTCAACACAGAGAAAGGCAGGAACGGATGCAAACCCCCACCGTGCTGCTAGGCTGCCAAAAACCTGATGGCAGGTGTCTGAGTTTTCTAGCCTCGGCATGAAATCAGTGATTACTCTGCCTGTCTCCTCTGATTTAATACTCGAGCAGTGTAACACATGGAGGAAGAGAGGGGACAGACAAATGTATTACCAAACTAAATATTTCTCCATATATCCACAAGCAAGTAGCCCTTTGACAGACGAATGAATGGATTATTTGATAGATTGAATGATATGTGATTAAAGGCAGAATGAGGTGCTGCATGTTCAGCGGTTATTCCTAATCAGGATCTATGAATAGAGTCAGTAAGAGGCCCAGGTCCCTACAGTCCAGACACACTGAGGAAATCAGATCAGTTAGAGTGTGACCGGGTCATCGCAGACAGCAGCCACCTGATTCCAGGCACCACATGCGTTTAAAAAGCGACAAACACATAAAACACTGCTGCAAATTTAATATATTTGATTTACCTCCTTTCAGCAAATTTGAAGCTGCTTTTGCCATGCAGTGCGACTCTTCTTGGACTGTTTACGTTTTTAAAAGCAGTCTCGTAATGGTGTTTGCATAGTCCAGTGCTCCATCGCTGTTTGTTGAGGCTCCTTTTTATTATTCTACAAGCAATGGGAATGAAAAGCTGCGAGAATGTGTCAACACATTGTAGGATGTGAACACAACACATGAAAGGAGAGTGAAAACAATCTGTATCTATTTAATGTTAATATTGGAGGAACTTGTCAGGTTTGATGTGAAGCTAAATTAGATGCAACTGTTTTTTTCCTTGTTGCACACACACACACAGCACACACACAAATACACATGTACATGCATGCACACACTCACACACACACATTCTGTGCAACCTCTGTTTATTTATGAGGATAAATGTGAATTTCTGAGAGACTCAGGCTACAAGCCGACACAGTTGTTTAGTTTGCGTGAATGTAACCAAGACTTTCTCTTTCTCTTGCTAAACTATTGTACAAGCTGATTATTCTTTTGGGTTGTTTAGGTAATTGATGTGCATGATATTAACATTCATGAGGCATTTATTTGTTCAAAGTAACTAATCCCCGATTCTTCATCCCATTTGCTTATGTTGTCAAACTTGCTTTTGGAAATACAGTCAGTGTCATCATCCCGAAAGGCCCTTCCAGCAGTCGGTGTCATGGAAACAACAAATTAAAGCGAGGTGTAAAATATGACTCTTCCTTTCGGGGCTTAGACTGTTAGTCCAGTCCAGTCCAGTCCAGTCCAGTCCAGTCTCTCTCTGCTGGTCTTGGTGTGACCAAACTAGAATAATGACAATGTGCATGCAGCCACGGGACCAGCACTTAAAAATGTTAAACTCACTTCACATCTGTATGAGAGCTTCCCATGGGTCTGTGGTAGTAGTGGGTGATTAACAGTGGAGAGCTCACACTTCCTGTATATTAAGCCTGTTGTGTAATGGGCTCACAGCCAGAGTTTTTGGCTTTGTCCATGTGCTCGTTCAAGAGGATCACTGATACCAAGCTGGTATGCAGATAATCTACCAAGCGCAGAGAGAAAAAACATGTTGGTAATCTCTGAGGAGACAGATACGCAAAACATCAGGGAAGCAGAGCTAATGTCTATCCCATCTTCTCACATGCAGTTCACACTGTACCAGCATTTTGTATCACTCTGTGTAAAATAAATGAACATTTTCCTTAATGGAAGTCAAATTCTATATATATTGCACAGAGATTTCCTCGTTGTAGAGTATTTGGCATGGCCTGTCTCACCCAATATTATTTAGAGATACATAAGTAGTTTTTCTCAAACGATTTATTCTGCCCTGTTAGACACATCAATTTAGTCTCATAAGTATCTGTGGTTTGGCACTGTGGAAAACTTGCCATTTGTTACCCTCTGCAAAGAAACAAGTGTAGCTCTCTAATTTCTTTGTCTTTTCCACTCCTTCACTAGTGTTTTACTTTCTACCAGATTATCAAATATGTCTTTATAATATAGAATAGATAATATATCTTTGCTAAATGTTTTAACAACTATCTTGTTCTCTGTCTTCTTTAGATTTAAAGCTGTGGTGTGGAAGTGAGGTGAAGTTTGGACCAGATGCTCTTTGGGCCTGCCTTCTGCAAATACTTTCCTCTGGCTTAGAAATCACCACTCACTAAAAGACCTACAGCAGCTAGCTGGAAGACTGATGCTCACAAACCTTCTCTTCATACATTTCTCCTGAACACTGCCTCTCATCTAAGCTTCCTATAAGCCAGAGAGTGCAGACAACATGGCTCTCAGCTCTCAGCCTGGGCCTCCTTTAATCTGGCTCTACGTGGGATTGCTTCTTTCCTTTCTGTCACCCGTACACGGCAAAGAATGTCCTCGTTTGTGCGTTTGCGAGATACGTCCTTGGTTCACCCCCCAGTCGACCTACAAGGAGGCAGTTACAGTGGACTGCAATGACTTGAGGCTCACGCATATCCCTACCAACCTGTCGACAGATACCCAGGTGTTACTGCTCCAGAGTAATGCCATCACACACACCAGTGGAGAACTGGAGGCACTGTTCAACTTAACAGAGTTGGACCTGTCACAGAACAACTTCAGCACTGTGGAAGCAGTTGGCCTCACAAGCATGAACCATCTGACCACCCTGCATCTAGAGGAGAACCAGATCAGTCAGCTGCCAGACCACTGCCTGGGAAACCTCTCCAACCTTCAGGAGCTCTACATCAACCACAACCAGATAGGTTTGATTTCTCCCCATGCATTTGCAGGCCTGCACAACTTACTGCGTCTTCACCTCAACTCCAACAAGCTCCAAGTCATAGACAGCCGCTGGTTTGAAGAAACACCTAACCTTGAGATTCTCATGATTGGGGAAAACCCAGTGATTGGCCTCCTAGACATGAACTTTAAACCTCTAGGAAGCTTGAGAAGTCTGGTTCTAGCTGGCATGGACCTCACTGATGTTCCAGCAAATGCATTTGTAGGTTTGGATAACCTGGAAAGCATTTCCTTCTATGACAACAAATTGGTCAGAATCCCTCAACTTGCACTTCAGAAAGTCCCCAATCTGAAGTTCTTAGATTTAAACAAAAATCCAGTTCACAATATCCAGGAAGGAGACTTCAGGAACATGCTACATCTGAAGGAGTTGGGAATAAACAATATGATGGAGTTAGTGTCTATTGATCGCTTTGCACTGGACAACTTACCAGAACTGACGAAGCTGGAGGCCACAAACAACCCTAAGCTGTCTTATGTTCACAGGTTGGCCTTTAGGGACATGCCCTCCCTAGAGAGCCTGATGCTCAACAATAATGCCCTCACTGCCCTTTACCAGCACACGGTGGCGGTGTTGCCTAATTTGCGAGAGATCAGTCTGCACAGCAACCCATTGCGCTGTGATTGCGTCATTCAGTGGATGAGTTCTAACAGGACCACTGTACGCTTCATGGAGCCCCTGGCCATGCTGTGCAGCTCCCCACCAGAATTCAGGGCCCAACGGGTTCGAGAGCTAAGGCTCCTGGAGTCCCCTGAGCAGTGCCTCCCCCTCATATCCCATGACACCTTCCCTAGCCACTTGAACTTGGAGTTGGGCATGAGCGTCAGTCTCGACTGCAGGGCTATGGCTGAGCCAGAGCCAGAGATCTACTGGGTGACTCCTCTTGGGACAAAAATAAGTATAGACACTGTGTCAGAGCGGTACCACCTGAGCAGTGAGGGGACCCTGCGAGTGTCTCATGTGCAGGTGGAAGATTCTGGTCATTACACCTGTGTGGCCCAGAACACAGAGGGGGCTGATACACGAGTCGCCACCATCCGTGTAAATGGAACCCTGCTTGACAGTGCCCAGGTGATGAAAATCTATGTCAAGCAGACTGAGTCCCACTCCATCCTGGTCTCCTGGAAGGTCAACTCTAACGTCATGTCCTCCAATCTGAAGTGGGCGTCAGCCACGATGAAGATTGACAATCCACACATCACCTACACGGCTCGCGTCCCTGTAGATGTTCACGAGTACAACCTCACGCACCTTCAGCCTGCCACGGAGTATGAGGTATGTCTGACGGTCTCCAACATTCACCTGCAAACGCACAAGTCTTGTGTTAATGTGACAACACGTAGCGCCACCTTTGCCTTGGACCTGTCAGACCAGCACCCAAGTGCAGCTGTGCTCGCTGTCATGGTGACCATGCTGGCCTTTCTCAGCCTAGCCACTGTGGGCATCTACATGGCTCGCAGATGGAAGCGAAAAAACTACCACCACTCTCTGAAGAAATACATGCTGAAGACCTCCTCCATCCCCCTTAATGAGCTTTACCCTCCACTCATCAACCTGTGGGAGACTGACGGTGAGAAGGACAAAGATGGCAGCACAGAGGGAAAACCGTCTCCTGTTGACACTACACGTAGCTATTACATGTGGTGAAGATTTAATAAGGAGGCCTGGCTGCCTCTCCAGCAGCACAAAAACACACTTTTGCCATTTTGGTGCAAAAGTTTAATGATGTTGCAAAGGTTTTTTGTATTCTCAGCTTTGCTAATAAGAGGCAGAGTGATCAAGGACAGGATTTTTATTAGTATAGCGTATCGCCTTTGTTTGATTCTTTCTATCTTTTAATTGTTTTGGACTTCCCAAGATGGCAGCTGTATTTAGCCTCCAGGTCGTCTTAGTTGCTATGCTCTGTTTCTGTGGTGCATTTTTGACTCACTTTCTTTTTGGGTTAATAATTCAGCAGCGGGGGCTGACAGTCTTCTTGCAGCATTATTAAATAGAAATCAGTGTTTCTTTCTCTGTTTTGTAAAACAGGTAGTCTGTTGTGCACTGATAGATAATGGAGTTTGTATTAACTTCAATTAAAAACTGACAGTGGGGTTTATATTTGTTAAACTGTCTACTGAATGTTAGCAATTGTGCAGTAATGTTGTATCAACTATACATTTAAACTTTCAGATTTAAATAGCAAGAAAGTAGGATTTTAGTTTGCTAATGTGATGTTGATGCTAGAAATACAGATGTTTGTTGAAATATTTGGAGTTTTTTTTTTTTTTTTAACTAAGGTGCACTAGAATGTTTTCCTCATTATTCTAGATTTTTTTTTTCCTAACTGCTTAGTTTGTTATTTTCACATGCAACATGTATATCAAAGCAGTCAAAATAAATACTTTTTGGTTGTTTTGCAGACATGCAGTCTTCTCTTAAATCCTTGTTCCTTATTTTAAGCTTTCAGTTCAGACGTATATGTTGAAACAGTAGATTTTGTTTCTGCATGTTAGAGGAAATTAAACCCATCTCATTCCAAACAGACCATCACAGGGCTCACTGCCCTGAATCAAACAGAGCTTAAACTGTGTTAGCATAACTTCTTTGACCGAGAGTGTCCAAACGTTTTGAGACGGACAGAGATTACTGCGTGTGCTGCACTCTGGTGGAGGCTACATGCTACAACTATGTATTAAACTTATTGGTAGAAATAAAGAAACAGGGTGGTAGCACATTACCACTGACAAACCTAGTCTTCCATACATAAATGATTTATTGTACAGATTAAGAAATTACACACAAATTCAACATGAGATCAAAGCAGATCAACTGAAATCTTGAAATAAAAATGAAAACCTCCAGTACACATACACAAGCACACACTAATACTGTAGTCAAGTGTTTGGACTGTTAGTGTACACACATGCACACTCTCACAGTCATACGTAAGGAAAGGAGTTCCATACTTTACCTCAATAACAATGAAAATCAAAATTATTTGCAAAGATTTCTCTCTGCTCAGAAGCTCTTTGACTATAGCAGAGATGAGGGTAAAGAGAATGGGCACCAGAAATAAAACAAACTTTTCTATTTGTTGCTAAATTTCTAAAAAAGCCTATAAAAATATACTTATGTAAGGTTTCTGCTAATATCTACATCAATGTAGGCGATTGTTGACTTCACACTGTTTGAGTCCCTCTTTTTTTAAATCCTCTTCATAGGCACTGGAACGTGATGGCAGATAAATACTAACAAGTTCAAATACGACTTTTATAGGTTCATTCATCATCCAGCTGGAGGTAGGGAGCAAGTGGGAACAGAGACCCTTGGTTCAAGAGAAGCAAGTCAGGTCAGTGTTGCTCCTGAGAGACACAGCGAAAACCAAGGTTAGAGGCTGAGCTGTCAGGAGTGTTCTGGCTTCGAGCTGCACATCGATATCTGTAACAGTAAGACTGGAGGAAGAAAATTTACAGTCATTTCCTCAGCAATGAAAACCTGGTTTTAGTTTTAAACACAAACTCAGTTAGCCACCACGTGAAAAGTTCATTATATTGTTGATCTCTATAGTAAGTTTGTGTATATTAATGAAACATGACTGTTGTTCTCTCCTCCCTCACAGGTTTTATTCCCATGAAACAAACAGGCCTCAGTCCGACCTATTTGCATGCAAATATTTAGATTCCCATTTTAAACAATGCTGGTGGCAAAAAAAAACTGGAATGGTCACACGTGGGCGCGTCAAACTGTGTTGCAGACGAAGTAAATGTACTCGGCCCTCTTGTACTTTCCATGAACACTATGAGATGTTTCTCCTGTTTTGAATCCAGAAAACCAAGAACTACTGAACAAGTGGCCAGGTGGCAGCTCATGCACCAACACAAAACAAACTTTAGTCCTGCATATTTCACCAGGACGACAACAGAGAATAAGAGAGAGACTGTATTTTCTCTGTAATTAAACAGTTAAAAGCAAACGCCCCTGCTCCTTCTAGAAATGCTGATGTCTGCACCACAAACTCATTTGTTTCACTGATCCACTATGATCACACAACCATATCAAGCCATTTTAACACTTCTAAAATGTAATTAAGCATTTATTTAGGTCTTTCTAATTTCAGTTTTAATCTTTCGATTAAACCTGCAGAGAATTTTTTTTTTATACCTTGTGACACATGTACGACCCTCCCTTCTTCACCTTGTCCGTGCCTGTAGTAGGACCTTTCTGAAAGGGTGAAGGACGAGGAGATGTCAGAGCAAAAATAAAGCTGGAAAATAAAACTCTCCCTAGGATAGAAGGTAGTGTGTTCTTACTGGGTTGTGTTGCTGGTGTGTGGTGTGATGCACAGTCCACCAGTCTGAGGTCCATTCCCATGCATTTCCCACCATGTCATACAGACCAAAGTTATTGGGGGGAAAGGACATCACCTGTTAGATACACAGAAAATAATATCACATTAATGCAGATTCTAATGAAGAGTTTTATAGGAATTAATTATTAAAAATGTTGTTTTTCTGAAGTGTAAGCCCTATGGCTGTACCTGCTACTATATGTGCATATTTTATCCCTGGGCATATGACTTGGAGTACAAATACAGATCATTTAGTGTGTGATCTGATGTGACTTTATTAAATTCAAATGTGCTCTTATCTTCAGTGCCTTCAATTTCCTGTAGATTCTATAGGCAGTGGCTCAGTTACAAAATCACTTTTGAGTTTTGTGGCAATGAGCTCATGAGGCATTCTTCCTCCTCACTAATGTGAAATATCCTTAACAAACCCAAACTACAGCATCTCCTCATCTTTATTTCTATGACTTACAGGTGAGGTTTGGATGTATCCATCCTCTCCAGAATTATGGGTGGGGAAGTCTCCTTGCCACAGGTTGGCATAGTGTCGTCCTTTTGGGTTCAACTTGTTTCCCCAGGGGTAAAGTCTACATACGGGAGCAGTGCCAGGAAGTTACACACTTTCAGTAGAACACTGCACATGCACAAATATATAGGTGTATCTTACAGTCTCATGATATCTTACCTGTCTTTTAGGCCGCCCCTGCAGGCGTACTCCCATTCTGCCTCTGTAGGAAGTCTCTTGTTGGCCCAGGAACAGTAGGCTACAGCATCCGCCCATGACACATGTAGAACAGGATGTTCTAGTCTACAGGAAACTGGTTAGTTCATTACTTAGGTAGTATTTGGCCCAACACTGTTTGTTTTTGCTAAACTTCAATAAAATACAGGTAAGGCAGGTTAAGATTTGCTTTGGGATTGATTCAACACAACACAGTGAAAATGGGTATTTTATTATGAGGCGTTCAGAACATTAACTTGTTTTTATACCTGTCCATGATGTTGGAGTCTGGACCCTCAGGATGCCTCCAGTTAGCCCCTTTGACTGGAAGCCACCAGGGGGCAGCAGCAACCTAATAACAAAAGTGAATCAATTACTAATCAATATTTTGCTTTATATGTTTTCAGTTGCGTCTTCTATACCCCCTTCAGGGTTAATCTAGAATTTCCTGGTGTACTGCAGTGGTACTAATGGTTTCCAGTAAGGCTGCACTAATAGGCACACAGCACCTTTTGATCAGCATGATATGTTCAGGCTACACATGACAGCTGAGATGAAGCAGTAAATTGCCTGCTGTCTGGGTTTTGTCTGCAAGAGGCCTGAGCACAGCAGTAATCTGTGAACAGTGTCACTTTTAAATAACAGCAGGACGTGTTTTCATGCTACTCAGCTTTTCGCCATGTGAAGAAAATGACAGACATGTTTTGTCAAAGCGCTGCCTCACATGGCTTTTTGTCACATCCTCACTGATGAAAAACCGGATATCATTTACTGCTCTAGGCCCATTTTGTAGCTGACAGAAACCACATGAAATTGTTAACTTAGGAGTATTTACATTATTAGGTAAATATCTCATGAAGAACAAGCTAAAAGCAAAAGAACAATCTATCCACAACAACCACTAACACTTTACGTAACTGTCTGCGACAACATTTAGTATTTTCAAATATTTTTATGAAAATGATGATTTCAATTTGGAATTGAACAAAGTACAAACTGAAGCACACAAACAGACTAAAGTGGGTGACAAATATGTGAAGATATATAAAAAAACAATAAGGTCAGGTCAGAAAAGATGAGATAAGATGAACCTTTATTTGACCCAAAGTGGGGAAATTCACATTGTCACATCAGCACATCTTGTAAGGCACAAGACAAATATGCATTTTCTCCAACATCTGTAACAGTTATAGCAATGAATATGGAAAGTTCATGACAGTTTATCTGTTATTTGATGAAACCAACACATGGGCAGACAGAGCTTGCAAAGATTTTCAGGTATGTAAAGTGAAAACAAAACTGTGTAGATTTACTTCCTGTAAGTTAAAGGGTCAACAAAAGCATTTTCTGAAATATCTGCTGCAAAACCAGACAGATAAACGGATGCACTCTGGACCAGAGCCCTGAGCAGAAACAAATCCTGCAAACTTCTCCCCTCGGCGCAGGCTGCTCCAAGTTTCTATGGCAACCACAGGGAGCGAGTGTCCATCTGTGTGAGATTAGATGGGTGTGTGTAGTGTGTGTAGTGTGTGTAGTGTAGTGTGTGTGTGTGTGTGTGTGACCGTGTTCTGACATGCTGGAAAACTTTTAAGGTGTACACGTGTGAAGTCTTTCTACACTACTTTTCAGATGTTGTGCAGAAGAAAAAGGGAGTTGTGTCAACACATATAAAATATATCATACTTACAGCTTGAGAGATTTGGTTTTTCACAGTCTCACTCAAAAGTCCCTCGAACACAAACGAGTCTCCGAATTTCTCAGCCTGAAAACCCAAAGATTAAACCGTTTTTAGGCAAAGGTGATGCAGCTTCAAACTCATCTTGGAATATTACGATGAATCTGTCAGTGCAGATTGTGGATTGATTACACACAACAAGTAATTCTCCTGTACCTCTGTAACATATCCTGTGGCATTGACAAAACTCTGAAACTGCCTGTTAGTGACCTCCTGGATGTCCATGTAGAATGAATCCACGTGCACTGGTCTCTGAGGGCCTTCTCCATCTGCAGGGATGCCTGGGTTGTCAGTTCCCATCAGGAATCCACCTCCAGAGATCAGTACCATCTTTACAGACGGAATCATTTTGTTATGATTTAACAAGCTGTCCTCTCTCTTACGTTTGAGGTCAAAGGTTACAGAATTAAAAGGATCAACAGGCTTTAAAAAGGCTGGAAACTTAATCTGACCGGAGTCTAAAGACAGTTTAGAGAGCTATCTTTAAGCAATCTTATCAACAGGTAATGGTAAAGAAAACAAAAGTAAAATCAATTAATAAAAGATGATGAGTAAATACACCAGATAACAATAATAGATCCAACAATCTCATTGCCGCAGCTTGTTGAGGGACACACTCAGTATCAAGCACCACTGTCCTTCCTCAGAATAAACAGAGTAATCGATGAATAACAATGAACAAGAAACTGGGTTTAGGACAATAGTCTAGTTCTTTTAAACACAATCCACAAACATGGCTTCTGTCTCTGAGCAGGTTACCAATGAATGTTGGGGAGTAATTTGGGGGAAATGTGGGCCAGTGAGTCTATTAAACCAGAGGGGGCCTTGGTGGACTAGCACTTATGGCTTTGACTGAGAACCTGCTGCCTTTGGTCAAGTACAATTGTTAGTCCAAAGCCGCATCTTACCCGAGTCTGTAATTCCTCCTCCTCCTCCTCTCGCTGAGCCCCAGACCTCCTCTCATTCGTGTCTCTGGAGTATTTGATGGCCGGGTCTCGCTCCACAGCAGCGGCTCTCTTCACGTTTCCACAGCCGCAGCCCGCTGCTCCCTGCCGGGCTGCGGGTTCCTGCTCGGCCCCGCATGAGCTGTGGAGACACCGCACTTTGTTCGCACAGACACAGATCAATAACAAAGCAAAACAGCGGAGCATCCTCGCTGAGCACGGCTCTGAAAACCCACACGTTGTTGACACTTCCGCAAAGTCACGTGATCAGTCAGCTGGCTGCAGCGTAAGAGAGTTTAACTCTTTCCCGCCCGACGTGAATATTATTTGAAGGTATATTTCTATTAATCTGCACTACTTTTTTTTTTTTTTGCAAATGCTCAGTAGGTTTGTAAAAGGAACAGATTTCATTTGTTTCGATGTAAATAAAGCCGTTTACTTTAAAATACTTTTCATGCAATTGTTCATCAAAAAACCATAAATAACCACTTTATGTAGGAAAACACTTTTCTGCAGCGCACAGATCACGGCATGGGAGTGACGGCATTTCGGGGTTTCCTTGGTGGTACAGGATGGGGTCACATGCACGTCATTTCCCAGCTATCAACACTATGGCCCCTTGAGAAGAAGAAGTGGCAGCGATCCAGCCAGTGCGCTGCCTTCCTCAGTGTGCACAGCCCCGGAGCACCGACAGGCGCACAAAGGTGACGGCGCTTACCAAAAACTGGATTGTTACAGTCGCTGACGGCTGGATCTCACCTTCAGCCCGGTGGAAACGAGAGGAGAGCCGCGGTCATGTTGCCGTAGCCGGTGGAGAGGAAGCCGAACATCCACAGCAGAGGTAAAGTTGAGCGCACAACTTGTTCAGTGAAGCCTCCTCTCCCCGTCTTCTCTCCCCGGAGGAGAAAAGTCTTTAGTTTGTTTTTTTTCCTTAAATGGTTAACAAGACGCAAACAGCGATTGTGATGTTCTCGTTTGTGCAGAGGTAAAACTCAAACATCGAGTCTGTTACTTTGTGGCTGCTGTGAAACCGTGTGATTGCGGATACGCGTTAAAATGACAGCCTGCCAACACGGGGCGCGTTGACTCCGGTTGTTTTCTGGTGGTCACATTTCAGGCCTGTGGGGAAGATGCGCACTTTTGCTGTGTAAATGTGGAGTATTTCATCACTTTTTCACTCTTACAGTCGCGCACAGCCGCATAAAATCGCCGCTTCTTGGTTCGTTCTTTAGGATCTGTGGATCTCAGTGTTTCCAAAGCAGACACCTGAGTGAAGTGAACCTGCAGTGCCCAGAACCTGTTGCAGGTGCATGAACCTTTGTGGTAGCTGAAGCCCCTAATCATTAACTGTTCAGCCCTAAGCCACACAGGCTGCAGTGACACCAGACTGAGAAATTTCCTGCAACTATGCAAATCCATGCAGCCGCACAGAGGCATCAGTGTAGGCGCAGCCTCTCAGGAAACCCTCTTTAACATCGCACCGCTACATAACTGGAAACCTTTCATGGTGGGTATTGATACTGTCGTTTATGCAAATACATGCTGTGCTACCGAGCTGAGGGTAAATAAATGTTTACAGGTCTAATATGCAGTGACAGTGAGAAATGTGGCTCTTAATCTTAACTCTCTTCCTCTGTTCCCTAGTGTTTGCCGAACATGTCGGATAAGATGTCCAGCTTCCTACACATTGGGGACATCTGCTCACTGTATGCAGAAGGCTCCACCAATGGTTTCATTAGCACCCTGGGGTATGTGCATCTCACTGGCTGAACATTGTGTGTGTGTGTGTGTGTGTGTGTGTGTGTGTGTGTGTGTGTGTGTGTAGGCTCACTTCACACTTTTCTTCTGAAATCACACAGGTTGTGATCACTTTTAACTGTTCTTAGAAAGTTAGACTTAAATTTTGTTGCAGTCAGAAAGACGTGGTGTTTATTTCCGCAGCAGATGGACATTTGTCTCCATGTGTCTGTGGCATCAGTTCCCACCGTCAGCGATGGAGAGACGAGTCAGTGTCATTGTGCAGATTGTCACTCAGAGCAAAACTGTGAAAACAGTGGACGATCTGTGAGGTGGCGCTTTGGCCTTGACTGGCCTCGGCGCTCACAGAGCCTGGAGAAAAGGAAATATAAGGGCAGCCAATGCACAGTTAATGATAAAGTGTCTGTGAGAGTGTGACAGTCGTGGGTGTGCAGGGCAGAGATGGAGTCAAAAAAAATGCTGAGACAGTGCTGTTTATAGAACTGATGGTAAAACTATTTGCAAACCGCTCATTCACCCACACAATCTCAGCAATACCGTGTTGTTTTTATTCATCAGGTCTGCATCATATTTGGAACAAAACAGAACTGGTACTGATTTTTCATCGTGTGTCGTATTTGTAGGGTTTGCAGGATGACCCAGTGCATGGATGTACTGGTCTTAAAGTATCACTAAAATATCACAAATGCAAAAACGATTCATAGTTATTGTGTTTATATTAAGCTTGTAGAAACCACCAGATATGTAGAAGAAGGTGCATCGGTAGTGCCATCAGCTACCATGTCCACTTTAGAGGGATTTTGGCCTTATTGAGTTCCAGTGCTTCCCACGTACACACTCTCACACACTCATATAAAACTGGTATAGCAGTTTTGGCCAGGGGCCATCTTCTTCACACACAACCACCAACTCAGCAGCGTTCTCCAGATCATTTTTCTCAGAAGAAGAAATGGCACTGAGGAGAGAGAAAAGTTTTGAATGTTACGTCGTCTTGAGCTCGGTTGCATTTCCAGCCTGTGTTTAGTAACTAGACAGAGGGGTCTGGGTGACAATTAAAGGCCTGTACCTGCTAAAAATGCTGCGTTGTCTAATCCGCCTGCAGCAGGATTTGTTTGTTCAAATGTGTAACTAGTAAACCTTTGTTAATGAGTGATCCCTCTGGGAGGTTAGTAGGCTTTTTGCATTATGAAGATGACCAAACACACACATAATACATGATTCCATCTGCCCAGATATTTTCTCACTTCTTTCTTTAAGTCTCCTGCTCTGTTTCTGGAGGGGTATGGACCGGTGGAGTAGACATGTCTGTTTGGACAACTGTTAACATTCCCCGGCAAAAAGGCCTGGAATGGATGTGAGAGTTGACCGGTGTCCAGACAAGTGTTATTCTAAGCCAGTAAAAGCTAAATTTGTCACCAGAAATTCCTGCCCACAGGTCATCTCATCCAGAATTACTTCATTATTTGGTGGAATGGAAAGGTAAACAGACTGCAACTGTGTGAGAGCTCACAGTAAACATAGGAAACACCAGCTGATTTTTGCACAAGTGTTTGTTGAGAGGACTTTTTGTTTTAAGACAGACTGAAAGTAGCTCACACACAGAGGAATTATAGGAGACATGCGTTACAATAAGTCTGATTATGAGGAGAAGGTTGTGGCGTTGAACAAGGCCTTTCTCTGTGTTGGCCTGTTCTCGTCATGTTTGTTTACTCCATGTGCTCCGGTCTCCTCCCACAAACCAAAGACACGCAGCTTAGATAATATGGTGACTCTGAATTGTTCATAGGTGAATTAGAGTGTGAGTGTCTGTCTGTCTGTCAGCTCTGTGATAGGCCTGTGGGTGAGCTGTCCAGAGTGGACCCGACACCACAGGACCCTGCAGTAGAAATAATGAATGGGTAGATGTGATTAATCAATATAGGGAGGAATTAGCCACCAGGTCTTCAGCTCCTTTACATTTGTCAAGATGTTTTTGAGATTCCTGCCTTAAAGATGCGGCACTAAATTGATTTTAAAATCCTTTCAGATTAATTTCCTCTTGGTCAAAACATTTTTCTACCACCGTTATTTTAGCTCTAGAAGAAATAACAAAAACAATGATTGCTTCCAGCCTCATACTGTGTGTGTTACGTACAATAATATACAAAAAAACTACAAACAAACAAACAGATATCCAAAGCACACATCAGACAGACTGGTGTCTGTGGGTACAGTACTGCACCTGCATGTGATTAATACTGATTCTCTGTGTTTCAACACACAGCTTGGTGGATGACCGCTGCGTCGTCCAGCCTGATGCGGGTGACCTCAGCAACCCTCCGAAGAAGTTCAGAGGTAAGAGGGAGAGAGATGGCCTGTGTTTACACTGCAGGCTCTGTGAGAGCGCTGCTGAATGTGTTATGCTGTGTTTCTTTGGCGACAGCCACAATACCTCTGCCCGCTGGACTTCAAACAGGGCTGCCTTTGACAATGTTAATGTTGTGTGCATGTGTGAGTGTGCACGTGTGTGTATGCGTCCGTTCATAGCTGTGTGCTTGGATGTACGTCTCCTCTGTGAAGGTAGAGACAGATGGAGCGAATCAGTGCTGATGGTGATTTGCTGGAAAATAACACACTTGAAAAGCTGCTTTCCAAACAAGAGCCTCGCGATCCGTCTTCGGGCGAACCTGCTATTATTAGCTCTCATACAGGAAGTAGATTTCATGACCCATGGTTCTCAGGCTTGGGGTTTGATTCTCTGGGGGAGAGGCCAGGCACCACATTGTACCAAGAATATGAGTGCACTGGAAGCTTGTCTCACAGGTTCTTGTACAGAATATAAAAGGTAGTACTTATTAATATTATATTTTACTGAAAACTATAACATCATGTGACTGTTGGCCACTAGTTAAATCATTGTTATTCACCTAGACTTGAATGTCTTAGCCTGTTTGATAGCATGCATTGCCTGTGCACACACTCGTACAGTGTTTACGATTGTATCGTCCGGTCGCAAGAAAATGTGAAACACTTAAATCGCATGTGATGGTGTGTCTTCAGAGATCTTCTTCTTTGTGAGGCCTGGTTCACATCAGCCTTTGATTAATATGAACAACTTAAAATGCTTGAGTGTATTTTATTAATCAAAGTAGCTCTAAATCACACGTCTGAACTAAATTTGTTAATTGGCCTCTGCATGTGCAAACTGCTGACTAGAAATTAGAATTGTTTGTGTGATATCAGCACATTGTGTTTGTCTCCTGATAAAGATCACATCACATTTTAGGGCAAATTAATACAGAAAACCTTTTTTCTTTTTTTTCTTTTTTTTGCCACTGTATAAAGAAAGTAGAGAGTGTTGATCCGAGCAGTGACCCACACCACTCAGCTTTTCAGTGGGTCTCTGGTGTCCCAGGACAGATTATCTGCCCCTAGAGACAATCGCCATCACCACGATAAACACAGGGTGCAGAGTGATACCTCCGTGCCCGAAGCAAACAAAAGCTGAGTGTCTTTCTCTCTGGCACTGTACAGGGTGGGCCATTTATATGGATACACCTTAATAAAATGGGAATGGTTGGTGATATTAACGTCCTGTTTGTGGCACATTAGTATATGTGAGGGGGCAAACTTTTCAAGATGGGTGGTGACCATGGTGGCCATTTGGAAGTCGGCCATCTTGGATCCAACTTTTGTTTTTTCAATAGGAAGAGGGTCATGTGACACATCAAACTTATTGGGAATTTCACAAGAAAAACAATGGTGTGCTTGGTTTTAACGTAACTTTATTCTTTCATGAGTTATTTACAAGTTTCTGACCACTTATAAAATGTGTTCAATGTGCTGCCCATTGTGATGGATTGTCAATGCAACCCTCTTCTCCCACTCTTCACACACTGATAGCAACACCACAGGAGAAATGCCAGCACAGGCTTCCAGTATCCGTAGTTTCAGGTGCTGCACATCTCGTATCTTCACACCATAGACAATTGCCTTCAGATGATCCCAAAGATAAAAGTCTAAGGGGGTCAGATCGGGAGACCTTGGGGGCCATTCAACTGGCCCACAACGACCAATCCACTTTTCAGGAAACTGGATTGGTCGTCGTGGGCCAGTTGAATGGCCCCCAAGGTCTCCCGAACACATTTTATAAGTGGTCAGAAACTTGTAAATAACTCATGAAAGAATAAAGTTACGTTAAAACCAAGCACACCATTGTTTTTCTTGTGAAATTCCCAATAAGTTTGATGTGTCACATGACCCTCTTCCTATTGAAAAAACAAAAGTTGGATCCAAGATGGCCGACTTCCAAATGGCCACCATGGTCACCACCCATCTTGAAAAGTTTGCCCCCTCACATATACTAATGTGCCACAAACAGGACGTTAATATCACCAACCATTCCCATTTTATTAAGGTGTATCCATATAAATGGCCCACCCTGTACATGTTTCATCAAATCTTTACTCCCTAGGCCTGCACAGAAAGGTGGGGATGAATGTAAAAACAAAACGGTCGTTTCCCATCCAAACGCTGGTTGTCACCCACCCAAACATACGATCACCGCTAAACTTATAAGAAGTAGATTGACAGTAATAGCATCCTTAGCGTTAGAGCTGGATGTGGAGAGCATTAAAGGGATTAAGTGTGATTAAGCTGGGCTTAAGTCATTCAGTGTCAAATCAGCTTGTAAATGTGACTATTAATGTTTGTATAACTATTTTTGGCAGCAACCATGTGATTGCAGTGAGGGAGATATCTATTGGCTCAATTTTCCAAGAAGGCTTTCACTAATCACTTTGCCTCATTTAATCTTCCATCCTCCCACACTGTGTTTTCTCTCAACTCACTTATAAAACCTACCACAAGGTAGAGAGAGTGCACTCAAAGGCCTGATCTAAATGTGACAGGAGGACACTGAACATCTTTGACAAATGATTACAGGACTTTGTAGATACACATGTGGTAGAGTTGACTTTTGTAGTTTGCATTATATTCATTATCTGTGCAACAACCTGTGTTTCTATAACATACTTGGACTGAGACTTGTTGGTTGGTTGGTAACTTCCTCACCATATCAGCTGTTATTGACCAGAAGAGGCCTTAATGTCATTGTGAGAGTCCTCTGGATATGTACCAGAAGGCAGGAAGTGGTAACGATGTTCATGTGGAGGGACAACTGAACCAGGTTAGAGTGAAAGTCTATGATGCCATAAAGTCGTAACTTTTGGGGGATGGCCATGCCAAACAAAGGCTTTATAATGAAGGGAAATTTCATGATTTTACACTTAAAGGTCAGTTTATTTGTACTGGGGAGTACGACTTAGTCTGTCTGCAAACAGATGACGTGATCAAGAGTACCCAGGCTTGGGCTCGGAGTATCTAACTGAACCTCTGCTTCACTACTGATTGATTATTGAACATGTAGGATGCAGTGTTTGAAACTACTTTTACTTCTAATTCGAGATATCCAGGTTTCTGTAGCTCTCTTCTTTTGTCCCTTCTGAGTTGGGACACTCCTCAGCTGTTTGACATGGACATAGTTGTACAGAGAATATCCTACTAAGTGGATGCTATAAGGGCACAATTCCAGACTAGTCACTTCCAATGGGCCTTTTACTGTAACTGCTGAGGTATGCTTAACATTTCCTCCTAATGTAAACACGAGCAGTCTTCACTTGTGTAGCCTGCAAGAATATGCTGAGACATCGGGACTTAGTAACCTTGCTTTGTTATTCCAGCGTTTGAAATGCCATTACACACCAACGTGCCTTCAGTACATTCAGATCGACAGCAGAGTTTAGCAGATGCAACGAGCCACAGTTCCCACATCTGAGGCAGAAAAAGCAACAACATTGTAAGACTGGATTTGGGGGGGGAGGCACTTTTCATTCTTATTCACTGTGGTTTATACTGCAGCTCTCAGTTGTTTTGAATGTTGGGCCAATTGTCTAAATTGAAGTTGCTGCAGTGCCAGGTCTCTTTGATGTATCCAGACGGTTTATTGTTTAAATGTCATCCTCTTTTAATTTTCCTCTATTGAATCATCAATCACTGTCCTGTTGAGTATAATGACTTTGTAGTTCGTAGTTTATTGTTGCACTATGTATATAGCAGTCAGTTTTATTTCTACAAGCAGTAAACTTTAATGGGGCCCTGCTGAGCTGAATCTTGAAGCCTCTGGCATAAGATTGATCAGTGCTGGTTCATTTTATGTGGGGATAAGGTGATAGGTATAGGCTCAAATCAATAAATGAGATGTTCAGATAAATCAGTGGCTTGTGAAAACAAGATATTGTCCAGATATTGTCTCCTTGTCCTGGCTTTGCTCATATATATCCCTGTTTAGATGTTGCTTTGCTTATGGTTGCACACTGAAACCTCCAAACAACTCTGGAGCAATAACTTCTTACCACCACTTACAGTACGTGTTGTCAGCCAAACCGCGGTTGCTGTCAGAGACAAACAGTAGACTAGTTGGGTGGTTCATCTGAGATAAACAGCAGAAGCAGATCTGTCTTCAGTCCCTTCCTCTCCTACTGTAATAAACATATATATATTGCTTTTCTTGGTCTTGTAGGAAACAGTGAAGGGAAGCTGCTGTTGCTAGAAGCATTTATTGTCTTAGTTGCATTGCAAGTGATTAGTTCCTTCCTCTATAATGCCACTAACAGGATAAGGACCTTGGAGAGAATAGTGGTTTATACAAGCAGATAACACAGAATAGAAAAAGTGTTACGCAGTGTGTGGATCTGGGTTTCTTAGCCAGGTTACAGAGGTACCAGCAGGCCTCCCTTTAAACACTGATGGCTTCTGTGTGATGTGGACATTTTTTCACATCATGTGTTTTAGCTGATTTTTTAAAAAAATTTGTGTGTGTGTGTGTGTCAGGGTGGCAGAAAATGTAAAAGAGACGGAGTGTAGTACTGTCCCAAGTTTTCCAGGGTGAATTATGCCGTTGCACAAACTGATTGAAAGTATTTCTCAGTTCTGCTGCCTGATAATACATCCTTAGAAATCATTCATCTCTGCTGGCCTTATTGTTCCATATACTTTTTATGGTTGGTAGGGCCACAAGCATCTTCCTCTTGATCTTATTAAATCTGGTTTGACTGTGACTGTAAGAGTTTTTATTAGCTTTTTTTGTTGAACTGTGAGTCATTTGTGCTTCCTGTGCAAACCACTTATAACAGTATTGACACACTGATATGGCAACACATAAATAGACGGTCTAAAAAGGTTTAAAGCTCCTCTGTTTTATTAGATATGAAAATAATTGTTCTTATTCTAATTAGTCTTAATCTAAATGTTTTGTGAAGAAATTATATAATTACTCAGTATTTTTATTTTTGATTATGAAATTATTTTAACAAGCTTCATCTATACACTAAAATTGGATTTTAATAGTGAATTTTGGTTGCAATGCAACAGATGTCATTTATGAATCTTCATCTTCTTTTATCTCATATATGAATATGATAATCAGGATTGTAAAAAAATAAACTGTGGCATCTTTACGTTAAAAGCTGGTGTTTCTTAAAGGATAAGGTTGTTGATGTTCTCTGCTTTTATTTTCCACACATCCTATACAGAGACAAAACATCCAATGTAACTCTAAGCTGAGGTATTTTATAACATGTTCTCTGTTCAAGGCAGTGGCAAAATACTTTCTCAGCTCTGAGGCAGCTATTTTTTTTAACAGTGCTGTGACAGGAATGACCTTTTTAACATACATCATTTTAATATATTTTCATTGTGAAACTCATTAGGCTTAAAGCTGCACTGATATATTCCACACGCTGACCGCTCACGGCTCAGTGTCCTACCTAGTCAGGCAGAACCGGCTGTAATGTACTTCACACTGACTAGGGAGCACAGGGTTCAGGCAAAGTCATAGTTGTAGCTGTAGGTGGAGAGACTTGAGATTAGACTTAACCTAATCAGACCTAAGTCAGAAAAAATGAGGACTTGAGACTTGAACTTGAGACTTGATTCCCTAAAACAGGAATAAAAATCACATTAGCCTTAATTGCATTTGTTTTTATTTTTAGAAAATGGTGATTCATTTATTTATTTTTTAAAGACAACCACATATGCACTGAATGAGTTTGGTCTCACCTCTGTAAAAACATACACACAACATTTTATTAGTTACCAGTGAATTTGTTTACAGTTAACTGAACAGACTTTGGACTAACTTCCAAAAAACCTTTTGCCATATATTTTTTTTATTTTATCATCGTAACATCTGTAAGTAGCAATTTAAAGCTTAGTTTCTGATCTGAAACAGACACTTGACTGCTGAATAACGTGATTTTCCGTTAATAAAAGATTGTTTTTAAACTGCAGGAATGTTAATGAATTCTTTCAGTTTTCTGCCCCGTGGACTGCTCGGCCACTTCTCCTGCCTAATGACCCTACAAGGAATTCTCCACCCAGATATCAGTATCACTGAACTGCCGTGGTTTTTCTCACAACTGACTGTGATTAAAGGCAAAACCTTCACCGTGAGCTGATCACTTGTCACACTTGGCACTCGTGGTACATGCCCCGATTGTGTTTAGAGTACAATTGAACGGCTGTGTGAAATTATAGCACAGCTGACCCGTCAGACAGGAGTTTCCAGAGTTGTGTTGGTTTTCAGTTGGCTTTCACGCTTTTTAGGTTGCTCTGTTCAGGGCGTTGAACGTGACACCGAGCTTTACGGTTTCTTTCCCTCTTTGTGCTCTTTCTCTGTCTCACATTCTTTCACTGTCTTCCGGTCTTCCCCATTTCTTTTTCACTTCCTTTTCTGTGTTTTTCTAACCGTGTGTTAGGTCACGGTAAAGTAAACCGTATCTGATGAGGGGGCTGAGGGGACCGAGGAAGATTTAGCAGATAGAGACCATTAGCTCTGAAGGAGAGAATGTCGTGTGAAATATTTAGACGTATTCACAGAAAGGAGAAGGAGGGATGGTAGAATATTGAGGGGGGGAGAGAGACGGGGAGATCCCACCCTCTCCTCTGTCCCTCAGTCATCTCACTCCCCTTCTCCTGACTGGCCTTATTTGGTCATGTTGGTGCAGCTGTAGCAGAAGAGTGTGAGAGAGAGAGAGAGAGAACGGGGGGAGGATGGACTGAATATTTCTTTTTATCTCTTCTCAGAAGAGGGAGCTTTGGTCTGATGAGACGTGAAGTCAGAGGAAGGCCAGGACTCAGAGGGAGGAGGCTCTGCTGGACAGAAGTTTTAACTCAGTAGTGTGAATAAGGGAAATCTGTGTTGCTTAACTACAAACTACATTTTCAGCCAGTGCAAAAGTCTCTGCGTGCTTCAGTTGCAGTCGTTGTGCAACCTGACACAGAAGCGGAACTCTTCTGCTAAAGAAGAGGAACTGTGTTATGCTAAAACTGTGTCCACATGCAAACCGAGGGACCGTTTTACCTCCTGGCAAGTTTCTACAGTAGCTATGAAAATGAGTGGTACAGTCAGAGTCTGTGGAGGAAAGCATCATCGTCATCGTTGCTGTGGTTACGAACTCTGACTGACCAGGACTTAGCGCTGTGTCATCACATGCACATAAAGGTTAATGTGAACTATCACTTACCGTAGTCTAACCACAGTTGTAACCACATATATATATATACATATATATACATATATATATATAAAATAGGTGCACACACATCCACACTCACAGACACTTGCTGTCCCTCATCACCTCCTTCAGAAACAGACAAAACCTTTTGATCTCCTTTCAGGAGAATTATGAAAAATGTGTTTGAAGTGCAACCACACACACACACACACACACACAAAATAGTGTGTGGCAAAAAAAGTGTCTTTTATTAACCCCACAAAGCCCTTGGCCTTTTTATTATTATTTGTTGTAGTGTAACCTCTGTGTGTTTTAGTCTCTGTTGGTTTATGCTGTCTCCTCCACTGCAGCCCAGACCTCTCCAGGCTTCACTCACAGTGCATTAGCATATCTCCTTATTTGTTTTTTCTCCCTCTCTCTCACTTTAAACACTGTGTCTGTGTTAATATCTCCCTGCTTTTACAGTAGCAATGGTGCTCCTCTCTCTCTCCTCTCTCTCTGTGCACCTATCTCTGTATTTATGTATCTTTGTCTCTGTTTATTTCTGTCTCTGTCTCCTCTTCGTAGACTGTCTGTTCAGACTGTGTCCCATGAACCGCTACTCGGCCCAGAAGCAGTTCTGGAAAGCAGCGAAGCCTGGAGGGAACACGGACGCAGTGCTCCTCAACAAGCTCCATGTAAGTGGAGCAGTCACTACAGGCCGCTACACAACACACACAGTCCAAATTATGTAAAACAAAACTTTTTTTTTTTCAGAAGATTCATATGAAACTTAACACAAAGGAGGATTATATATATTTGTTGAGGAAGAATTTGAAAATCCTTTTATAGACATTTCCAAAGCCTTTTACTCCTACTGGCCTACCTATCTGCCCTCCACACTCTCCTTTCTCTCTTTCTGCTGCAATACAATACCATTTAAAGCAATCTGCTATCTGACCACACAGTCATAAACTGGAAATGCAATCTTTTGCGTGTTTCCATGGAGATGTGAGACAGAGTTTCAGGTTAAACCCCCTTCTGTTTAAGCGTGCATTTTAAGTGCACTTTGCTACTCCTGTATTGCTCTGCTTTGTCTTTCAGCTAACCAGTCTCCCCACACTATTGTGCTTACCTGGTATCAATGAAAAGTGGTGCAATTAGCAGCTGTGAGATTTATTGTCTTCATTTTTTTTAAAAAACACACTTCTCTTATCTCTCACTTGTTTCCCAGCATGCAGCGGACTTGGAGAAGAAGCAAAATGACTCTGAAAACAAAAAACTACTGGGAACAGTGATTCAGTATGGGAATGTTATTCAGGTTTGTTTTGCCTGAGAAACTTTGTTTTTGCACCAACGTATCATTAACTGTGATAATTTGAACTCCCAAACTTTCCAGCACTTTTCTTTCTTAATTTCAAATATGCTTTATCTTAAGTGCATGAAGAAACTGCTCTCTAATATTATCTACAATCCTAAAGTGTATGTTCCAGTATTACAGTTTTTAGAGCGTAGTCCCCATGAAAATGAAAACTGAAAACTGGATGCGGTCAGACTAAAGGTCAACAGACAGGGCTCTCTTGGGGACAGTAAAATATTTATCATCATGTAGAGGACAGAGGAAAAAAGAAAATGGGTTACAGTGCAGTGACAGGGTTAGTAGGTCTTTCTCATTGTAGATTTCAGCATATCTGATCCATTTGTGCAGCACCGTGGGTTAGCGGTTTTCACTGTTGCCTCACATCAAGAAGGTTCCTGGTCTGAAACCCATCAGGGGCCTTTCTGTGTGGAGTCTGCATGTTCTCCCTGTGCTTGTGTGGGTTTTCTCCAGGTACTCTGGTTTCCTCCCACAGTCCAAAAACATGTATGTCAGGTTGATTGGTGACTCTAAATTGCCCATAGGAGTGAGTGTGAGTGTGTGAGGTTGTTTGTCTCTATGTGGCCCTGTGATGGACTGGTGACCTGTCCAGGGTGGACCCCTGCCTTTCACCCAGAGAGAGCTGGGATAGGCTCCAGCAGATCCCTGGGACCCTGGTTAGGGAATAAGGGGGTACAGATGATGGATGATCCATTTGTCTCTCTAGTGTTACACTGTCTATTGTCTCTGCTCAGCTTCTCCACTTGAAGAGCAACAAATACCTGACGGTGAACAAGCGTCTGCCTGCCCTGTTAGAGAAGAATGCCATGAGGGTGACACTGGACACAGCTGGCAACGAGGGCTCCTGGTTTTACATCCAGCCCTTCTACAAACTGCGCTCCATTGGAGACAGTGTGAGTCTCCATGTGCATAAGTCTGTAGGGACGGTGTCCTGTATCTTTCATGTAAAATACAGTAGCTGGTGTTAATTTATATAATACTTTACTTTAACTTGGAGTTGCTAGTTTGCAAATGTAGTCATAAATTAGTATTACAGGATTAAGACTGCAGAATGAACCTTGAGGGCACAGGTCTTCTTTACCATCCTAAACCTCAATCTGAGGCCTCTATCTGATCACATCTATGCTGAGATGTGTCTGTGCCAACACTCAATTGGTGTTTATCTGATCACAAAGCTCTTGTTGGCAGCAGTTCTTCTTCCCTGCTGCAGGAGGGAGTGGGCTGGAGCCCAAGGACAAAATGAACCACAGTAGGGACCAGGCTTCTCTGCTAAGCTGCTCTTAAAGTAGGTATGGCACAAAGCCTAAGCAGCAGGTCTTGAATAAAAAGAAAACTGAAGTTACTCTGAACCTGCTGAGAATAGTAAGAAGACAGTGACAGGAAAATGGAAACCAACGCGTTCTCTCATCCTTGATCGTATGTGTTTTGCTTTGGGAAGATATATACACTGGGCTTCCACAGAGTACCCACTGGCTAAATGCAATGAAGTGTTTTTTAACTGTTTATATGTCCGCACTGAAGTTAAACTAAAATAAAATGCAACATGTGCATGTGACAAGCGAGAGCTATCTGATGAAACGTAAAGTCCTGATAGCTGCACACCTTCTTAAAAAACCCTGACCCTGTTCAGTCCACATTTGGAAGATCTGTTTGCACTAGGACTACAATGCATAACCTTTGCTCTTTTATGTTTCTCATGACTGTATTTCATTGTCTCTGCTTATATGTGTGATGACAGGTGGTGATTGGGGACAAAGTGGTCTTGAACCCTGTCAATGCCGGTCAGCCGCTCCACGCCAGCACACACCAGCTTGTGGATAATCCAGGATGCAATGAGGTTTGGCGGATTCACTGCGACTCATTTTTGTTTCTTAACGGCCTCTCTGGGAGTAGCTGCTGCGTTGAATCTTGCTTTTATATTCTCGTAACTGCTCGTTGTTGTTAGCAGCCTGGTGTGAAAAGTTTCCTCTTGCCTCCTGGTTCAGGACAGATAAGCAGTGGGATAAAACTAACACTGCATTTGGAGGGTTGTCCATAACACTAGACTGTTGCTTAACAACACTGTGTTATTTTACCAACATGCCTTGCAGTCTTCTTATTGCAGCACTGAGGCAGTTAAAGGGATAGGTCAGGTTTGGGGCAGTTGTGCAGTTTTTTCTCTTTATCAAAAATAGGACAAACTGCCGAGGACATAAAATAAGTCTCCAAAACGCTGCCGTTAAACCTTGGCAGTGCTCCACTGTCAGGAGATTACACTTACAAAATTCTGACTGTTTGTTTTTCAGGTGAACTCGGTCAACTGTAACACCAGCTGGAAGATTGTGTTGTTTATGAAATGGAGCGACAATCAGGAGATCATCTTGAAGGGGGTTTGTGTTACAGCACCGAGCAACTAATTTTGTCATTTACAAAGACTTTTTATTGTTTTTTATAATAAAACACCAATAAGTTATACACCATACAGTATATAGATGTTATACTACTACTGAATTGTTAAAGGTTTCCATTAATATCTATCTAATGATCTGTTGCTCTCTCAATAATGCATGTTTTTCAGCTGTAGGTGTTGCGTAATGTCCTTTGTGAGAGTGGGCTGGTAGCTTTGTTTGTTTTCAGTTTGTTATGATGAGTTCACAGTGTTTGTTTGCAAATGCTGTTGTATTTTATTGCTTATTAACCTGCTCTGTATTAGGGACTATCATCAAAATGCAAGAGGTTGCTCCAAAATGTTTGACAAAACATATCAAACCAATCCCGAGGTGTTTACAGAACCTATAAACTAGTAAAACCGGTGTAAGCCCACACTGATCGTATACATGTCTGACGTGTTGAGTAAATATTCATTTACATATGTGGAAAATATGAAATCTGCTATATACGAATAAATATTTCTTTTTTAAATGTTTATCTCAGTCTTAGGGTTAGGGTGGATTTATTTTAGATGGTAACAAACCTTCTCCTTGTCTCCAGGGTGATGTGGTGCGGTTGTTTCATGCAGAGCAGGAGAAATTCCTCACGTGTGATGATCACAGAAAAAAACAATATGTCTTCCTTCGCACTACTGGGCGGCAGTCAGCTACTTCAGCAACCAGCAGCAAAGCCCTCTGGGAGATTGAGGTGAGGAAGGATATTTTTAGAGTTGGGTTCTGATGATTTGTGAAGTGCAGCTGTTTTCCAACTGCCAAAACACTTTGTCTGTTTCCCAGCACTTCTGCCTTTCCTATCAGCGCCTGTTTAATTAAGAGTAAGCGTTCATATAGGCTGTTATTGTCGTGTGCTCCTGAATCAGGTCGTGCAGCATGATCCATGTCGAGGGGGCGCTGGCTACTGGAACAGCCTGTTCAGGTTCAAACACCTGGCTACTGGACACTACCTGGCTGCAGAGGTCAGTCCACGGTGTTTTTAGTAACTACTGACAAAATTAAAAAATAAAATATCACACTACACCTTTATATTCGAATACTAAATACTGACACATTTTAGGAATTACTGTTGGTGCTCAAGTATTAAGATTAAAGACATGACTGATGTCCAGTGAGTCAGAAATATTCACTGTTTATTTGACTGTTACTTCAGTCATTTCTCTGTAAAAGTAAAAATGGGATTTTGACTAAATGATGATATTTAAACTGGCTTTTTACTCACCACTTTGTGTTTTTGCAGATGAATCCAGAATATGAAGAGGAGTGCTTGGAGTCCCGCTCTTCAGTAAGCTCAGTTGAAATGCGTATTGGGAATAAGTTTCATATATAACGTTCACAACACTGCTATACCACTTAACTCACACACTCATGCCTAAGGCTCCCTTCAAAGTCTTTTAGCAGATGTTTAAAATGTGACTGGAGGAAATAATCAACCAGCAGTCAACATCAGAGTGAGAAGGCATCACATTCCTTTGGCCAGCAGATGGCAGCCGTTCACTGTGAAGGCGCCCCAGTTATTTACCACAGCTCACTGAACTGGATGTGGCTGCCTGCCTGAAGCTGTTTGCATCTGCTGACCAGACAATGACACTCCCACTAATACCACTGCTACTACTACTCCTACTTCTGCTACTACTACTACTCCTCTAGCCCCCAGTATTTTATTTTTCAAACAGGACTCCAAAGTCCCAAATAGGACCAAAGTAACCAAACCAAAGACTTCATTTAATTGTGTCCAGTCTAGTCCATTTAAAGCTCAGACTGATTTGATGGAGTTGTTGAGTTGTAACACCTTTCTGGTGACCATTATTGGCTTTTACTGAGACTTAGTCAAAGACTAATGGGCATTTGAGCAGCGATTGCTTCAGCCACTGTACTTCATTTACAGTCAGGTCCTAGAAATCTGCACCCTGCTCAGTGACCAACCTGACTGTTGTTGATTTTAACATCCATTCAGATAATCTGCGATGAAAGTGATCATCTGTGTGTAGTTACAAGAGTTTTCCTACACAGGTAATATCTAATCATGACCTGTCCTTCCAGCTGGATTCAGAACAAGACGTCTTGCGATCTCGTCTGCGAATCCCCCAGGACAAAGTCATGTATACTCTCGTGTCTGTTCCTGATGGAAATGACATCTCCTCCATATTTGAGCTCGACCCTACCACTTTAAGAGGGGGGGACTCGCTGGTACCCAGGTAGGAAGCCCATAGTGACGAGATGGTGAAATGCATCAAATCTCCTCATTGTGGTGTTGACGCAGATATGACTCAAGAGCAGAGTGTGGTCCATTCACTGGCCTGTCACTATTTCCAAGAAGGTCAAATATCAGACACGTTACCAGCAGGGGACTTTTACGTTTGTAGTCATCATTATATGGTTATGAGCCATAAACCTGGGAAAGACTATGTCTGTGTTGGTGCTTGTTAGTGTAATGTGTGCTGTCTGCTCTTACTCGCAATCATTTCTTGCTCTTACTCATCATCATTTTGGTTATACTGGTCACTTGTGTTTGTAGTGTAGATGGATTTTTTATTTTTTTGTCATGTGTGACAAATTAAATAGAGCACAGACACAGCATTTTACCAGGAATAGAAAACTATACATCTAATTTTGTATATGTATACAGTTTATGTGGTTTACTTATGTATTTTAATTTTATGCAGCTTTATAATTCTACTTCATTACATTTCAGAGTCATTTATCTATGACATTTAGCTGATAGCTACAATTTGAAAGCAGGACTTTTACTTGGAATCATTTACGCAAACATAACAACATTTTAAAAATGTCTTTTCAGGAACTCATATGTGCGCCTCAGACATTTGTGTACAAACACATGGGTTCACAGCACCAACCAACCAATAGACAAAGAGGAGGAAAAGCCTGTCATGTTGCGTGTGAGTGACAGTTCATGTGCAATAATATGTTTATCATCAGTTAGTTGTTGCAGCTTATCTCAAATGTACAAGACGTTGAAGTGAAATTCTGTCTGGGTTTATGAGATTTTGTGGTTTATCAAAGGGGTCAGCAGTAATAAAAGTGTAAGCCAACCATTGTCAGCTGAAAATGCATTAATACAAGTTATTCCCAAGTTATTGAAGAGTTTTTGAAATTAATATTAATTGCAGATAATCAATGTACAACTTCAGTTTGTATTAACTTCAATTTCCGTATTTAAAAAAGAGCTAAAACAAATGTTTCAGAGATCTAAGTACTCAAAATATTCCTCTGATAGATGGTACAGTTTATATTTCTTTTCTGATTCAAGATCGGCACATCTGCAATGAAAGAGGACAAAGAGGCTTTTGCGATTGTGCCCGTGTCCCCAGCTGAAGTGAGAGACCTTGACTTTGCCAATGATGCCAGTAAGGTGCTGGCATCTATTGCTGGAAAGCTGGAAAAAGGCACCATCACTCAGAACGAGAGAAGGTATACAAGTCAGGCTGACGCCCGATCGTGAAACAGGAAAAAAGATGAATGAATTATCATTAATTATCGTTTTGTGTTTGTGTGTTTTCACATACAACCAGAGCGGTTACCAAGCTTCTGGAGGATCTGGTGTTCTTTGTCGTGGACATTCCCAACAATGGGCAGGATGTTCTAGAGATCATGGTGAACAAACCAAACAGAGAACGCCAGAAACTCATGAGAGAGCAGAATATTCTCAAACAGGTAATAGGTCTTAATACAATTTGATGACACTCTCCATCAAATGTAAACTTATTTAAATCTCATTAACCTTCTGTTAAAGTTGCATGTTTGTCAGGCTGCTGTCTGTGTCGGTGCCTTCTTTTGGCGTTAACCTCAATATGGTTACAATCGTCACAACCTTATCCCTGCATTCAGATCTTCAAGCTACTGCAGGCTCCCTTCACAGACAGTGGAGACGGGCCCATGCTGCAACTGGAGGAGCTGGCTGACCAGCGTCATGCCCCCTTCAGACACATCTGCCGCTTGTGTTACCGGGTTTTACGTCACTCTCAGCAGGACTACCGCAAGAACCAGGTACAGTCCATCAGCCCTCCAAGTGTGACATGGGCGTACACGCCAAAGTGCATCATAATTTTCTTTAGTTTAATCTAATGGTAAGTGAAAGAAGCCCCTGCGTTCTAGTTTCACTGCTGTGCTTATCAAAATAAACCATGCCCTCAATCTAAAATGTGTAACTGTGTGTGACTGTGCATTATGCAAGACCAGTCTGCTGAGACGTTTATCAAATTTTCTGCTGATACACAGAGCCCTGGTATGATTCACGCACATGCTCTAACATGTTTTTACTGTATATGTGAAACACAACATCCCCCTTTTCTAAGAAATCTAGTTTCTCTTCGCTGTTTCATTAGGTTGAGTATGAGAAGCCAGTGTGTTCCTAACGTTTGCTTTTCCCGATGAACAAAGACCAAACGGACCTCTGTTAGTTAATAAAAGTAATGGATATAGAGAAGGTTATGCCCTATAGTGCTCATGGAGAACATAAACACCTAGAGTTAATAATGACAAATCATCTTGTTTTGGTTTGTGTATGTTCAGCTTGGTTATCTGTGTCCTGCAGGAATATATAGCCAAACAGTTTCGCTTCATGCAGAAGCAAATTGGCTATGATGTTTTGGCAGAGGACACGATCACAGCTCTGCTGCATAACAACCGCAAACTTCTGGAGAAACATATCACTGCTGCAGAGATCGACACATTTGTTAGTCTGGTCCGCAAGAACCGTGAGCCCAGGTCAGTGTGTCTGTACGCTGTAGACACAATGATCAGACTAACAGATTAAATCATTTGCTGCTTTGCTAAGATAGTTTGTAAATAATCTTTAGACCCCTGATTGTAATTGGCATATTCTGGTCCCATGGCTTGTCCTGTGTACACAAATGCACATAATAAGTTTTACAATGCAAGACTGCACATGGGTGTAAACTACCACAGCCATGAACAAAGACAGTCGGCATGTAATTTTAACATAAAACCTAAGTGATGTGCAAGTTCACTTTGTAAATATCTTTTAAGCTCCATGTTAAAATTCCCTTTTGCAGTTACAGCAGATCAGTGCAATGTACTGGAAAGATGTTTTATTTGTCAAGCTTACATAACTGACTTTAGAGTTTGGTTTTATTTTATCATGGGTCATGGATGATTTGAATTTATTTATTTGTGTGTGTGTGTGTGTGTGTGTCCAGGTTCCTGGACTATCTGTCAGACTTGTGTGTGTCAATGAATAAGTCCATCCCTGTGACACAGGAGCTTATTTGTAACGCAGTACTGGATCCAGCTAATGCAGACATCCTTATAGAAACAAAGTAAGTGCTCTCCGCTCCACCTTCACTTATTCAGTTTCATCGACTTCATCGACTGATTTACATCCAAACCTAATGACTGATTAATTAAAAAACAGTCTGTTAGCATATAAACTTTGTCCTAATTTCATATAATGGGCTACAAAGGTGTAAAGAACAGCTAAAATTTGGGCTAAAATGATTAGATGTCATATTCTCCCCGTGCCTGCTTGAATCTTCTCCAGATGCCCTGGTTTCCTCCCACAGTCAAATACATGCAAGTTATTCCAATTTATTTATTTCAACAGGTGTGAATGTGAGTGTTTGTCTCTATGTGTCAGCTCTGTGATGGACTGGAGATCTGCCCAGGGTGTACCCCACCTCTCACCCAGTGCCAGCTGGGATTGGCTCCAGCCCCCCATGACCCTGGGTTGGACTAAGAATGAATGAATGAATGAATGGATGGATGGATGAGTGATTAGATGATTAGTTAATTGATCAGTGTATCTCCAACTGTACTGGACTTTTACTAATGTTTAATCAGACAAATTTGAAGACATCACTTTAAACTCTGGCTCATAATGACATTTTATAGATTAATCAATAAGAAAAATAATAGTTCATTACAACCCTATGGGGCTGTATTAAAAATTTGGATACATTATATATTAGTACAGATTCATGTACTAGGTTTTATCACATCAGCTTTAAGAGCCTCTAAGGGAGACAGTAATAATGTCGGCAGTATTTGTGTCTGAATCCTAATAACTTTTAACATTTGTCACAAATATTTTGCCTTATACTCATTTATTCCCATCAGCTTGTACCAAACATACATACACATATCTATCTGATGTTATCTATACCCACCTATTCCTATTTAGGGGCCAGGGATCTGCTGGAGCCTATCCCCGCTCTCTTTGGGTGATTCATTTTTTAATTACCTGCTCTTATTGCAGACTGGTATTGTCGAGATTTGAAATCGAGGCACCGCCACTCGGGGAGAACTCTGTGGAGTCAGAGGAGGATGAGGAGGAAGTGTGGTTGTTCTGGAAGGACAGCAATAAAGAGATCCGCAGTAAAAGCATCAGGGAACTGGCTCAGGACGCCAAGGAGGGCCAGAAGGAGGACCAGGAGGTGATCAGTTACTACAGGTAATAAATTAGATAGTGCATTCAACATATTACAGTCATTATCTATGAAAGTAAAATAACTTGGTTATGGGAATGTTCAGACACATTTCACAATTTCAAAGTAAGTCTGTGTGTACTTGTGCCTTCTTCTGTACATGTATACTACAGGTACCAGCTGAACCTGTTTGCCAGGATGTGTTTAGACCGCCAGTATTTGGCAATCAACAAGATCTCTGGCCAGTTGGATGTCGACCTGATCCTGCGATGCATGTCAGACGAAGACTTGCCCTATGACCTGCGAGCCTCCTTCTGTCGCATGATGCTGCACATGCATGTGGACCGTGACCCTCAGGAGCAGGTTACTCCTGTCAAATATGCACGACTCTGGTCTGAGATCCCTTCAGAGATTGCCATTGACGAGTGAGTGGATGGAAAACATTTAACATGTTAATTTAATAATATTTTTGTTTTCTAGAGAGCATTTTTTTTTATTGTTATAGTTTTATTTGTGATTGTTCTGTGTTATTGTAGCTATGACAATGATGGAACATCTAAAGATGAAATTAAGGAGAGATTCTCGCAGACTATGGAGTTTGTTGAGAACTACCTGAGAGATGTGGTGTGTCAGAGTTTCCCTTTTGCAGATAAAGAAAAGAACAAGCTCACCTTTGAGGTTGGTCTGATACACAATAAGATTCACAATAGTCACATTATGAGAGAAACTTATTTAATGCATCCATCATTTTTAGGTTGTGAATCTGGCCAGGAACCTGATTTATTTTGGTTTCTACAACTTCAGTGATCTGCTGAGACTAACTAAAATCCTGCTGGCTATTCTGGACTGTGTCCATGTGAGCACAATTTTCCCTTTCAACAAACTGGACAAAGGAGATGAGAGTAAAGGTATAAATGCCCCTGGAGTCAGTGGTGGACCAAATACCCGATGGGCATCAAGCTGAACTGTGTGTGTGTGTGCTTGTGTGTGTGTGTGTGTGTGTGTGTGTGTGTGTGTGTTTCCAGGCAGTAATGTGATGAGGTCGATTCATGGTGTTGGAGAACTGATGTCCCAAGTAGTCCTGAGAGGAGGGGGCTTCCTTCCCACGCCGTCCAACAACAGATCCAATGGAGACACCGTCAAAACTCAGAGCGAACCAGAGAAACAGGACATACTTGTCATGGACACCAAGCTCAAGATCATCGAGATCCTGCAGGTGAAGGATATGCAATAATATACTTCAGGCGTACATACAGTGTAAATGGAATATCATAGTTTTATATTCATATTAAAACTTGTGTTACTTTTATGCTGCAGTTTATTTTGAATGTCCGCCTGGACTACAGGATATCCTGTTTGCTGTCCATATTTAAGAGGGAGTTTGATGAGAGCAACTCCCAGACTGAATTATCTGTACCTGGAGTAATGGAAGGACCAAACAATATGCCAGGTCAGATTAACATAGGGTTGCAATTTACACCAGTGGTTTGTTCCATGAAATGAAGTTATTTTTAAATAAACATTGTCATATTTTTGTGATTCCAGGAGCTTTGGATTTTGAACAGATAGAAGAGCAGGCAGAGGGGATATTTGGTGGAAGGTGATCACAGTTTTAATATAAGACAAGTACAAAGAAATACGCAAAAGACAGTGCTTTTTCATGAATATGTGTTCTGTATTTATCTAGTGAAGAGAATACCCCTCTGGACCTGGACGATCATGGTGGTCGTACCTTCCTGAGGGTCCTACTTCACTTAACCATGCATGACTATCCTCCTCTGGTGTCCAGAGCCCTGCATCTGCTTTTTAGGCACTTCAGCCAAAGGCAGGAGGTTCTGCAGGCTTTTAAACAGGTATTGTGACGACTCGGTGGCATTTAAAGGTGGTTTCAGCATCATCTTTCCATCCCGTCTATCTCTTCCATACTCCATAATGCTACATATGTATGTGCCTTAATAGGTCCAGCTGTTGGTCACCAGCCAAGATGTGGAGAATTACAAGCAAATAAAGTCAGATCTGGACCAGCTGCGCTCTATTGTAGAGAAATCTGAGCTCTGGGTGTATAAGAGGCAGGGGCCAGATGAGGGCATGGATGCAGGGGAGGTGCTGTCCACTACAAAGGTGCAGTATATTGTGCATCAAAAAAAAAGCAAAGCACACTGAAGCATTTTAGCTACAGTAACGCCTTTGTGTCTGATGCATTTTGTGTAGAAGGAATCAGGGGGGTCAGACAAACCGAAGAAAGCAGAAAGTACAAGCAGTTACAACTACAGAGTGGTGAAAGAGGTAATTACCATACTAGACAAGCTCTTATCTGCATGTATTGCAAAAAATATTGTGTAACTTTTTAATCTCACTTCCTTGTTTCTTGTTTTTCTCTCACTTTACCGTACCAGATCCTGCTGCGTCTCAGCAGGCTGTGTGTCCAAGAAGGTCTGTCAGGGCGGAAGAGCAAGAAACAGCAGCAGAGACTTTTGAGGAACATGGGGGCTCATGCAGTGGTCCTTGAGCTTTTACAGATCCCCTATGAAAAGGTGTCAGTGGTGTCAAAGACATTGTGTTCAGTGACATGAGTTTTGTGGACAAACCTTGACTTTAGCCATTTTCACCTCAAGGGAGAAGATTTGCGTATGCAGGACATCATGAAGCTAGCTCACCAGTTTCTGCAGAACTTCTGTGCAGGAAATCAGCAGAATCAAGCCCTGCTTCACAAGCACATCAATCTTTTCCTCAACCCAGGGGTGAACAATCATCATGCAACACCAAACACTGCTGGAAGTCAATAATTTAGATTTTTAAACAGTGTTCAGTTCTGATGCTACTTCTCTTCTCTCTTTGGTTCAGATTTTAGAGGCCATCACAATGCAGCATATCTTCATGAACAACTTCCAGCTGTGCAGTGAGATCAATGAGCGTGTGGTTCAGCACTTTGTCCACTGCATTGAGACACACGGCCGTAATGTCCAGTACCTCAAGTTTCTGCAGACTATTGTCAAAGCAGAGAACAAATTCATCAAAAAGTGTCAGGACATTGTGATGGCAGAGGTAGTGCCTCGTTTCCACGTTGTTCATTTACAGCTTTTTGTCTCCTTGTGTCCTGACGCAGTTGTGTGTATTTGTTTCTTCCTGCAGCTGGTGAACGCAGGTGAGGATGTTCTGGTCTTCTATAATGATCGCGCCTCCTTCCAGACACTGGTCCAGATGATGCGATCGGAGAGGGACCGCATGGATGAAAACAGTCCTCTGATGTACCACATACACCTGGTGGAGCTCTTGGCTGTCTGCACTGAGGGCAAGAATGTCTACACAGAGATCAAGTGTAACTCCTTGTTACCACTGGATGACATTGTGCGGGTGGTGACCCATGAGGACTGTATCCCTGAGGTGAGACATCCTAAGAATTTAGCAGCTATGACATAACACGGTTGTAAAAGCAAAATTAGTCGGCGCTGTGACACTGAGGTTTTTGTCACTGCGGCTCATTTCCTTGTAAATATTAAATTACCCCGTTCACATGAGCATCATGAATCATCTGTCTTCCAGCATGAAAGATTTGATTAATTTTAAACAGCCCTCAGCAGAACTGGACTTGTAGAACATCTTGTTCTTTCTGCCGTCCACTTTGCAGCTTCTGTACCGTGCAGTGAAAAATCCTCTTCAAGGGGTTTTGTACATTATTATTGTTCATGATTTTCCCACATTTAAATAGATTCGACCGCTAATCCTACATTTCTGTATTTGATTATAAACTTGACTGGAACAAATTTTTTTACATAACCTTTTAATCATAACCCTCCAGGTGAAGATCGCATATATCAACTTCTTGAACCACTGCTATGTGGACACTGAGGTAGAAATGAAGGAGATCTACACCTCCAACCACATGTGGAAACTCTTTGAGAACTTCCTGGTTGACATTTGCCGAGTAAGGAACATGACAGCTCTATGGCAGCAATAATCTCCCCGGGGAAATTAGAGTAATGCTAAAATTAGGTGAGTTATTTTCTTATGTTCCGCGTTCTCCAGGTTTGCAACAATACAAGTGATCGTAAACATGCCGACACCATTCTGGAGCGTTACGTGACAGAAACAGTCATGAGCATCGTGACGACTTTCTTCAGCTCACCCTTTTCTGACCAGAGCACCAGCCTGCAGGTATGCAGCCGCAACTCTATTAACACCTACTGTGTGCAGCACTATGCAAGGAATTTTAAAAGCACATATGTTGGTTTAAGTAGGTTAAACTGATGTTAATATCAACCCAGTTTCACTCCAAAAGAAAATGTATTTTATTAAAATACTGAGAAGCAGATATGGGTGATTTGGCTATTATAATTCAGTTAATGTAGGTTGTAATGTACATGTGCACTAAATCTGTTGCCGTGAACTCTCCTTATAGACTTATCGTGACCTTTCGCTCATACAGTATGTCTGAAATGTCCAGTGGACTCTCCTGTTAAAAGGTCATCTTCCCAGAATACATCTCACCATACACATACCATTAAGCTGTTATCTAATCTGGGCGCAATGACATTTCTAAGAAAGACAGATAACATGAGGACAGATCATAGATGTTTGAGCATCAGGGCTTCCCCTCTTCTAATACCTGCATGTAAATACCAGCTAACCTCCGACCTTTTAATGTAGTGTGTGTGTGCCATTCTTCAGGTGGCCGTCAGAAAAAACGTAAGTACACACAGTCTGTGTAACCTGCCCTGTGGAATTTCAGCCAAATAGTGTAGACAAGCTCCTCATTAAAAAAAAAAAAAAAAAAACAGACTTTAAGATTACAACCATCCTCTGCCATGTTTTTTATATTATGTGCTTCACTAAGTGGTGAAATTAGTGCATCTGTGGAGTTTCTTAGGAAGTCCTCTTCTGATTAACATCACTGGAAGTGGTTAAGGACAATGAATGTTCCCCTTCTCCTCCTGTCTAGATGCATTAATCAGAGCTCTGTTAGCCACGGTCCTGTAGAACACATTCCACATTATACACTTAAGACCAGTTAGTTAGTGATTTTTTGGCTTCTGTTGTGCTGATTAATCATTTCCCTTGTCTGTGCACAAAAAAGATCCCCTTGTTGTTTTACAAGTAAACACTTAAATATTCATAGAAAGAGTATATTTTTCACAAAATATGTTCCAAGCTGTATTTTTAACTTTAATTGCTCTGGTCTACTTAGATGCAGTCACAAAACAAACATTAAGTGTCATGTCACACACTTTACAGGATCAAATTGTTTTACAAAATGATGGTTTCCATTGTGGAGTGGGAAATGTAAAGCAATATATTTGAAAGTATGTGCATGATGCAGCTTGATTATTTTCTTCACTGCTTATATCCTCTGCTGCAGGCCTCTCTGTTGGGGAAAATATTTCAGGTATTTGTTGCAGTTTCATCAAAAAGAAAAAACAGTGCTTGGTGTTGCAGGTTCTTGTTTTGTACTTTATTTATTGGATATATATGTGAACATTTGGTTTGGTGTGAACATTTTTTGATGGATCTCCTGGGAAAGTAAAGTCTTTTGTTGGGGTAGATGACAGTTGGTTATCGTTCTTTCATGACTTTGGAAGTTTTTTCCAAAATAGAAATATAATTTTCTAAAACTGTTTTGTCTGTTTTCTCAAATCTTCCTTTCAGACCAGGCAGCCAGTGTTTGTGCAGCTGTTGCAGGCAGTGTTCAGGGTCTACCATTGCAACTGGCTCTTCCCAGTCCAGAAGGGCTTTGTTGAGAACTGTATAAAGGTGCTCTCTGATGTCGGTAAGATCAGGATCCATCTCAACTCCCATATCAGCTTTAAGAAATAAATCTTGTCTTATAAAGCCCCATAGTTTTTAAGGTCTAACCAGTCCATCATACACAGATATTTTTTCATCGGCTGTATTTAAAGTCACAGTTCTTGATGTTTGCTAGTTCTAAGACTTAAATAAAAGCTCATGGAGCTGTTTTATCTTCCTTTGTGTGTTGTGTCTTCCTGACAGCCAAAGGCAGAGCAATAGCCATCCCTGTGGACCTAGACAACCAGGTGAACAACCTGTTTGTGAAATCCAACAACATCGTCCAGAAGACAGCCATGAGCTGGAGACTTTCAGCTCGCAACGCTGCTCGCAGAGACTCTATGGTGACTGCATCACGGGACTATAGGAATATCATTGAGAGGCTGCAGGTGCAGTGTGTCTGAGTGTGTTTGTGCTTCATTCAGGTTTGTGCATTTATGGAAACAGTAAAGATGTTTCTTCGCTTGGGCTATAGGACATTGTGTCAGCTCTTGAGGACCGACTGCGTCCGTTGGTCCAGGCTGAGCTGTCAGTTCTGGTGGATGTGCTGCACCGACCCGAGCTGCTCTTTCCTGAAAACACAGATTCACGCAAGAAGTGTGAGAGTGGAGGTTTCATATGCAAGTAAGGAATAATAGCAATACCTTCTTAAATATAACATTAGACATGTCACGTATACGTACAGAAGTGTACTGACGAGTTACTCTGCTTGTGCAGACTGATCAAACATACCAAACAGCTGCTGGAGGAAAATGAAGAGAGACTGTGCATCAAAGTTCTGCAAACACTGCGAGAGATGATGACCAAAGACCGGGGTTATGGAGAGAAGGTAGGAGAGAGCTCATTTCACATTTCCATAGTGGGATTATACACTCGACTCTCATGATATGACTGTGCATACACTGTAGAATGTAAAAATATAATATCAATACATTTACAGAAAATACATTGATATTTTTAAATGTATATTTTGCATATTTGTCAGATTTGTGTAGGGAGAAGTGTCAACTTTCAGAAAACAGTAGGTGAAAGCATCTTGGTGTTACAGCACCTAAGGGAAGACCAAAATTAAATTATAAAGTAAACTTTTAACACAAAAACAACAAAATAAGAGATTCTCTATATGTTCACTGGGCCTTAATTCATGACATTTTTGTGCCCTGGACTCTATGTAGGTATTTATATGATTTAACAATATGACACACATTGTCCAAACACACGCACACACACACACATACCCACACATCCTGCCAAAGTGCCCTTATTTTGAAGGGGATTGTCCTTACACTCACATTCACCTCTGACACAGGACTGTTCACTTCTCAGAAAAGCTTTCAGCCACGGTCACCGATGTGAGAGACAGCACTAATTCTGCTCACTGTGGGCAATATCCATTCATAAGTACTATCCCTTCTAACCTTCTGAGGTCAATAGGTATTCACACAGACTTAACTAACATGTCATGCTGTGTCACCGAGCTCTGCTGTAGCTTCCTCCTTCTTGTGCTGTTATCTAACCCCATAAACCCTCTGTTCTCTTTCAGCTCAGGGCCTTTGATGATGAGATGGATATGCCTAAGGTTGTTTTTTATTTCTACCATTCATGCCCTTGTTTCTCTGACATCCTGCCTGTTATGTCTGCGTAACACTAGTGACTGTACTGTATGTGTTGTGCTGTAGGCAGCTGGGGCTCTAGGCACAGCTGGTAGCAAACTACAGTGGGCTGGTTTCTCTCTTTAATACCTGCTGCCATGAAACAGTTTCTCACTGAAATTCATGAGAAAGAGGGAGAGAGAGAGAGAGGATGGGTGATGTGTGCATGTTGCTCAACAGAGCTGTGTTATTCAAAGTTCCAAGGTGAGTCACTTGCTGTCTGGGCCATCTGCCAGTGCTGCGTTTGCGTCTGCTCACTGTCCTCACGCTGGACGTTTGTGTGCGTTCATCATAGGAAGTCATGTTGGGGCATTCATTAACATTATTTTCAGTTAAATACTTATTTCACATTTTATTTCACCCTCAAGACAAACTCATGAATACAAAGAAAGGAAAATAACAGCTAAGTAAAAAAGAACTGATTACCGACCAGCTGACAAAGATCATTTATTTTAAATTACATAAAAATACTTGGAGGAAAGACAATAAATGAGAAAGTCGTAAAATAAAGCTCCTCATAGCATAAAAGTTATCATCCCGTGTCTTCATGTTTGACACAGCGGTTAACAGAATAAAGCCTTAAAGCTGTGTCATGTCCTGTTTTCAAGCAGGTGTTTTATTTTTTTTTTTCTTTCGTTGTGACTGTTCAGCTTTTTTGCAGGGTGTTTCCCCTGAATCACCTTCGGGCACCAACAGGGGGCACTGTGACTGTGTGCGTGCTGTGTATGTGTGTATATTAATGAGTGTGTCGGGCTGTGGCAGTCATTGAGGCTGTGTCCTAGTTTTCCTTGCCTGCAAGCTGCACGATTCCTGGGCCCCTGCCAACCCTGGGCTGAGGTTACATAAGAACCAGTTTTTTTTTCCTGGAACTCAGCCTCTTTGCTGATGTGTGACCTTCAGCAGTAATTGCCAACCCACACTGCCGTTGTTTGTTTGTGTGTGTGCATGCGTGTGTATGTGTGTGTGAGTGTGTGAGTGTGTGTGTGCGTGCACCAGCGTGTATAAATGCAAGTTGCGAGCATGGTGGTAAAGAGGTGTCAGGGGTGTGAAGAGCTGTTTGCATGAGCGTGTGAGGGAGAGATGATCCCTGCACACACCTGTTAAGTATTGTATCTCTGTCTGTCTACACATGAAAAGCAGCTCTGATGTAAGAGTGGCAGTTGAGTGGAAACCTGTTCCTCTTCCCGAATGTGCCAGTTTTTATATTTACCGTCTCCTCTTTTTCCCTTTGGCCTCTTTAAATCATTGTGACACAATTCCTCAACTGCTCCAAATCCTCCCCACTTTCACTCGCACCCTTTCTCACATGAATGCAAACACACACCCACCTTGTGTCAACTTAATGAAGTTGGCTGTGAGTTTTTGTGTAGGTGTGAAAGTGCATAATTTGCTCTCGTCTCCTCGGTTGTCCTCTGGGTAAAGCAGGAGCATGGCGTACGGTTGGAATGAAGCAAGACAAACATATGAGGTTGTTTAGCCGGAAACATACTGTAGCTTACGTGGCTCACATATACTGTTGTGTTCTGCACAGTAGCTGCTTGCAAGACGTTTTTAAAATAAACGGAGATAGCATACCACCAATGTGAACATACCACCTGCTTGCTAAATGTCAGTGAGGTGATTATCAGCTAAATCCAGTGCTCTTTAGTTGTCAGTGTTATATAAGAGGCAGAGGAGCTCAGGATACAGTGTGTTGGGCTTTTACTGTCCAGGCTGCACTCTTCTCCCACCTGGCTTTGTGCGTGTGGTCTAGTCAAAGCAGTTATGCAAGCCCTCCATGTTGGAAACAAGTGATTTTTCATCCATTTCAACTCCTTGTTTGTTCACTTGGCACGCTTTTTCACTGGGCAGATTTAGAAGAATATTCAAAGTTCAGTTTTAAGATAGCATCTAGCTCCTTTTTCTTTTTTTTTTGTAATTTACTCACCACATTTTTCACACTCCACACCCACAGCGGTGCATTCCCCTGTCAGATCAAGACAGAAATTTGTTTTGCAGTTCTGGTGTAGTATGTCAGCTGCAAAGAAAATGACAGAGTACCATCTTTTAATTTAGTTTGTGTTTCTGTCTGCATATAACAAGCAGCCAAGTGGTAAACCCCAGTTTTCATGTCATTCACCACTGGTTTAAACATGACTCAGTTTCAGTCTGCAAAGATACAGAGACATGTTTGTTTGCCCACTTTCAGAAAAACACCTAAACATAAGGTAGAATAAAGTCTATGTGCTTGTGTGCACATTTATTTCCTCTTTTGTCAGACTAAGAGGTGTAAGTCTGAATCAGGGGTTTGCCCCGGGGAGTTTCCATTGATGGAATCCACTGTGTTTGGTGCGGATGTGGCAGTTTTGAGGGGTTGCTGCGGTGTCTGTGGTCTGATTAGCTTCACATATCTTCTCTGATCAGCATATGGCTTTGTGGTTTGATGTGGTGGCAGTGAGGTAATGTCCACAGACTTGAAGATGCTGCTCCCACTGTGTGAGGACTGACCTACTCCTGAACTCTGCCCCAATATACCAACTTTTAGCTTGGATCTAAGTGAGTTTGAATTCTTGAAATTGAATATCACACGTCACATAGTTTAACTATTGGACAACAGCGCTTGAAATATTAGAAACATCCATCCATCATCTGTACCCCCTTAGTCCTAACCAGGGTCCCAGGGATCTGCTGGAGCCTATCCCAGCTCTCTCTGGGTGAAAGGCAGGGGTCCACCCTGGACAGGTCCCCAGTCCATCACAGGGCCACATAGAGACAAACAACCTCACACACTCACACTCACTCCTATGGGCAATTTAGAGTCACCAATCAACCTGACATACATGTTTTTGGACTGTGGGAGGAAACCAGAGGACCTGGAGAAAACCCACACAAGCACAGGGAGAACATGCAAACTCCACACAGAAAGGCCCCTGATGGGTTTCAAACCAGGAACCTTCTTATCCACCGTGCTGCCCCGCATATTAGAAACATTAAAAAGCATAACTAACTAATATGATTATAATGTGTAATCTAAAGTGTTAATATGAGTATACTTAGTGTTTTCCCTTTCTGCTTTCACACCATTTCTCTGTCTGTCACTTTCTCTTTCTCAGTTTTCTCATTTTGCTTTTTCCTCCACCACCCACATACCAGCCGAGTCTCTGTCTCCTACCTGTATAAAACACTGGCCACTGAAAGCCATGTACAGTATCTCCAAAACTGATAATTATAAATTTCTCAGGCCATCCTCTCGTTCTCACAGTACCTATCCTAAAAAAAAAACCAAAACATTTCATAACAAATTAAGAAACTATCAGTATAGTACAGTGTTACCTGTGCTACATGAGGGAGGGTGCAGCCTCAGTTTGCCTCTGGTTAATATATTGGCAGTCGAGCTCGGCATAGTGATGCAGTGATGAACACTGTCACGTTACAGCAAGGAGGTTCCAGGTTCGACCCCACAGCCTTTCTGTGTGGAGTTTGCATGTTCTCCCAGTGCCTGCGTGGCTTTTCTCCAGGTACTTCTGCTTCTTCCCACCGTCCAAACACGTGGAAGTCCATAGGTGTGAATGTCAATTTGAGTGTGTGTCAGACTGTCGGTTATAAAGTCAAAAGTGTGCACAGAAGCAAAACTGCATACACACCGAGTATATACTGTAAATACATCGTGCTGTTGACCTTGACTGACAGGGACTAGCCCACCTGTCAAGGTGTGTAAATCCTCTCCGTGTGTGTGTTTGCTGTTCTCTGTCCCTTGTGTATGTCACTCGCTGTTTCTCTGTCTTGCCCCCCTGTGTTTTTGGTGACAGATGGCCTCTGTAAGCAGGTCTTTGTCACTGGTATAGTGGCCTGGTTTCTGGGATTATGTAATTCTAACCCCATCGGGCCTTGCCTCTCCTCTCTCCTCGCCTGCCCCTCCCAATATTGTATTTTTACATAACAATTTATTGGAGCGTTGCCTTTTACCACTTTCCCAGTGGTGAACATATGCTGTACATAGACGTACTGAATTGTTAATACTGCGGAGCTTCCTTTTCAACCCACATTTGATTATTGCTTTTTCACTTGCTCATAACGATATTCAAAAAGAGAACCTTTCGTTTTGTCATTACTCATTGATTACTCACTGATTTTAAATGACGGGTTTAGTGTGATTTCGGTTTTTCTGTGTTTCTTGAATGGCTTGTTTCGGCAGTTTCCTCCCACAGTCCAAAGACAGTTTGGGTTTAGGCTACCTGATGGCTCTAAACTGCCCATAGGTGTGAGTGTCTGTCTCTATGTGCAATGACAGACTGGTGATCTGTCCAGGGGGTACCCAGACTCATGCCCAGTGTCAGCTGACCCCACCCCTCCTGGGTCTTCCAAGATATAAGTGCTAGATGATGGATGGATGTACAGATGGATTGAGGGATGGATGGATGAATAGATGGATGAATAGATGGATGGATAAGAGTCAGAGTTTGGGGGAATTCTACATGTTTTCTCTTTGTCTTCCTGAACAACTCATTGCACCCAGCCAAAAAAGCCACATGTTCAAGTTTTTACTCTTAAGGATTATTTTACTCTTGGACAGAGCAGACCATTTCCAGCCGTGGTATTTAACGCTGTACACATCTCCTGTCTTGGCTCTCTTAACCCTCCGCAACCGCAATGTTTCCCTAATTTCTAACATGGCATTAAATGCATGACAGCTCACCCTGAGCAAAGACTTTGCATGGCCATTTAAAACTTCTTACTAGGTATGTTATATGATTATTAACCTGACAATTGCCTTTTTTGTGCTGCATGAACGCTAACCGTATGTTTGTATCTGTTGGACCACTCACTTGTCACTGCACACAGCAGCTGAATCAGAACCAGCCTGAGAAGCTGTTGGAGGACCAGAAGAGGGTAGGTACTTTTAACGGCATGACAGCTTATTGTAACTAAAAAAACTCATGGAGAGATAACACACATTTTAGACTCATAGCAGCTATTGCACTTGAATAAAATAATACTTCTGTTACCTTTCCCCTGCTTTTTGTGTTTCACTTACCTTCATTGCTTGTGGTAACATCTCAATACTCCACTTACGGAGCCTCAGGCATTTCTAACATAGAGCCTGGCTCTAATGTCGGTGTTCCAGCGACAAAATGTTAACTGAGTTTTGTCAATATATTATTATAGTCTCAAAGAGAAGAACATTATTTTACACACAGGTATGTTTAATGGCTGTTTAGGTGTAAATTAAATGCCCCTAACAAGAGGACTACATCACTAGGTTGTTATTTAAAGCAGTTTCATTTACATACAGAGGGGACTGCATTTTCATTACACCCTAAGCCCCTTCTTTTTCTTTTTCATACCGTTATTATAATCCTTGTTACAGCCAGGTTTGTCAGTTCATCAGTCTCGATGATGTACAGACAGGATCTTCCTCACAAGTCAAGACTTCAGGAAAATGTGTTGATGTTCTCCATTAAGACAAGGGGATAATTTTCTGCCTAAAACCAGTTGCAGTCTGTTGTTACACTCAATACATACAGTTAATTAACCTCCTGCCAACAAAAGATGAGAATAGTGTTCTTTATGCCTCCTGCAGGAACTAATCCTGGCCTCCAGAGCATAACTGTGACAGTGGATTTTACGTAATGCCACTGTCATTTATCAAGCACCACGCACAGTTGACAGTGATTTGCACATAATCACACACCAATACACAAAAAAGCCCTTTCATTTCCTTCACTTTATCCCATGGGAGGTCTCTCAGGTAGGTACTGGGCTGCGGTTGCCATAACAACGGCAAAGTCGTGCTGCCGACTGTTTGGCAGCGGATGAGTCACAGTGTGGGAGGGCTGGCCCCAGGTCTGTCTGAGTGAAAAGCAGGACCTCACATTGTCACTACAAAGGGTCACTGCTATTGACGATAATCATAACAGTGTCGGCCTTGTGGGTGGTAGATGATATAAACTTTGGTTTATGTCTGCCAGGTTTTCTGTGCAGATATTTAGGGATCCTTAAAATGAAATGTTTGCAGTAAAATGTAAACTTTATAAGTAGTACCTATGGATTACAGAGTGTGGTTGTAATGGCAGGCAGGCTATGTTATTCTGAGGTTATGGGGTCTTTAACATATGCAGTATATCTCTGATGATAAGTAATCTCTGGTATGCAACATCTCTCTCTTCTTATTGCAAACATCACGTCATCACATCCTTCCTATTCTTTCCTCTCGTAGGGTGAGGTGCTGAGACAGATCCTGGTGAACCGTTACTATGGCAACTTCCAGCGGAGTGGTGGGCGGCGGGACAGTCTGACGTCATTTGCCAATGGTCCCCTCGGTCCAGTAGGGCCTGGAAAAAACCAATCAGGTGGAACAGTGCAACTGGTTTTGTACATCTCCCAATACTGTGTGGTTCCAGTATCAAGCCATTAAAAACCAAATATTTCAACATCTTTAACTGAGCTGAGGGCTCTGCCAAAGAAAAGTATGACTACCACTACTACCAGGGGGGCAAAGTCTACATAAACCTTTTTGGTTAGCTATAACGTTTTCTGCCCATGAAGTTTTAATAAAACAAGGTTCTCTCAATAACTCAGAGTTGCGTTGCGAGCTTCCATTGAGCACGTAGACCACAACACGCCATTACTATTGCAAAATACTGAAGCAATGCATGTCTGTGAAGACACAGTTACAGGTTTAGATGTGCAACAGGTCTGATGTAGCATTTAATCTGCATGTAGACATATTGGTGAGTCTGTTTTTCACATAAATTCACCACTCCCATATTGACGTAACAACCAGAATGTGTTAAGTCTGAAACGACACCATCGTGCCTGTGTATTATTTGCATTATCCAGATGTGATGACTGGTCCAGATGTTGACATATTTAGACCAATAAAAGCCACCCTAGTTCCCAGTTCACCATCTCCCCCATGTGCACCGAGACGGTAGCAAACGTCCAGACCACAGGAGGTGTACTCCTCCCCTGTGTGATCCACTTTTCACTGTTGCTAGGAGACAGACTGCTACTTCCTGTGAGAGCAGCCAGTGCACCTGTTGCAGAAACAAGAACCGGGCTGATAATTCCTCCTGCACCCTGATACTGGGGCCTTTGGGAGGGAAATGTACAGGCCAAGTCATATACAGTGAATTACACAACTGTACAGTAACAGTTACTCTGGAGGTCAGTACAGGATTAGCATCACTGTAGTTAGAGGTTTCAGTCAAATAGTCAGTTTTATGCTTTTATGTTAACGTGAATCATTTCATTTCTTGCTCCTACGATTAAATAAATTATGTTTTTTCTATGTTCATGCTACTTTTTTGGGTAATTTGTTAGTAACTAATATATTTCTACAGCAAGACCTTAGCAACTTTTCTTGGATCATCATGTCATGTGTTGTTGTTTTTTTTTTTTTAATTCAAATTATTTAATTTGCTAATAAGTGATTATACAGTTAGAACAATTAGGTCCTGTTTAAAAACAAGGCATTTTCTCAGTAAAATTATAGTTGATTCGATCTGACATAATTAGAAATGTCATACCTGATATGGTAAACCCAGCTCTGATTTGGCATTTTGGCTTGTCTCTGTCTTGCAGCATTAGGGGTACCTGGGGGTCTGAGTCGTGGGGAAATGAGCCTGGCAGAGGTGCAGTGTCACCTGGACAAAGAAGGAGCCTCTGACCTGGTTATTGACCTCATCATGAACACCACTAGTGACAGAGTCTTTCAAGAGAGCATCCTACTGGCTATTGCACTGCTGGAAGGTGGAAACACCACTATCCAGGTCAGTCCACACAAACTTTCAGGGAAACTGAAAGAACCTTTGAATCTACTTTTAATTATTAAACAGCTTAGCCCCTACAACATGCTAGACTCTTCTGCTGCAAAGTACATATCTACCTAGTTCACTTACTGCAACTGACCTACCGTGTATTCATTTCATGGCCTGTTGTGTGTCGAAGGGCTCAGGTTATCCCACAGTGATGACCTGTTACAATAGGATCACACTGTGTCATGGATGGAAGTTTTCATTACTAGAGGATCTACAGTATGTGGGTCAGTGTGCCACTATAGCTGCTCATATACATTACCAAAGCCGCTCTCCTCCCCCTCATATCTAGCACTATATCTTTTGGCTCAAAGACCGGCCCGGCCAGTACTGATGTCAGTAGTGAGTGGATTATAAAAAAATATTTAATTTTTTCACTTTGGACCTTTGGGTTTGTATTAGACAATGTCCATTAATTCTCTTTTCCGCTCACAGTTTGCTTTAACTTGAGCTAACTAATCTGTCACTTGCTCTCTTTGTGTTTGCCTTTTTCATGTCTTTGTCTGTTGTTCTGTCTGTTGATCACTGCTTCTTTCCATCTGTCTGTCCATCTGTGTGTTGTTGTATAAGCGTGGGGCTTGCATAATCAGATTAGAGCGAGGAAGCCACTGTGGCGGAGATAATGCTTTGGCTTTCCACGGCTACTGCAGAGCTACGTCACGTGATCAGTCTGTGTTATATAAGGCCTGTGTGAATGAACAATGAGGAATGTCTCAGCCTTGAAAACACTCCAGCCTCTCTCCTGTACTCTTGTGCTCTCTTGGGCCAAACTGGGTCGTGCTGGGCCTCTGGAACTGGGGCAGTGGGGAGAGAGGGCGGAGAGTTGGGTGAACACAGAGGGGATTGAAGAGAAAGCTGGAGCTGCTGTCACCCTGGCATACTTAAGTTTGTTCTGAAACACGGGTTTCTTTGCAGGAAAACAACACTGTATGCAGCACTAGAAATGCACCACAATAGGTAATATAATATTTGCTGCCTGACAATATTTTTGTTCTGTGACGTACTAGAGAGTTTCCTAAACATTCTTCAGTCTGAGTGTACGTGAACCCAGACATCTGCCTGCTGCTCACTTGTTTCAGTGTCTTTACTTGACATGCCAAGCACCTGTTGGGTCTTGGATATCTTGTCCTCACGTAACACAGTTAACTATTTACTCATGACCTACATAGCACACAGAATTAAACCACACAGAATAAGTCAAGACTGCACGCACATTCGCTCCTGCACACATGCTTTTTCTGTTATCATGCCAGGCTGATGATGTTCTAGGAACAGTCAGACCATTGTAGTCCTCTTCTGTATTTCTGCCACAGAAAAGCTGGAATGTGGATGAGGGAGCTCAGACAGATGCAAATTGTGACTTGTGACGTTTTGCTCATCAGCCATCTGGCCTGTAACCGCACGGCACGCAATCTCGATTCCCTCCAAAACGCTTGCATTGCAGGTGCATTTAACCGAAAACAAACGGCCGACTCGCTGTCATTCAGGTCATTCGAGATGAATGACTGTTGTGAGGAACAGAAAATGGGAAGAGGCGAGGAAAAGGAGGAAAATGTACTTGGAAGGAGAGTGGAGCCGTTCCATTTGGTTTGCATGTGGTGCTGCCTGACATGAGAGGGAGGGTGAGAGGAAAAGGGAGCATGAGTATAAATAGCTGTTACATAACATCCCTCTGTTGATGCCAAGTGGCGGAATGGAAGTAGAGAAGGGAAAGCGCTATGACCTTGTTTTTCAGTGTTGTCCGCCCCCACCCCGCCCCGCTCCTCTCAGTCTCATCCACTCGGGGCTTGTTTCCATGGAAACAGACAGGCTCTGTGTTTACCCAACACTACAGGGGGGCCCTGAGATACTCTTCCCTGTCTTTCTCTCTCTCTCTCTCTTTCTCCCTTTAATCCTCCCCTGGAGCGATCGCTCCATTCTCTCCTTGACCGCCATGTGTTACTTCATCCATAATGTCATCCCTCCAACATGCCACTTTTGTCCTTGCTTTTCACGCGCCATCAAAACACAGATGGCATCTTGATACGGCAGCACAGATTTTGTCAGCAAGTGTGTAAGGACCAGCATCGAAACGCTACAGAGGCAGCAACGTGGTTAGAATTGAAAGTTTACGCTTTCGCTTCTGATTGTCAGTAAGACGCAAGCTCACATACGTTTCTAAAGAAACCAAAAAATGAAAGTTTGCTGTGGTGTTTTTCTTTACTGTGGTGTTCCAGCTTTTGTCTTTGTTTCAGTGACTCACTCGATCCACTCCATTCGCCTCGTCTCAGCTTAGTTCTTAGAAACCGTCTGTTTAAAGAAAAATCTGCTGCTGCAGGACAAAGTAATTAATAACTCGTACATGACCAATACATCCCCCACCATCCACCATCAATTCAGTAACTTCCGTCTACTGCAGTGATTTATAAACCTCGGTCACGCTGATACATAGTCTGCCAGTCCTGCCAGACCTGCACTCTCTGACTGCACACTGAAAGTAAACGCAGTGTCTCTAACCTGGGATATCCTAGAGATGAGAACGCCAACATTAATAAAGGGATTGGCAGAGGAAATTGAATGTGATTACATAAGAATAAAATTGGCAGCCGGAGACTTTGGGAGAGAGTACTGTATTGCATGTGTGATATGTGGGTGTGTCCTTTCAAACCTGGCATGTGCCTGTGCTGGAGACAGCTGACCTAGTTTTGCGAGTGTAAAAGTCAGCGGGTGTATTAGCATATGTGCTCTCCAGCCTACGTGTGCTTGTACTGTACAAGTATGTTAGTGTGTGTGTGTGTCTGTGTGAGTTATGTAATGGGTAAAGGGTGGGGGAGGAGGTACTCTTCCCTCTTTGTTTGTTCTGGACTAGTTGATGTGTGTTTTCCAGGCCCTGGGCCTCATGCCTCATCCTCTGTGCCCTGCCGTCCTCACCCCCTCCCACCCCCCTCCGCAGGCCTATGCTCTAGCCTCCTGATGGAGGGCAGAGTTATGAGAGCAGAAACAGACAGGCATGACTATTACTGCCCCCCCCACCCCCCACCCCACTCACCATCGCACCATTCCTGCACCTCAGACATGCCATGAGTTGAGAGCTGTGAGTGGGTCGCCAGTGGTTCAGCTAATCCCTTCCCTGCACCCTCCACCCTGTCATCCCGTTGTTTATTACATGATGGCCTTGCTTGGCAGCCCCCCCCCCCCACCTCCGCATGCTGCTATCTGCTCAACCCTGAGTGCTGGCAGAGTGCGTACGTGCAGGAGGGCTGCTGCTCAGTGGTGGAAGGCCGGGGTGGATCACAAGGCTCTGGAATTTGCTCTGGGCTACAAGCACACAATTATGTCATTGTTTCTTTGGGAAAGAAAAAAGCTTGGCTGTAAAACTGTTAGCGCTGCTTTGTGTTGCGTTATAATAAGCTGCATGCACTCTCATGTTTGGCTTCTTAATTGGTGGGTTATTATTTTTCATTCTGAATAAAAAGGTTTTGCAGTATGTTTCAGCACGAACCAATGGTGCACATCAAACTGGGTATAAACACCAACAGATAAGGTCCTTGAAGCAGGAAAAACGAGGCTTGTTTTGTCCATTTTTCCTGTGACTCTCCTTTATTTGTTTCCTCCAGTAGCCCAGTTTTACATATAACCTGGAAAGGCAGATGGTTATGTAACAAACTTTGAGAACTGGCCTAGATACTTCCTGATAACGTTCTCTCCCTCCCTACCTCTTGTTCGCGTTTCCCCTCGTTCAATCATCTGATTCTTTTCCTTTTTTCCTCCATTATTCCATCCTGCATGTCTGTCCGTGCTCCTTACCATCTCTGTTTCTCTATCTCTGTAAATAGGCCAGGCTTCTCCCGCTCGTGTCAATTTTCACCCCGTTGGTGTGGGGTGAGGCTACTTCAGCTGGTCGGAGCTGTTCCATAGGCTGCAACAAATAACAGCTCTTACATAATCAAAACAACAGCCCTGTGGGTTGGGACACAGTGTATGCATCATGCTCGCGGGCTCAAAAGTGTTCTAATTCTGCATGACCCCATTCCACTGCAATAACTGCAGCGATTAAAGCCTCGCGTCACAGTAAATCCAGAATTGCTTGTCTATGGTTATATAATTTTTGTGAAGCTCCAGTCAAGATCACTTTGCTTAGTGAGAGAGGGTGTATTTTGCATTTCTGACACTACAAAGTAAAGGAACAATAGGTAATATATGTCAAAGCATTTTAAACAAACCATACTTCAAATATATTTACTATATTCACTGGTTTTACCTTCAGTCCAGTGCATTCTGAATACCTTCACTTGCATACAAACAATGCAAACCTGCAGGGGAAAACAGTGCCTGCTGTACAATACACGCTTTTATTAGTTCTTTCATAATGAAAAATCTCTGTTATAACTTCCTAGACATTCCAAGATAACATCTTCAAACCAACCAATGCTTGCAAAAGCAGCAAATCTTTGCAGTTGAGGTGCTAGAACCAGAGAATCTTTGGTGTTTTTGCATCAAGAATAAGTGGAAAGATCCAACCTTCTACTGTCATCCTGTCCTGTGTGTGCAGCGCTCGTTCTTCTGCCGTCTGACAGAAGATAAGAAATCAGAAAAGTTCTTCCGGGTGTTCTACGATCGTATGAAGCTGGCCCAGCTGGAGATCAAGGCCACAGTAACTGTAAATACCAGCGACCTAGGAAACAGGAAGAGGGATGATGACAGCCAGGACAAAGATGTCCCTGTCCGGAAAAAAGGTCAGAAGTCACTTATTAATATAGTAACCTATGTGAACAAGTGTGTGAATGTGTGTATTAAACATATGCATGCATTAATTTGCGAACCAGACTGAAAACATAGGGGATTTAGGATCCAGCTGCATCCTTAGTTGCTCTTTGGTGCCTGTGTGTGTCTGTGTGTGTGTAGCCAGAGACTCAGCAGTGACTATAACAGAGGATGTGAAAGAGCAACTGTTAGAGGCGTCATCCGCCACCAAAAAGGCCTATAATTCGTACCGGCGTGAGGCAGATCCTGAGGACCACTTCACATCTGTAGATGGCCAGCCCAGCACTGGGGACAAGAACCAGGATGAAGGAGAGATGAGCTTTGTGATCATTATCATGCAGCCTATTCTTCGCTTCCTACAGCTACTTTGTGAGAATCACAACCGTGACCTGCAGGTGGGACAGACTGAGCACCAGACACTGCTACTTTCATCTTGTATTAAACCCAGTGTCAGTTTAACACAAGTTTAGCTCAGACATTTCAGAAAAAAGGAGATGGCTTCTGTTGTACATTATTATAAAGCTCTGACACGGAAACTCCCTATTCCATTTCTTGCATTCATGTCTTCACAGAGCCTCCTGTTAATTTCTGTGACTCACTCTTTGCTTGGAAAGGCTGACTTTCATTTTCATAGGATCAACTCCAGTTAGACTGTAGCTGGACAACTTTACTGTATTTAGAGCATTGTGCAAACCTTTCTACATAATGCTCTTTTATTTTATCAATAGAATCAATATGCCATCTGTCATAAGATTTCTTAAAATATAATTTCATCTTGTATCATGCAGTATGCACAGACTCAGCATTGTTTCATGTTTTGACTTTTGGCGTCCTGGGCAAAGAGGAAACAAAGAGGAGTATATTAGTGACAAGGCTAAGCATAAATCACAACCAAATTACTTCCATTCACTATTAGTCTTTTCCAAAATAAGCAGTTCCATGCAAAAACGAAGAAAAATGTCGTTTACTACCGTGAGAGCAAGATGGAGCAAATTAGCCTCATTGTTGTTTTGCAGAAATAGCTGTATGGCTGGTCCAGAGGTTCAGTACATACATGGGTGTTTTTTTACTTTTTCAGCCCAAACATTGTTTAAAATGCAGAAAAGTGCAGAAACTCTTCTCAGCGGTGGTAGAAAACAAATGACAACCACTCACTAGCCCCCAGTGTAGCTGGATGTTTTGGGGCCAGTCAGTGCTGACACAGTGGTAGGCTTCTCATGGAGCCATCAAGTCATTTAGGTGCTACCTCACTCTGTCTCTGCTAATCTTTACAAATCCTGCTGAATTCTGACCGAGTGGAGTGAATTGTTATTTTTAGCTCAACTGCTCCTTTAATGTTTTCATTTTGTATTTGGTTTTGAATATTGGTTTACATAAGTCCATACAAACCTGCTGGAGCCACACACTCACTGTTTAACTTGCCTTTCCACTTCCCTTTCATTTACGTCTCCCCAGAACTTCCTTCGCTGTCAAAACAACAAGAACAACTACAACCTTGTGTGCGAGACTCTGCAGTTCTTAGACTGTATTTGTGGCAGCACCACAGGAGGTCTCGGTCTGCTCGGACTGTACATCAATGAGAAGAATGTGGCCCTTATCAATCAAACTTTGGAGAGTCTCACAGAATACTGTCAAGGCCCCTGCCATGAAAACCAGGTACGCAAAGAGACTGTGCCACAGGTGGAATATTTAACTCCACTAAGTCAGCCCAGGCCTCTCTAAGGTTTTTCTTTTCCCTTTGTCTCCAGAACTGCATTGCCACTCACGAGTCCAACGGTATTGATATCATCATCGCACTGATCCTTAATGATATCAACCCACTTGGGAAAAAGCGGATGGACCTGGTGTTGGAGCTCAAGGTGAGTCGACTTGGCTGAGGAAGTAGAGTGGATGACCATTACACCTTTTTTGGCAACTGGGGAACAGGTTTGGGTCTCAGGCCAAAACTGCAGTAATTTCCTTTCACAGCAGGATGGAATATTACTTGCAGGCTACAAGTTTAACAGCAGGACATTCGTTCGTCTGAGCTGAGCTTACTTCAGTCCATGGCTGCCAAGACAAACAGCACCAGAGTGCATTTTCCTAGAGCACCAGGGTTTCTGTCTGTTTTTTTTGGGTGAGGAAACTGCCAGAACTTAAGTGCTTATCATGGGTTTTTCCTTTTCCCTGCCTCCTTTCTTTCTTTTTCACTCCCAGAACAATGCGTCCAAGCTGCTGCTCGCCATTATGGAGAGCCGCCATGACAGTGAAAATGCTGAGAGGATCCTGTACAATATGAGGCCAAAAGAGTTGGTGAGGAAGTGATGTGCACCTTTCTATTTCCTTTTCTCTGCTTCTTTATCACATATTAGCCTCTAAGTACAATGTGGTGTGGACTCTTGTGTGTCTGTGCAGGTGGAGGTGATAAAAAAGGCCTATCTGCAGGGAGAGGTAGAGTTTGAAGATACAAAAGAGAAGGAGGATAATGGGGACGAGGAGGAGCATGATGCCGCTTCCCCTAGAAATGTTGGACACAACATCTATATTTTAGCTCACCAGGTCTGCTGTTCCTCTCTGCAACGTGTTTTACAGAGTCCCGGCGAATTGCCCAACTGCATGACACACAATGTTATGTAGCTTTGAAAGCAATTAAATTCTCTATTCACACAGGAACGTGACCAGATACAGACATTATCCATGTGTTGTCCTGTGTGACACGCTCACTTGGTGGTTCTGTGTCCTTCTTACAGTTGGCACGGCATAATAAGGAGCTGTCCATGATGTTAAAGCCAGGAGGGGCCAGTGGGGAAGGAGATGAGGCCTTAGAGTTCTACGCCAAACACACTGCTCAGATAGAGGTCATAACACAACAGTGGTCACATAATATTAACTACACGCAGCATAGAAAACTCAATGTTTGTTTATGCAAAGAAATAGTCACAAATGTGACCATGTGGGCCTGAATTTCCTCCCTGGACTTCCTTGCAAGTAACTGTGTATCCCTCTGTTCAGATTGTGCGCCAGGACCGTACCATGGAGGAGATAGTGTTCCCTGTGCCCAACATCTGTGAGTTCCTGACCTCAGAGTCAAAGCTGCGGGTGTACTACACCACGGAAAGAGACGAGCAGGGCAGCAAGATCAATGACTTCTTCCTGCGAGCAGAGGACCTCTTCAATGAGATGAACTGGCAGAAGAAACTCAGAGGTAAGGTCATGAGGCAGCACAGCACACAGTAACTTTTCTTTGAATGTGTTATATAAAAAAAATACAGGTGGTATCACACTGGAAGTTCAGTTAGCAACCAAAAAACTGAAAAGCAGCAAACCCTCCTGTTTAACAAGGCAAAACAATGCACTTTGTCTAGATAAATGATTGAAATTACAATTCACTTCTCATTATGGTTTGTTGAATAATTTTCTGTTGCTAGTCTAATGGTGCTAATGATTAATTTCAGCACTGTATGTGCACAAGACAAGAGATGCCACTGGCTGGTGCACATCCTGGCCTTTCACAGCCCCCACGAACAGCCTCCTTAAAAAGCAGCAATAGGAGGTGGTGGGAGGAGTCTGTCCACAAAGCAGGCACAGACGTATTTAGCAATTAGAAGCAAAGCATTATGAGTTAGCATGTTTGCTAACAGATTAACTGTTTTATTTTAAGAGCTGGTGCAATTCTTCCAGCAATGCATGTGAGCATGGTGCTTCATACAAGTGAAGCCTGATGCCACAGGTCAGCTGAGGCCTCTCTGTGGAGACTTTGCATGTTCTGTGTGTGTTTGTGTGTTCTGGTTTCTTCCCACAGTCGGACATGCAACTTATATGAACTGGAAACTCCACATTAGCCGTAGGTGTGAATGTGGTTGTCTGACTGATGCATGCCAGTGAAAGGTTGCCAGCATGCCAAGTGTGTACCCCACCCCTGATTTAGTGCATACTGGGATAGACCACAATCCCTGCAAGCTCGAACAGGATAATCCTGTATGGAAAAAAGATGGAAGGATGCCTATCCCCAGCTTGACAACAGGGCTAACAATGTCATCCTGTGTGTGCTTGTGTTATGTGTCTGCATGTTTCCACTGTCTAAAACCAGACAGGGGCTTTCCACATTCTTTGAGCTGTGAAACATTTGTACAGTAACCATATGAATCACAACTGAGAGCGCGCTTGCTCACGCAAATAAACATACACACACAGACCCGCACCCACACTCAGTCACACTTGTAATCCACATACAAGGCTGCATACCCACATAAAGTCAGATTTTGTCTCCCACTCAGATGGGATGGACAGCAAAAAGTCCCTGCGTCTGTTTCTCTTTTCCATTAAAAGCACAGGACAGAAAATATTCTGTTAAAAATGAAATGATATTTCTGAACTAAGGTTCTGAGTTTTAGAGGTTTATTTTTTTTGCTTTAAACTATTTTTAGTATCATATTTTCCACATACCTTGTTAACACTCTGGGATGTTTGAAATTCTTCATGTGGCTTTGTCAATTTTTAAATTGCAGTGCAGTCCTCATATTACTGCATGCAAAGTTTATACATGACATGGGAGAAATTGAGATTTTCAGGCTATTTTTCCAGTCTTCATTTTCAAATTAACCCTACAAGCTTGTTGAAAACAGTTGAAAACATTTTAGTTGATTTGTTGTTTGACTCACTTTTTAAATGTTCAGCTTTTGGATTGTTGGTCAGAGAAATATCATCTTCGGATCAGCTTTTATTCACTTCATAGCCAATATTTGCCAGAGGATTGTATGTGATGAAGTTTGTAAATGATGTAGTAATTTCCCTCTCTGACTCTCCCTCCTCCAGCCCAGCCAGTGCTGTACTGGTGCTCCAGAAACATATCAGTGTGGAGTAATGTCTCCTTCAATCTGGCTGTGCTCATGAACCTGCTGGTCTGCTTCTTCTACCCCCTGGAGGGGGTACATGGCGGTCAGTCACACATGATTAAAAACCTGAGTGTGTGTGAAAACCTTTGTGAAACTGGGCCCTGGTCTTGCTCACATTCTGTCACTGATATTACAAAAAAAAAAAGATTCAATTTGCATTTTCAGTGGCTCAGTGATTATAAATTGAGAAATATTTCACACATTTCACAAGTATCACTATCTGTCTCTCTTTCGTGCATATGAGACGTTCATATAGTGAGTTCTCTCTGGCTTGTTGATGTTGTGTCTATGTGGCATCACAGATGCATCTTTGTATATACTGCATTAGAAACCAAAGTAAGAGAAAGGTTATGTGCTCATTGATGCAAAACAGGAAGGACTGGGGATTTCTGACGAGTTTGTTTGCTCTAAACCTCTCCTTAGACACTCTACGACCTGTATTGACGTGACATTTATTGAATAAATGGGAAGACATCTCTGACAATAAAAGACTATATTAAATTTACAGCACTAATTCCCACATTCAGCAATAAAGTAAAGTTATACAACTAGACATTAGGCAGATGGATAACATCCCCAAAGTAACTCAGTGCCATAATGTTTTATCCATTTGAGGCTGCACCACATGTATATTATGTTGTTGGGTCACATGAGACTCTGCAGCCAAACATAGAGTCACACTTTGAAAAGCTCGTCTTGACCCAATCCTTTTACCACAGTGTCCTAATCAGGTCACCTGATTAGGACACTGTGGACTCAAGGCAACGAGAAGAGAGAAGCTGCCTTTGTCTAAGACACACCCTCACAAACTAACCTCAAAGCTTCAGCTCATTGACTTTCAGTACCATGGAGACCACAGCAAACAGGAGCAAGGTGTGCAACATAACATCCCATAAACACAGTTTACATTTGGCTCAGGCAGGACAAGTCATACACAAAATATCAGGTGATCCAAAAAAAAATCATCATCAGTCATGTTTCACGCTACAAACTAGACCGCCGTCAGATCCTCCGTACTGATGTGTGTTTAGTTGCATCAGTGGGTTCAGGTTTCTGTTTGAATCTCCTTCAGGCTGCCGGCGCTCGAAGTGGCAAAGTATGATCATTTGAATTACCCTTCCTTTTTTACATATATTCACCAAATGAATAAGGAATAGGCAAATAAAAGACCTGGGTCATCAAATGTCACCATCTTCATGTATTGCAAATCATTTAATGTTTTTATCTTTCGACAAATTCAGAATTTTAAAAACTAAAGTTTGCTGAGATATTTTGACAGTTTTTGTACAAAGTTATAAAAACGGATGTTGTGAATGTTGTAATATTGTTTTATATCACAAATAGATGTCGTGAATGCTATCAGAGCAGAACAGGTAACACAAAGCAATATTTGAATAATCCAATCTAAGTTTTCAGTGAATACAGAGCATGAGTAAGGCTGGACTGTATTTCCACTGTTCACTGTGTGAGACGTCATCACGTGAGACTCCAGCATACCTTGGACCTGCTTAAACAGGCACTTTTATGGCTTTGGGCCCCTTTCCTGCTGTCTCTTATTCTCTTTCTCTGTGACACACACACTCACACACTCCCACACACACACTCACACACCCACTGAGCTTACTAACCCTCTGCTCTCCTCCCTTCTTTGCTTGGGGCTTTAGAATGAGGGTTATAAGCGCATGAGATCTAGGTCAGTGTGTTCTGCCTGCATGCGTGACTTGACTGCTTTTTGATGAATAGCTCTGGTTAGCAGCACACACCCATAACGCAGCGCTCACACCTCGACGGCCTTCTCAACTGTTGATTTTATAGGTTTGCCTGCACATTAGACTGAAGTGCAAGTTAGGCACAGAGTTTGTGAGTGCATGAAATGCCCCTCTTTCAGTCTTTCATATCACTGGAGCTGCGCGTTGCTCCGTGCTCGTTCCTCATGAATCTTTCAGCTAAGGTATTTTTAGAGATGGCTGTTATGTAAGTGGCACCTGTCATGTGATCTCCACGGGGATTGGGAGGGAGAGAAGACTAGAGAGGAGCAAAGTGGGAGGAAAGGAAGTAGGGGAGGAGAGGAGGACTCACTTAACCCACAGTAACACCCTTCTGCTTTCTCATCCACTGCAGCTCCCGTGTTGAGTCCTTGCAGTTCTGCCCCATTTCCCTTTTCTACTTTTCGAGCAGCAACTCATTTGGCTTTTTTTTTTTTTCTGTTTTCTGTGTTCTCTGAGATTGTTCTGTGTCCACATGTCCAGCACGCAGACAGGACAGACACAAGACAGCACACGTTAGACTTGTATGTTTGAAAAGCCTGGGATGAGTTTCACAGGCAGCAGGTTGGGTGTGGCCTTGTTTTTTAGGCTCATCTAACCTGGTTGAGGGTTTTAGCCTGAGTGACATGTTGCCACATGAAACCCCCTGACTAGGACACTAATCCTGGATTTACCCCGGGGATCAAGGGAAGCATCAGGCAGGCTCTCACTAAAGCTTGGCACTCACACACAGAAAAAGTATGTCATATACTTCTGGGTGTTATGTAACTGAGTCTCTTTGAGTTCATAGTCTCACCAATGAAGACCCAAGGCTTGAATGAGAGGCAAAAGTTAGTGGAAACTGGTTAAAAACTCAATCCTATAAGCTGCAAACTGCACTGATTTCCTGTCAGGAAGCTTTCATATTGCACATATTGCAAATTCACTTGTGTTGCAGGGTTGTCAGTTTCAGCAGTTTTGGCAGGTAACCTGAATAGCTTGCCTGTACATTAATACAGTCAGTTGCTTTTTGTGTTTGTGCATTTATCATCTGCAGGTATTCTAGATCCCCACCTGTCTGCACTGCTGTGGATGGGAGTGTTGGCAACACTCATCATCGTTATCATCATGCCCCAACCACTGGGCATCCGTGCCCTGGTCATTGTCACCATCCTCCGTCTCATCTTCTCTGTTGGCCTGGAGCCCACCCTCTTCCTTCTGGGTGCCTTCAATGTGAGTTGTCTTCCCTAAAGGGTCAGTTCATCCAAATTACTAGTGATGGTATCAGGTCTTACAGTTGATTTGGTTTTTATTGCCCAGCTTTTGAGATACCCTTCATTAGTGATGTTAGCCCAATAATTGAAAATGAATTAGCAAATATTTTTTGTAAATTATTAATATTTTGTTTTGTTTTTTTATTTTTAATTTCATCTAAATATGTTGGTGTTTTGAGTGGTTGATTGGACCCAACAAGCATTATGAAAACAATTAAGATCTACAGATTAATTGGCAACAAAAAAAAAATAGTATAACTTACACCCTGCGAACTGTATTTCTGGTGCTCAAAAGATTTGTTTCTTTCAGAAACAGTCTCTGTTACTCTGGATAATCCACAGGCCTAGTTAGTGTTGAAAGGTTTTTATTGGAGGAGATGGTCCCAATGAAAACTGCAGTTTTCACAGTGTGTGAGCAACTCTAATAAAATGTGTTTAGCTTCGCTGTATTGAAGTGAAAGCAGAAATCTCAGAGATGAATATCTCCAAATATGGACACAGTCAAAACGATCTGCATCACAAGCTTTCACGAGAAAAACAGTGAACTGGCCCTTTAAATATTTCTTGTCTTTCCTGTCTGAAAGAGTGTACATTTATGTGGTTTGTTAGTAATTTTCCCCAGAGAAATGCAAAAAAAAAAAAAAACATCCAATTTCTATTTTACCATTCACATGCACAACTTGTTTGTACTTTCACGTTCTGAGAAACCTCCACCGTGCTAGTTCCAGTTCTGCTTTTAACTTTCACCCACACTCATGCCCACTTGGCAGGCCACTGCCCTGCCTGTCTGTGTTCTTGCCCCCTGCCCCTACCTCCTACCTCCATGCCAGCGCCTGGCTGTGTTATGGAGTGTGAAGTGCGTCACTGGACCCTAGAGAGAGCGACACCACCCCTGCACCCGCTAGAGAGTTTCTAAATGTGCTCCGCACAGACCACATTTCTCCCCCTCAGCTGCTACATTTACACGTACACAAGAAACCAGGTTACTGGGAGAAGTCATGTTGAAGCAGGAAATCAAATGTTACCATGGACTAAAGTCACCTAGTTGCTCTAAAATCTAGTTTAAATGCAAATGGTCAGTGTTCAGATCTCTCCGATTATGTTTTATAATAACTTAATAAACCAAGTGTTTTTGTTTTGTTTCATTTATTTTGTAGGTGTGTCAGTTTTTCACCTAACCCACAGTCAAGCTGTGAAAAGTGACTTGTTTTTGTCAGTTGGATTCTTTGTCAGACTTTAGATTTCATTATTGTAACTAAAAACACTGGTTGCTCTCTCCCTCCCCTGTCACAGTGATAGTTTTCTGTCACTTCTGCAAAAACCCTGTTTGAAACTCGATTAAGCGTATACGTGACTGAGAAGTCAGGTTTCACCGGCTGCTGTTGCCTTGTTAACCGAGTTTCTGTTAATCCGTTACTCTGGTTTCTCGTTTACAAGAAACTAAGTTACGGCAGTAAACCAACAATAACCTGGTTACTTGGGAGCATGTAAATGCAATGAATGTTCTCATTTAACTTAAAAGCCTCCCACGGCATGTTACTGGCAACCCTTTTAGCTTCTGGCCTAGAGCCCTCAGAAAGGGCTCCAAGGATTTTTCACTGTTAAATGACCTATAATGATTAAAGAGAGATCAACTTTACCTTCCAGGTGTGTAATAAAATCATCTTCCTGATCAGTTTTGTGGGGAATCGAGGGACTTTCACACGAGGCTACAAAGCCATGGTGATGGACTTTGAATTCCTCTACCACCTCCTCTACCTCATCATCTGCTGTCTGGGGGTGTTTGTCCATGTCTTCTTCTACAGCCTCTTGGTGAGAAACACACCAATGCACTGTTTTAGCACACACACACAGTACACCCTCCTGAGTAGGGCTGAAGACAAGCAGGTGAAACCATTAAGAAACATGACAGGCAGCATTTTTGAATAAGACCATGTATAAGATAACGTTTCTCTCTGAATGTAGCTCTAACCTTCCATCATGGTGCATTCAAGGACATGTCATGCCTGAAGTTGCCTCGTTTGATGCTGTAATGGTGTTGCTGTTGTTGTTGTTGTTGTTGTTGTTGTGTGTCGGTGCCTCAGGTCTGCTTTATAATGTGTCAGACTGCATACTCGAACATTCAGAGATGTTTTCCTTTTACACACAAGCAACTCCTCTTCAAATGCAGCACAACATATTTGCATGTTTCTTATCTTGGGTAGCATACGCTATAGAAACATACTGAAGCTGTATGTAATTCATGTTAGAAATGTTCAAAAGTCACATCACACATATCTCACATATTTAAAGTATGACAGTTTCTTATGTCGCCTTGTGCGAAGCATTAAGTCACTTTGCTCTGAACTGATTGAACCTTCTCTCCATTGTGTGCTTCTGTAATGTGTTGTGATTCCCCTGTAGCTGTTCGACCTGGTATACAGGGAAGAGACTTTGCTAAATGTGATCAAGAGCGTGACACGTAACGGACGCTCCATCGTGCTCACCGCGGTGCTGGCTCTCATCCTGGTCTACCTGTTCTCCATCGTTGGCTACATCTTCTTCAAAGACGACTTCATCCTGGAGGTGGATCGAATCCCCAACACAACCCTGAGTGAGGACAGACTGCCGTCAGCTATCAGTCTTCTAAATGGTTTTAAGAAGGTTGTTCATTTTGAAATGACTGGTTGACTGCTCCCTCCTATTGTCTAGAAAGTGGAGCCAGTCTGGCCAGCAAGTTTCTGTCTGCAGGAATGTGTCGGGGAGGGATGGATGAGAACTGCACCACAGGCGTCCCTCAGGAAGGTATATAGAGCATACTGCAACTATTACTCTGTAAATTATATTTGGTCTTCTTGTGTGGAGAATTACACCTATCAAAAGTTTTATGACAAGCTCAGTTTCTAATGAAGTTTCCTTTAGTTTTAGTGTTAGAAATTGACAAACTGGTATGTTCATGTAGAGGTTTGATTTCCTGGGCTCCTGGAAGAGCAATTGAGTTATTACTGTTTGGTAAAACGTATAAGGTCATTTTATGCAGAAAGAGGCAGTGACTGCTCAAATATTACTTTTTCCTTCTTTTTTTTTTTTTTTTTTGGTTGAATCAGTTGGTTCTGTTAAATCTTGCAGCAACAAGATTGCTAGCTGCTCATGGGCCTGATCATTAGTCCTAAAGGACTGATCAGCCATTTTTAAAAAAAAAAAAAACTGGTAGAACCCAGCAAGCTGTTCATGTAGGAAGAGTTTATAGTGATGTGTTCATGAAGATAACAGAGACGATTTGAAATATCAGGAGGATGTTCTTGGCCTCAGCAGACCACAGTCGATAAAAACTGGGGGATGTGTTTTTCAAAGGTAACGTGATATGATCTTGACTTAGGAAGTTTGACACTAATTCATACTTTAATGAGTCTGTCACGGGTCACATGACACTGGGCCATGCCATTTGACCTGAACGACTCACGTACCAGGTCAAAAGGTTTAAATGCATAGAAACTCTATGCATGTGTATGAGTGTGTGGTGTCATCAAGCTTAAAATGGGAAATTTGGATTAAAGTATATTTTAGTTGTTTTTGTTCTTGGGTGAAGAATCATGTTGCATCCACTTTTTCAACATTTTCCCACAGAGAAGATACAAACACATGCAATTCATCAGAAACAGAGCAGCATTTTATTTTCTTAGTCAGCAGACCAGACAAAACAAATCTAAAATAATTTGGCCAAACATAAACACAGATAAAAAGACGATCACGATATGATGTGGTCTGGCCGTCATTTAACTGCGTCATAGGTCCAACATCTTCCCTTTCTGTTGTGTGATGACCTTTAAACTTTATCAGACTGGATAACCATCCAGAAATGTTAATCATTTTTGTCTAGCTCAGAACAAGTTCATCCAAAACTGCTGTCACAAAAAAAAAAAAAAAACACTTTCGCTTTGACTAACTGCTCTCACGCTGTGAACCAAAACATGTAAATAAAGTTTAAAGATATGAAGTTGTCCTAGGAAATGACCAAATAACCGATGAAACCATGTAACTGTGACTGTAGAGGCTATTAAACCCAACTCACAGTTGTTCACAACCAAAGAAAAACAAATAAGAGGTACAGTAATGACTCTGTCCTGCTTTTGAGGTATTTACATGTAAATGTATGTGCATATATTTAGTCCTTAGCACGTCTCCTGGTGACATGAGAATTATTTAGTGCTTAGTTTGAGCCTCAGGCTGTTGCTGTTGCTGGTAAACAATCATAAAAATGTTTGTCCTATTAGTCCAGATTAGCCACTGGAAGAACCAGTTTTATTAAGAGTCCTAGTGTAAATGACTCTGCTGCCACAGTGATGTAGATAGTCTGCACTTGTAAGTTGGTTATAAAGGCCCGTTAACAAATGCACATCTGCTAGTGATAAATAAATTGTACTTTTTTTACAGCCACCAGGACTTCTCGTGCCAGAGAAAGGACCGAACATTTAAAGCTTTCGTCTGTCTTCCTCAGATTTTGAGAATGAAGATGAGGAAGACGGCGACATGGAGCGAACATGTGATTCTTTACTCATGTGTATTGTCACCGTCCTGAGTCACGGCTTGAGAAGTGGAGGGGGTGTAGGGGATGTTCTCCGCAAGCCCTCCAAAGAGGTACGTGCAATTTTGTTAAGGTCCCCGACTGTGTGTGTGTGTTCGTGTGTGTGGGCCTGAGAGGGTGTAGCACCCGCAGCTGCACCATGGGTCATGTGAGCTGGCTGTGAGCCCATCGTGCGCTGAACTTGTTATTTCAAAAGCCTGGAGGTTTCACAATCTTTCCTTACAGCTGCACTGCCTCCGCCTTCTGTGAGAATTAAATCTCAAAATAGACTTCCACTGAATTCAGGCTTAACCACTAATGATGTCAAAAGAGGATGTGAATATCAGCCTCACTTACTCACAACACAATGCAAGTTGGGCCAAAAGGTCTTTCTATCTGCTGAGATAAATTACTGAAGAAAAATACCACTCACCCATGCAATTAGTCTTTTGTATGCCTGTGGCTTAGTATGTTACGCAGCATGCCTTCTGTCCAAGCAAGATTTCTCCCGAGGGAGACGAATAAAGTGATTTTAATTTCTTGCTTTGATTTGAATTACATGAATGGAACAGTGGCATTGTTCCTTTAAAACAAGCACGACTTATCGTGTGACTCCAATTAGGCTGGTGACCACTGCAGGGTATTTCCCCTCATGCTCACCACATTACTTTTAAAGAGAATGAAGCAAAAATGGAAAATAAATAAATCAAACTGACAGCTGTATTGTTAGCCGAAGTGCTGTTAGCAGTGTTGGCTAAGTAAATGTTTCTCTTTCTTGCAGTAAACACTTTTAACTTTCAATCCTGTTTAAAACAGGCTGAGCCAGGTTGACCGGCTTTCTGCCGTCTCTGTTACTTCAGCATCTGGCAGGCTTCACCTGTGGTCTCGTGTTTCCATCCATTAACATCCATGATGACCAAGGTTAACCTCGTTTTGGACCCATAACATCATCCCCCCATGTGTTTACGTGAAGACCTGCCCTTTGGGTCATGCATTTAAATAGGACAATGTCTAATCAGTGCACATCACATGAAGTCTTCTTAGCGCGCACCCCCCCCCCCTTGTCCCATTAAAGTTAATTGTTGCTGTGATCAGTTAGTTTTCTAGTCCCTTTTTCTAATTCAACCCTGTTTCTTATTCTTTTCCCAGGAGCCTCTGTTTGCAGCCAGAGTCATATACGACCTGCTGTTCTTCTTCATGGTTATCATCATCGTCCTCAACCTTATCTTTGGCGTAATCATCGACACCTTTGCTGACCTGAGGAGTGAAAAACAGAAAAAAGAAGAAGTCCTGAAGACAACCTGCTTCATCTGTGGTGAGACTGATCAGCTGGCTTGTTATTGGAATAGTTGTCGGCTCCCAAATGTTGCCGCATGACGCACTTTGAAGCGGAGCACACCATAAATGTCTGACCTCCACTGTACTGACTTGTAGTTTATCACTAACAGGGTGTTTTCACATTCCCCGTTTGTTCTCCTGAAATCTGAGCTTCATGGGTAAACTGAATTTATTAGCCACAAATGTGAAGGCCAGTCATGGTTCACCATGTAAATATATGCAGATTTCAGGAATGCAGTGAAACCTCAGGTCTCAGAGCAGCCAGAACAAATTTCTTTTAGTGAAACGCAGTGAGAGTGAAAGTTTTATCTGTTGATGTGCTGTTGACAGAGTGTGCAGTTTGGGGATATAAAGCAGATGCTGGAGCTTCTTTCTGTGATTTATTTACTATTTAATCTTCTTTCTTGTGAGACGTGCCATCGTTGGACTATCATGTTTGGCTTCCTGGTAGAATTATATGAAAGGTTACTCTACTTCCAATAACCCAGTGTCCCAGTTCTCTCTTAGCACATTTTGCTCCGAGCGTTTTTATACAGTCAAAGCTATTTAAGAGCAGTGTGGCAGTGGGTGTGAATCAGATTCAGAGATATTTGGCTTCATCTCTGGGATCTGGGATCATTTGCATACATGGACCTTTGAATTCACAATGTAGGACTAAAACCAGATGGTGGTTTTGGGCCCTTTTCAGAGGTTTATTGAAAAAATAGACAATAATTAATAGCAGTGTTTTTAAATGCCTTAAAACAGAACTGGAGAGGACCTTTGTTGACTAGTTTTAATTAAACCATCAACACTTATAGATTCCAGCTATTTCAATGTTACCACTGGCTGCTTTTAAGAAAACAACACCTGGGGAGCGAACACTGAAAAGATGATTTTATTATCTACTGTATTTTTTTACGTGGCAATGCTTTCTCAGCAAATTCTGAGTTGCCTGTTAATATCCAGAGACATGATGACTTCTCTACTCATTAGACCCTCCTGCCAGACTGGCAGCCTTCTATTATTGGATGGGCTCTATGTTACAAAGACTTTGCGTCATTATTCTTCCACAATCCAGCCAGTGTCGCTTGGTTAATTCCCAAATTCCCCTCTCAGAACATTTGAGTTCTTGGTGTGTTTGTGGTTTCTGGTAAATACATTTCTCTAAAGGTGCATGTAGTTTGTTCCAGTCCCCCTCGTCTGTTCCTCCCCCTTTTTCACTTTGCTGTCGTTCCAAGGAAGGCTGAGTCATGAGGGCTTCCTGTCACCGCTCTGCTCGCCTCCATAATTCATGTCTGTCTCACATGCACAGACATTTTCTTCCACTCACTCACTCACCCTCACGATTACACACTTAATTTGCATACCATATGTTTAGTGCAGCTTCCCTGCTTACCCAAACTTTGTCCCTCTGTCTAGCATCATCTGCATTTCCTTTTATGTACAATATATGTGTTAATGCCTATATAAGTACAACGGCGAGTCTGGATCACACTGTGGGTCTGTGTGTGTGTGTGTGTGTGTGTGTGCGTGCGCATCTCAATGTGCAGTAGCCCAGCAGTACATGCTACATGTAAGCATGTGTGTGCATGCATATGTCGGGTCAGGTATTTGGGGTAAGTGTTAAGCATATGGAATGAGAACAATATTATGTCACCCAGCACCCATCAGCTCTGACTCACTCATGTTAAATAAGGTCAGGCCACAGGAGGAGCTGCCGTCTCTATGGTTTCCAGGACCACGAGGGAACAGGAGATGCAGAGATTAGGAGCCCGATCTCCACAGGCTTAAGTTCCTCTCCATCCTCTGGCTTGGTTTTATAAGCCATCGATCTTCCTCACGATTTTGTATTAGTTGTTAGATCTCTGGGCTCTGTAGGTAATGACTGACTTGTGTCATGAACTTCCGGCTCAAGAGGACTGTTGTTTACCTGTGGCTGAGTTTCTTTTACGGTCAATTAATCAGGCTCAATCCTCTAAACTCACTCTAAAACTCCTATAGAAAAACTAAAGAACTTGTTTAACTCAAGCACCTCCTAGTTTTATCCCTGTGATTATTCTCTTCTCTACGTTATTGTTCAGCTCAGGCTCCATTTACTATTCCCTTTACAATTAAAAAGGCAGAATCAGTTATTCCCTCTGTTTTAAGGAGAAGACCTAATTAAGTTAATCTTAGATTTATTGTTAAAGGACAAAGTGACATTTGAAACTAGACAAATCATTTTACTAAAGATGGAAAAGCAGCTACTTGGGACTTTGCCCAATGACAAGGTGCCTGGTTTCAGTAGAGTAAATCAATCTGACTGTAGTCTGTTTTACAGGAGTGCTAGAAATTAAAAAAGCAAAAAGTTGATATTATTTTTTGACTTCATATTATAGTAGAGTTTATTTCTAATGTAAATAGTAAATTATCTTTTCTATGCCCAAGTGCACTGAAAGCGTTTTCCACTATTTCAGTTTTGTAGCTTTAAGAGTCAGGACCACATTGGACAAATCCACCTAAAAGAAAAAGCTCAAATCTCTGAAACAAAGACGTCTCTGATCTTCTCTTTTAATTGCTTCTTGCATTGCACCGAAAAACAAAAACAAAAGAGCGTACAGTTTTGTTTCTCCTTTAGGGAGATACCCCAGGAAACAATGACTCTGCTCAGCTGACATTTTTCAGAATTGTAACTGAAATATAATTTAATTTAATTTAATTTAGTGCACATGTACTTGTTGTAAAATAAGAGTACACTTCTCTTTTTTACCAATATTGTTCTATCTTTATTTTCAATACTCTATATTTCATTAAATGTCATGTCATTGTATATGTTTTCATTGTCTGAGGCACAGTATCGAATGTTGGCAGCATTATTTGTTTCGTTCCATTTTCCAAATACAGACCCGAAAAAAATAAACACTTTCCTGTTCAGATCACAGGGCGGTTCAGATATACTGGTTTCCAGTACTGTGCACCTTGTTCCTGACGTAATCTCCAACACAAATACCTGTTAGAGAACCCCCGTTACCACTGATCAACTGTTTCATCACATTCCCATTTTTTTCTTTCATTTGTTTCTACAAAGTGGCATGTTCCTGTCCCCGGTGCCTTGTTTTTTAATTTTCTTCACTGTGAAAGTGTGTTGTGAAACACAATCCAGGTGAAACAGAAACCAGCTTCTTTTTTTGTCTCAAAGTGAGACTTCTAACCAGAAATAATGTGTATTATTTCCCCCTCCCCAGGCCTTGAACGGGACAAATTTGACAACAAGACGGTGACTTTTGAGGAGCACATCAAGGAGGAGCACAGCATGTGGCACTACCTGTACTTCATCGTGCTGGTGAAAGTCAAAGATTCCACTGAGTACACGGGTCCTGAGAGCTACGTGGCTGAAATGATCAAGGTAAACAAAAACCATGGACACACACACTCACATTCACCCCCATGTGCGTAGTTTTTCTTATTGTAAATGCTTCGATTTTATTGTCTGATAGTTTAATGTTGTATCGGACCACAGTGTCTTGGGGGTAAAAGTGATCCATGTGCTGCATGAGGCCACGGAGCTGTGGAACAGTGTTGTTGATGACTACAGAGAATGCGGACACGTTTTTCTGCAGAACAGAGCTTCTCCCTTCCACCGAGTTGCTTCACTACTTGAGTGTTTATGTATTTCAACTTTGTGCATTCATCATTTCCAAACCATTCTGTGGAACTGGTGTATCTCTGAATGTGAGAACCATATGATGAGCGTTTGCACTTTGCGTCATGCGTTTGGTACACTAACTATGATTGAGAAGAGTTCATCAGGTTATCGGGCTGAGTCAGTCTTGTAAACATGTACTGGCCCATCACGCTCACATATAACTACAGTAATCTCTACCTGCTCTGTAATCTCGACTGACAGACGTGTAGCTCATGTAGGCCGCCATGACTTCAGTGGAGCAAGACAGAACATGACCCACCATCTAACCTTAAAACCGATCAAAGCTTGATAAGGAATTGGTCAGATCATGGGAATTTCCTCTGCATTGTGGGCTCGGTCTGATGTCATTCACTCTCCCTTTGTTGTTACTCCTGCAGCAATAACACAATGTAAGCTGCAGACCTGTGTCATCTGGAGTTCAACTCTAAGCAACTGAATTTCAAACACCAGCAACTTCCTGTTACTCTTGAAACATAACTTCAGTTTTATTAACACCTACGCCAACACTTGAAAATAAAATAACAGTAGCTAATGTGCTTGGTCGACCACAGGAGCACAACTTGGACTGGTTTCCACGGATGCGCGCTATGTCACTGGTGAGCAGCGACGGAGAGGGGGAGCAGAATGAAATCAGAAACCTGCAGGAGAAGCTGGAGTCGACCATGAGGCTGGTGGCCAACCTGTCTGGACAGCTGACTGAGCTCAAGGAGCAGGTATCCCTGAAGCACGCGCTGGCTCATCTATGTGCTAAATAACACTTCATGGCTTATATTTTTGTTCTGCTTTCAGCTGGACAACTGGAAACTTATTGAAGACGCACACAGCAACACTTATGCCAGCCATGATATCGTGATCAGGAACATGGGAGGACTTATTGACAATTGCTCACACACCCTGACCTAATACTTAAATTAGTGTTGTTGTATAGTGTTGTTCATTACTACATTATTACAACAGAATAGCGTTACACAAAGCAGCATGCTCTGGAGCATTCATAAACATCCTCCAACATGTATACAACACAAACAAAATGGGAATTGGTCCATATCTCCTGTATTGGTTAAAATTCAACAGGATGCCTTAGGAATCTGTAAAAAGTTAGAGTTGAAGTTTTATTTTAAATTATCATTGTTTCCTTGTGCAGATGACTGAGCAAAGGAAGCAGAAGCAACGCATTGGTCTCCTTGGTCATCCCCCTCACATGAACATCAACCCCCAGCAGCCTGCCTGAGGGCCCCTGGGGCCAGTTTCACCAGTGCCTGAGGAGTCCTGACGGTGCACCAGTGTTAGACAGGAGAATGCCAAAACTTGTCCGTCTCCACTGTGTATTTAGGTCCCTGTCTGACTCTACACTTCACCAGATACTCCTACGTTAAGTGTTTCTATAACATGCATGCTTCTGAGTGTCTGCGTGGGTGTAGCGTGCACCAAGTGCCTCAGGATCTGAGAAGCCAGTCCTGTAGGTTTAGGAGATGAAAACACTGCTACATCGTACCGCACTGACAGCATGCCAAAGTTTAGCCATTGTTCCCGAGGGAATATTCCTCTTACGTTGCCTTGTATTGAGGTTTTTCATCCTCAGTGTTGCACCAGCAAACTCAGGTCACATGTGGATTTGAAAGTCTGTTTGAACTCTACAACACATTGTTTAATATTGTACCTTTGGCTGACAGCAATAGAAATACTTAATAATATGCAATGTCTAAATAAGAATGAAGTATTTTGGAAGACTGACAGTTGCTTTTATATTTGAAATTACAGTATGATGTATTTAAAACATGGAGCCAGAGAGCTCCTCTAAACAAAGAGTCCATATTTTCCAATGTTTCTAAAATGCTGTTAGAAAACTTATACAGTGCTGTTTTTTTTTTTTTTTTTATTTTGGGGGCAAGCATTTGTTTGTAATGTCTGTGATCTCATGAAGGTGGTATTTGTTCTGGGGACACCTTAGATTAAAAACTAAAAAGTTACTTGAGGGTACATTGGGTTTTGAACAGGTAAAGGAGCAAATGTGGCTGCTTCTCTCTGAAGCCAGTCTCATGTTGTGCTTATTTAAATGTAGTCACACTAAAAACATAGAACCACACTTAAAGGATTTTGGGAGCAACTTTAAATTCGATTTTATTATTCTTCTTGGCACTAAATTGTTTATCTTCCTTTACTCATTTAGTCCTAAAGCACTGATAGTTTCTGTAGCGCACAAATGATTGTCACTCTTTGGTTGTCACCTTGTGAAAGATTCACAACTGGGTGATTGTTTCAGTGCATATGAGAGGGATGAGCTCAAAGATGTGGTTCGACCGGGCCGTACGTCTGCACTAATAGATGGTGTGTGTCTGAATTGTACATTCCAGTGTTGGAGTCTAATTTAATAAACAAGTGTGTAAAATATCCTGATGGTGAGAGTTTAAACAGTATCTGCATCAGTATCGAAACCGAGAATAACAGCAGCACGACTCGAACATGAAAGATAAAGAGGATGTTGTCAGCGTCTAATTCATTTCCAAAGAGTCCATTTGTATCATAATATCAAGCTTATCTGAACTGGTGCCTCTAACGTGCATTTTCAGTTTTAATTTGTACTTTGGGGATTTATTCACAACTCAAGACTTTTATTTTATAAATAAATATATTTGTTTGGATTTTCTGGAGACTGATGTTATAAATATTAATCCATTTTGCACCCAAAGTAAAAGTCAGTACCTGAAGTGTTTATGGATCACCCCGTTGTAAGACTTTATCACAGACCTATAATATTCTCAACAGTCCCAGCCTGTGTTCAATTACATTATATCATGATTCAATTACCAGAGCATTTTATCTAACAGAGTAAACACTGTTTTGTGGGGAAAACATACAAGGGCATGAGGTAATTTCCCCAGTGTTCTGCAAGAAAGTTTCATGAGCTACAAGGGAACCGATACAAAGGTACCATTTTTAGGATTTTTTGAAATCTAATTGATTCAAATCAATTCTTAATTTCATTACATTTGCCCAGCTTGTGTTCAAGGGGCTTTCCATCGCTCTCGTGGTAATTTAATTACATAGCTGAATTACTGTGACGGGTGTTATCGTCTTGTAAACGCTGTGTCCTGCAGCCCATCCTGTTTCTATTGAATTTACCGCATTCTAGGAATTTTCTGACTGATGTTTGTGATAAGGTCGACAGATAGGAGCCTTTTGAAGCTTTCGCTGGGAAAGAAGACCCTCGCTCGTTGCTTTCACAGAAACCACTTTTCCGAAACTGTGAATAATGTGTTTAACCTGGAGTTTGCTTAAAATATATCACGAAAGCAAATTATCTGAGTTTATGGAAACAACTGTGACATCTGTTACATCTGTTGGACAAGACAAATGGACAAGCTCCTTCCACCAAAACCAGCTTTTTAATACAATAACAGCCTATAGTGAATTTTAAATAAGTTAATTATATAATATAAAGAGTATGTCTATCTTAGTTATGAATAAAAAGTTATACAAAAAAACCACTATATTTTATTCAGTTTCATCCAAAATGGTCTGTGAGACTAAATTGTGTCTTTCTGCCCTGAACAGAAGTTTTTCTATCCTGAAATTGAACTTAAGCATGAGCTCATGTGATTTGAGGGATTTCCAGGCAAAGACTTGAGGGACATTGTGTTAAATAAAACTTTTTTTTTTTTTAAATAGCTGAAGGAAACGTTACTGTTTTTCTCCAATCACATTACTGAGATAGAAATAATTGCTTACAGCCTCACAAAACCGGTCATCATAAGGAGGTCATTAATCCAGGCGGACTCCAACTAGCAAATCAACACATGATTCATTTCAATAGGACTGATGATAAATTCAAGGTCTTGTGTTTTGCTGATTGCGACCAAAAAGTGAAGCCAAACTTCCTGTTGACATTTATATCTGCTGGAATATTAGGCTACTCTGATCACACGTCATAAACCTGTAGCAGGCCTGACATAGTCTCAGTGCCTTCAGTACCAGACTGTCTTCTTTAATATTAACGTGTTATATTTCTGTAGAGGAAAAAATTACTGAGCATGTTTAACGGGGTTATTTTAGTTTTAACATTATTTTAGACGAAGCACAATCATCGCACCTGTTTATTTGCTATGATAAAAGCAATACATGAAAAATCTGCCCTGATCCTGCAGCAGCAGGTGCAGCCGCCGTGTGCTGGATGGACTGGATGTGCCCTGTGCGCTCAGCAGGCTCCTGGGCCATGAGGAGATGAACGTGACAGCCGGCACCGCCTCGGGACAACAAACACCGGCTCCACGCACTCGTCCACGCACGGGTGCACGTGGTTCCCCGGCCGTGGCCACTGGTAGCAGCTACTAAAGCACAGCTGCCTCCTGCACACATGTAGATCGATAGACCGCTGAGTTATTATTGTGGTTTCTCTGTGCTGTTGGACAAAAATCAGACGTGTTGGCCCAATGTTGAAAAGCTGGATATTAAATGATAAATATTCACTGAGTATCTACAAAGCTCACGCTGTGTCTCAGTCCTTCCCGTTACGCGTTGCATTAACGGTGACTTTAATGACATTCAGTGGGATTTCTCGAATGCGCAGTAATTCTTCAGGATGTCATTATTGTCTATGGCGACTCTATTTTTTGTGAATTGTCTTGTTGTTGTTAGGACACCATTCCCGCCCGCGTCTCGTGGCCCCAGGCTTATTTAACTACTGTACGGGGTCACCGCCAGCACGTTCCCGGCGCCGTGGTGCGCACAGCCTTGTTTCCATACACTTCAGCATGGTGGTACACGGGATCCGACACGCACCGCCCTCCGCTCTGACGTCCGCCGCCTTCCGCCCACTGAGGCTCCTTATCGGGGGAAGGTGGGCCGTCCCTCCGCCGAGGATACAGCACCGTTTAACACGTGAGCCTCATGTGACAGAGGTAGGTCAGGCTGAGAGGAGAGTCAGAGGGTTTATTTAACTCGTCGCTCCGTCCTCCCCCACTTTCCCAACGCGCCACCAAGAGGGTTGCCTTCCTTCAGCGTCGAGACTTCGGCGTGGAAATCGCCAGGACTAACTTGAATGCATTTTCATAGCCCGAGCAACCTTCACATGAAGCAGTACCGGGGTTAAATAATGTCAGATTAGTGCACATTTCCACCTTGTTTGAAGCAATTTGGCGCACTTGTCAAACTTTTTTTTTTTTTTTTTTTTTTAATCACGCGTGACTGAATGCGTGTTTGTTTGTGACCGCACTGGAGAAGCACCTCGACTCTGTCTGCGTAATTGGAGTGAAAAGAATGGAGCGAATTCCAAGCGCGCAACCACCTCCTCTGTCCAAACACCAGGCTGAGCTGTCAGACGTGCAGGGGTAAGTTACACTTCGAACTACGTAGCGATTAGACTGGGTGGTGTTTCTTCTGCTCTACGCTTCATCGCGCTCATGTCTCACTGAGCCTCTGTCTTTTTCGGTGTCTTTAGGATGGATTTCCCGATGTATGTCTATAAACCCAGGCGGGGAATGAAGAGAGGAGAAGAGAGCAAGGTTGGTAATTATTTGGTTGATTTTCTTTTATACTTCTAACTCCAGAGCTTTTGTCAGACGCTGTGAATTATAAAGGAGGGATTGTTGTGGTAATAGTCCCGAAGCCTCATAAAAGGTTGACCTCCTTTCTGCTGTGACACAGCTCCTGGAGTCCTTATCGGTGTGACTGACTCCCGTCATAAAGACCGTGCGCTCAGATCAGCTGGATTTACCCAACAGTGTCTTTTATTCTTGCAGGAAACGTACAAGCTGCCGCACAGACTTATCGAGAAGAAAAGGCGTGACCGGATAAACGAGTGCATCGCTCAGTTGAAAGATTTATTACCAGAACACCTGAAACTCACGGTAGGTTCATGCTCTGTCTGGAGGGAATAATGTGACTCACTCAGATCCACTGTATTGAGGGGAATGCGCCATCGAGTGGCCGTTTAGTGGTATTGCAGTGTGTCTGCTGAGTGCGTCAGGCAGCTCTGCCCAATAAACAACAGAATGTAGTTGTTCCATAATTAATAAACTGCAGTGGATGTTATTTGTGGAGTCTGTGTTATACTGAAGCTAATACATCCTGATAATACTAGAGATCACACATACATGTATTTGCATTTGTGAAGTTTTTGTGTGTTATGTAAGGAGGATGTGCTGACTGTGCCTGTATCCAACAGACCTTAGGGCATCTGGAGAAGGCTGTGGTTTTGGAGCTCACGCTCAAGCACGTGAAAGCCCTCACCTCACTTTTGGAGCAACAGCAGCAGAAGATCCTGGCTCTGCAGAGCGGCATGCAAATTGGTAAGCTGCAGATTATTTACACGCGCACGTATATGCACAAACAAGAAATAATTTTTGTCAGGCAGAATGCAGATCACCAAGATGAATGCACTGTAATTCAGACTTGCAGGCAAATAAGTGGCTTCAAATGTAACTCTAGCTGTTGGAAAGGAGACTTAAAAATCCCATCTGAATATATGGTTTCCTGCTGTGTTTATAGAGCAGCCTTCTCTGAGTCAGGAGAAGTCAGAGGAGATGTTCCGCTCTGGCTTCCACATGTGTGCCAAGGAGATTCTTCAGTATCTGGCCAATCATGAGACTGATGGAGACTTCATGCCGTCCCACGTGATCAATCACCTTCACAAATTAGCTGCAGAGGTGCTGCAAAGTCCAGCTCGCCCCCACACCCCTCTCAGCCCCCAGCCTGAGGAAATCCCTGCCTATGTCCAGCACCAGCCTCGCAAAGAGATGCCCACCAGCCTACCCCCTAAGCCCAGCGAGGGCTATGGGAGGAACTGCGTGCCTGTCATCCAGCGGGCGTACGCTCCGCCCAGTGGTGAGCAGAGTGGCAGTGATACGGATACAGACAGCGGCTATGGGGGAGAGTTGGAGAAGATCGAATCTGGGGTGCCACAGGGACATCCAGATTACTACGTCCAGGAGAATCAGCTGAAACGAGCTCTGTGTGAGAGGCAGAGCTCCAGCATCAAGCGGGAGGATGACGAGCCGCGGCACAAACGACCCCGGGTGGAGTCATCTGAAGATGAGCTGCTCTCAGGCGGAGAGTCATCAACTTCATCGTCCTCTAGTGGTTACGGTAGTTACATGAGCATATCCCCCAACCACCCACCTCCTCCACATCCCCTCTGCATGCCTTTCTACCTCATTCCACCCTCTGCTGCGGCCTATTTGCCAGTGCTGGAGAAATGCTGGTACCCCAGGGCCATGCCTGTGCTCTGCCCTGGCGTGGGAGGCTCTGCACCCGCCATGCCCGGTGAGAGACCGCCTCCACCTCAGCTAGTGTTGTCTCCCAGGGGAGGCTCTCCAGCTCCAGCCATATCTCAAACCCCCATGGACTCCCCTGCCCTCCTTCAGGCACTAAAGCAGGTACCACCCCTCAACCTGGAAACCAAAGACTGAGAGACAAGACAGCAGGTGAAGAGATTATCCTGTTCTAATACCCAAAAGCAGAGATGGTAGTCAGACGGAGAAGAAAACTGAGCCATTCCATAATCCATCCTCATTCCTCTCCTCTGTCTGGAGCTTACACAGCTAATGAGAGGACTTGTAGAAAAGATCAAGGAGAGGTGGAGGGGGCAGCATCCATCAACACTCGGGGGGGATGCAGAGCTCCGGTTGAATGTTTAATGCTCAGTGATATTGCTCAGTGCAAATGTATCATATAAACTGGACCTACCCCGCACGCACACAAACACACGCACTTGGCTGAATGTAAAGGAAAAAAAAAGTTTTAGATGCTGCTGATGAAGAATAAACGCCAATGACACTGATGCATCTAACCTGTAGCTGTTGCAACAGAGACACATCATCTTTGTACTCTAGAAAACGCTGCACCAAATGTTTGAAGCTGTAATGTTTCGCCCAAAGTTTGTCGCCTTTGTCCTGTAGGTCATTATTATCATCGTCACAGAAAAATGCCCTGCCAACCAGACACTATAATGACTGGCACAATGAAATTGCAGGGTTTCCTCAGATTTCTACAGATTAGAGTATAGGTACACCCGATGCATGGATGAAGGAATAGGCCGCCACGTGAGCACACAGAGCAAGAAGTCTTGTTTTTCATTGACAAACAGACAGGTGAGATGGATTTTCTGTAATTATTGTTCATAGATGTCTCGTACATTTCTATTTTTGATACCGGTTCTTGCACTCTGTACGTCTGGAGATGGAAGGAGGACAGAGTGTGGGCAATTATATGTCGTGTACTCAGAAACTGTGTACATATTGTAGCACTGTGCTAGACCTGGTCTGCATACTCAACATCTGTTTCTGCTCAAGTCAAACCTGGTGTTTGTTCTTGCTGTTGCCTTTTATTTGTGAAAAGCTGATAAATCTCAGATGCTTATTCTTTGTACTGCAAATAAATACTGGAGTTAAAGGGTTGAGGAGAGAGAAGTGAATGTAAAAGATTTACCAGAAGACTAGTTTTCTATAGAAAGAGGTACTTGAGATTTTATATTTTGGGACCTACATGAAAGATGTTTGATGTACATATTTTGTCTATAAATGTCGATATATGTTATATAAGTGTATTAATAAAGTATTTTTTTTCCTGTGGAAATTTGTTTTGGCTGTATGGAAGGAAAGGAGAGACACAAAACATAAGAAAACCAGCCTGTTCACATTAAGTTCTTCTACAGCACCACAACATCCAACACTTATGCAATGGCAGATCTATAGTCTGGTTTTCCTGCTGCCTAACCCATCTGTGCCCACTAAAATCACATGACTGTAACTGCAGTTTCAGTTTACCTCTATGAGGCAACAATGATGATCCGTCAGCAGCTTTTCAACAGCCGTTCAACAGCCTGACAGGGAGACGTTTCTCATGTTTCTTACTGGCTGATTGATTCAACAGAAAATGCTACTATACCTGAATTATATTTACACTCCCAGCACATTAATGCATACTCCAAAGGTGCATTAAACATTGTACAAGATAATAAAGCACAACACACACTACTTATTACCACAACCTGTTGTACTTTCAGCTAAGTCACAGCATACGATTGTAGAGTTAACTTAGGCCAACACTTTTGTATTTCTACATAGGCCCGAAATATCCTTTTAGCTACATGTTATTATTGTTTCCACTATCATTTCTAAGCTGTAGAAGTCTTGTTGTATTCCATTTCCTAAATATCATTAGGTTCTTCTAAATTCTCCACACACGTTGTTGTCAAGCATCTGCATGATGATTTTACACTTATCATTTCAGCAAATTTCATTTCTCAGTAGTTGGGACCGGGAGGCCAAGTGGTTAAGATGAATGTCAGCATCACAGCATACCTGGTTTGACATTTGCAAAAAACCTTTAGTTTGCCAGTGTCTTTGATAGCCTTGAGAGTTCAACTGCAACCTAAGGAAACTCTTGCAAATAGACAAAACGCAAGCAAATTAAGAAAACAAGTTCAGCAAGTCGACAACACAGGTGCAGAAATAAATGGTGCAAAAAGAGAAAACACAACCAAATACAGAACCGTGCTGTAAATAGGACAGCTAAGAGTGGAAATGTTTCTGGGAGCAACTTAATATAAATCCATATAATCTCCATGCCCATCACTTTTTACTGCCCCTGGAAACATTACATTGCATTTGGTTGTGTTTTCTCTGGCTGTTGCTCCCTTGTGACTTTGCAGCCTGATTTCCTGCTGACCTGACCAGCATCAAGCAGCCAGGCTCTCTGTCCTTTAGCATTCCTGCGGCCCGACTATATCTGGAAAATTGCTGTCAGCATCCAAACTTGCAACCTGGCATCTGTCTATCATAAATACAATCTACAAAAAATCTACCATAACATTGCTTTTGTCCTTTCTAAACGTTATTGCTTTTGATTTGATTCCATACATTGGAACAATAATCAGCTACAGGTGGCATTATGTCAATGAAGATTAATAATAATTAATAATAAAAATAATAATAATAATAAATTAATTAACCCCTGTATATGAAAATCATGTCTCCATATTTGATGTTATTAGTTTTAAGGTTTAAAAAAAAGATCATAACTGCAGCAAGATCATTGAATCTTTATTGCCACCTGCTGGGCACTGAGGAGAATAACTATATCCTGTCAGCAGCATAAATATAGAGCGAAGAGCGGCACCTGTCAGGTAGAATATCCACACTGGAGACCATTTTGTTGTTGTTGTCTGTTTGAATGTAAATGTGCTTCAAGACAACATTGCCTGGTTCATAAAAACTTTTAAATTTAATTTTCAATATCATCCGAAATATTATTTTATTATTAAAATAGACCAAAAACAATGTGTAACACTTGACCCTTTAATATGAGAATGAAATGACTCATATTTACCTGGTGTTGCACATTTAAAGCAACTTAGGTTTTCTACTAGCTACATCTTATACCATCACAATAATTGAAATGTTATAATCACACAATGCTAATACACATAGGACCTAATAATATTATGGTCCTCATATGAAAAGGTAATACATGTTCACTGGGCTCCAATTAATAAAATATGAATGAGCTATTATATTGTTGCTGACAAAATATCTCCAACACTTGCTGTTTTGTTTTCCGTCTTTTCATCTGAGCACTTACTTCTGTACATGTTCACTGCAGTCTCCTTTGTGTTTGGCCATGGTTTGCCTACGAGAACGGAGGAACTGCTGCTTGTGGAGATGAGAGCTAAAATTTGGATTACAGCAGGCAACAGTTGGTTGCAAACAAATGACCTCCAGGGTTGGGAGGGGACCCTGCAGAGAAGGAAGGACACGTGTGGTCCTGTGAAAAGCTGCCTGAGGAATGAAGGATCTGGAGATGTGTGATCCATGGCCTGGATTGGGAAGAGTTTTACAATCTGACATACTGTGAGAGGGGCTGACCGAGAAAAAAAAGCTCCGTGGAACCAGAGATGTCCCGTTGGCACCAGGACTCAAACCCAAACGTTGTGCTTTCCTCTGAGGTTCAGTGTGTACCACCGAAGGCTGTTCAAATGCCTGACTGCAACAGGCCCTCTGAACACAGGAAGTATTCTGCACCTCTGCTCTCCCTTCACATCTTCTCTTTGGAGATGTTGAGTTCAGCTGCCTTCTTTTCTCTCCGACAGCTCGGTTCTCTTTACCTGAACGGCAAAAGACGGGTTTCTGACCTGATGGTTTATGGGTTGTTTCAGCCTCCTCTGAGCATGAGAGGACCTGGATACTGAGCGATGCGTTAGAAACAACAGTTTCCCTCTGAACCAGAGGCCTCCTTCGCCTTATTGGGGCTCCTTCCACCAGCAGGTTCACTCCCACATACTGAGGAACTTCAACTGCAGTCTGGCAGGGTGACAAAGTAAAGAAACAAATAAATGCCTTTAGTACAGTATCTATTATTCTGTGAAACATTTGTTGACCGAAGATATATCCCCACCTGTTTGTAGATCAGCTGAAAGCCCCCTGTATAAGCACTTGGGTCAGTCCGCTGGTCCAGAACAACCCTCAGTGTGTCTAGCTGCACAGCAGGGCAGAGGCGGGCAGTCACAGCGGTGGAACAGGCCATAGTTGGACTGGCATTGATCTCCAGGAGCCAAGGCCTCAGATCTCTGCCCAACATAAAGTCTGCTCCATAGAGCTCAAAGCTTGCCTTACGGGGCTCGACCAGGTCTTGGGCTGTCTGCAGGGCACGAATCACTGCTTGCTGCATACCTGGGATCACAACCGATTCCCACTTGGCTTCACATCCCTGCCGCTGCAGAAAAGCCCTAAACTGAGAGCAGGACCACATATTGTCCTCGGGCACGCCTGGATGGCGGTCACGCGATGGCTGGAAGTGTTTCTGGATTGAGTTGTTGCACAGGTGGACTGCACTAAGGAAATCAACGAAAGAGATAATTACACTTGCATTGTTGACAAAGTACTGTAGACACACAGTAGCTACAGTAAAAACACAAATATATAATTTGCCTTTTGTCTGAGACCCTGTCTGACCTGTCCAAATTTTTTGTTGTGTAGGGTTGAGTGGAGAACCGCAGGTAGCACTCTCTGTAGAACCACACAGTCAGAGGATTCCAGTCGGTGACGAGGAACCACTGACGAAGGTCGAACTTGGTGCCGTGGACCAAAAAAGGACGTTCCAGGTATTTCTGAACCACCCACTTACTGTCCTTAGTCAGGGCTCTGTCAGTATCCACAAGTGCCAAAATCTGGTCCAGGTGATTCATACACATAATGCCTATATGGTGGTGGTTGGTGCGGCGTGGAAATACAACAAAACTGCATTACTGACAGACAAAAACTGGAGTGGGCGATAAACGGAGGACATGGTAGTCCCATCATGGCTTTATCGTACTAGAGGAAACTGTAGGCATCATCATTTCCTTTGCTTCGATTCATGAAATGTGGTAGCAACAGCAACATATACAGTGGGTACGGAAAGTATTCAGACCCCTTTAAATTTTTCACTCTTTGTGTCATTGCAGCCATTTGCCAAAATCAAAAAAGTTCATTTTATTTCTCATTAATGTACACTCAGCACCCCATCTTGACAGAAACAAACAGAAATGTAGAAATTTTTGCAAATTTATTAAAAAAGAAAAACTGAAATATCACATGGTCGTAAGTATTCAGACCCTTTGCAGTGACACTCATATTTAACTCACATGCTGTCCATTTCTTCTGATCCTCCTTGAGATGGTTCTGCTCCTTCATTGGAGTCCAGCTGTGTTTAATTAAACTGATTGGACTTGATTAGGAAAGGCACACACCTGTCTATATAAGACCTTACAGCTCACAGTGCATGTCAGAGCAAATGAGAATCATGAGGTCGAAGGAACTGCCCAAGGAGCTCAGAGACAGAATTGTGGCAAGGCACAGATCTGACCAAGGTTACAAAAGAATTTCTGCAGCACTCAAGGTTCCTAAGAGCACAGTGGCCTCCATAATCCTCAAATGGAAAAAGTTTGGGACGACCAGAACTCTTCCTAGACCTGGCCGTCCAGCCAAACTGAGCAATCGTGGGAGAAGAGCCTTGGTGAGAGAGGTAAAGAAGAACCCAAAGATCACTGTGGCTGAGCTCCAGAGATGCAGTAGGGAGATGGGAGAAAGTTCCACAAAGTCAACTATCACTGCAGCCCTCCACCAGTCGGGGCTTTATGGCAGAGTGGCCCGACGGAAGCCTCTCCTCAGTGCAAGACACATGAAAGCCTGCATAGAGTTTGCCAAAAAACACATGAAGGACTCCCAGACTATGAGAAATAAGATTCTCTGGTCTGATGAGACCAAGATTGAACCTTTTGGCGTTAATTCTAAGCGGCATGTGTGGAGAAAACCAGGCACTGCTCATCACTTGCCCAATACAATCCCTACAGTTAAACATGGTGGTGGGAGCATCATGTTGTGGGGGTGTTTTTCAGCTGCAGGGACAGGACGACTGGTTGCAATTGAAGGAAAGATGAATGTGGCCAAGTACAGAGATATCCTGGAAGAAAACCTCTTCCAGAGTGCTCAGGACCTCAGACTGGGCCGAAGGTTCACCTTTCAACAGGACAATGACCCTAAGCACACAGCTAAAATAACAAAGGAGTGGCTTCGGAACAACTTTGTGACCGTTCTTGACTGGCCCAGCCAGAGCCCTGACCTAAACCCAATTGAGCATCTCTGGAGAGACCTGAAAATGGCTGTCCACCAACGTTCACCATCCAACCTGACAGAACTGGAGAGGATCTGCAAGGAAGAATGGCAGAGGATCCCCAAATCCAGGTGTGAAAAACTTGTTGCATCATTCCCAAGAAGACTCATGGCTGTACTAGCTCAAAAAGGTGCTTCTACTCAATACTGAGCACAGGGTCTGAATACTTATGACCATGTGATATTTCAGTTTTTCTTTTTTAATAAATTTGCAAAAATTTCTACATTTCTGTTTTTTTTCTGTCAAGATGGGGTGCTGAGTGTACATTAATGAGAAATAAAATGAACTTTTTTGATTTTGGCAAATGGCTGCAATGACACAAAGAGTGAAAAATTTAAAGGGGTCTGAATACTTTCCGTACCCACTGTATATGTTAGAGCCACAATAGCCAGAACAAAAAGGCAACACTACTATTTGAGTAGTTCAGTACGATTGAGAAAAGGCCTCACCTCGTCCTCTTGACTTGGCACCTGGTTTAATGATCCAGATGTTGTTTAGTCCATCTGTATCCAGCTGAGGACAAACCTCTTGCAGCCTGGTTAACATGGCTTGACAGCGCTCCACAAATACACTGCTACCCCTGATCACAGCGCCCTCACTACACAAAGATTTTATCAGAGTTACAGTCTGACTTTATTAAATTACAGATTCAATGAATGTTATAGTTATTATTGCTTAACTCCAGAGTGTAACTGTACAGGTACAGGGAGCAGACCTAAATCCCATTATACTCAAAAGTATTTCTATTATTTCGTCCAGGAGCAGCTCCCTGTATCACATACTCACTGCACAACCATGTAGTAGTCTTGCAGAAACTCTGCCCACTGCTGTTCCTCCACTGAGGGGCGTGTTCCTACTCTTATATCAATGTCACTGTGCTCTAAAATGCTGAGAAACTCTTGACACACGTGTAAAGCTGTGTCAATCATTTCTGGACCAACAAATCGATGTTCCACATTACCCAGCTCTGTGGAGAAAAACAGGATTGGAACGTTCTCCTTATTCCACGTCTTATATAATGACATAACCTGCATTTTCATTTATACTGATCAGTGTATTTACCTTCAGATACAGTGTTTGTGCCTTTCTTTCCCTCGACCTCTGCTCCGTCTCTCTGCCACCTCTCGACCACATATTGCAGCAGGCTGGTGCAAGCTGTCCTCCTGAAGTCCTCTTCATTTTCATAGAGCAAGAGCACAAGAGAGAAAAGGGGCAAACAGGCTTTTTCATGTTCCAATTCAACCTTGTATCTTTGATAAAACTGCTTTTTTTTTAGGCAGCTTGTGTTAATGTATCCACAGAGCAGACCTATAAATGCATGCTTCTCATCTTCTGCCCCAAGCCTGTAGCACCGTGGAAAAAAGGTGTCAGGATCTGCTGCATCAAACCATTGAAGGTTACGCAGGTTCACACAGAGCCCCACCTGAGAGAAACAGTGACAAGGACTTAATAGGAGACAGGGGGTGTAAGCTGACCTATGGCCAAAGATGAGAAACTTTTTGCCGAGCAGGAGAAGCTATTTAGAGATAACACCTTGGTGGTAAATGTTCCAGCATTGGCATAATGATTTGTCGTTTGGTCGTTCCGTAAGGAGCAACAGTCAATTTCATCCCGTCGTGTCGTCCAGTAGAAATATGACGGTTCATTTCGAACCAGGCGAGACTGGAATAAATGAAGGCAAAGTTAAAATATCTGTGTGGCTAAGACTGAAAGTACAGCAGTGCGTCCATTTAGTTGTTACATCTTACCATGAGGCCATACATGTCATCAAGGTTCTCCCCTTTCTCTCCCTCATCCACTCTCCCTGTAAATAGATTAGTACAGTGTGTGTGTGTATGTGTGTGTGTAGGTTTCCATGTGCACAGGGGTGTTTTCAGAGAGTAGGGGTCTGTGTTATATGTTGGTGTCTGTAATTTGGTACATGGAGTGTATTATTCATCAGGTGTAGGCTTCCTACACATTTAGCTTTGACACTTGAGGGAGAACATTGCTGATCTCTCTCAGAAATAAAAATCACTGAAGAACTAACAGAAGACATGAGGATGATTGAGCAGATAACTGTATTTTTAAATATTATTACATATATTTTGATGCTAAAGTAAGATGGCACTTTATTAGTAATGCTGTGCTATTCTATTTTCAGTCACTTAGATATTGCCATTGAATAATTCAACTCTTGGGATTTTGGCTTTTTAAACTCCTGCTCTCACCAGTAACATCAGCACTGACATCACATTCATCACCATCCTCCTCCTCATCGCCCTGGCACTGAGGTGCTCTTAGCACCGGGGGAGGCAAACGACGTTCCACCCACCCTCTGGCCCACAAGGCAGCACGGATCACAGGATAGGGTCCCTGCACTGAAAACACTTTCCTCAACTGAGAGTGTAGAGGGGAGATTTAAGAGATAGTTTAAAGGTTTTATGTCCAGGAGGACAGGCCATGACGCAGTGACATCTGGATTGTACATGTGATCACCTTGACTGCTTTCTCCACCAGAGCTCTGGCTGTTTTCAGCCTGTCTGGTTTGATCGCTGGAAGGGTGGGCACCCTGCGACGCATCCTCCCTTCCACTGGAGCCACTGTGGGTTGTAACACTGAGACAAACTGCTTGATCAAATCTCGATATAAATGAATCGTGGCTGCACATGCATGTGTGTGTGTGTGTGTGTGTATATATGTATTTGTATATATGCAAGTTTATTTACTTGCCTGGCATTTTTTGCATCGTTTTATGGTTCCCACCTCAGATGATCAACTTCAGGTTCTTTGGAAGCAGAAAATATGTTCAGCGTTTATTCATAATAAACATAATTTAACATAATAGACGATTGTAGGAGCCAATAACTCTCTTCTTGTCTGGTTTTATTTGGTTTGGTTTAGGTTTATTTTGGTGGTGGTGTTTGTTTATATTTTGAGGCGACCTATATTTCATTCAGCCACTGGTGGCGGTGTTGAGGTGAATGTGTTTAGGTGCAAGGGTGAAAGGTCACAGGGTTTTGAGTAACGAGAGGTCACCGGGTTTGTTTTTTGTTTTGTTTGTTTTTTTTACCGCTTCATTGTCATCCACCTTCCAAACCATTGTCATAGACCCCTAAACCGGACTCTGGACTCAGAATATCAAACCATATTTACATTTATAAGGCTGCAATAAACACGCATCGTAAACTTATTTTTAAGTCTATACATGATTTTTATTGAAGTGCGTCATTGCCTGGGTCCCCTCACCCCAAAGACGACTACTGTTAGGACTGGATATACCTACACAAGGTAAAAACCTTTTTGGAAAAGGAGAAGTCGCCGTCCTGAGACACAATTCACCTGGAAAAGTTTGGTGCGTGGTCACCTGGTCTTACCTGCACAAGGACACACGACTCATCCATCTGTCGCTGTCTTCTCAAGAAGGAAACAAGACGTCTCCGGTGAGTGCAGTGATCTTCATTAAATGTTACAGGTCACAGAGGAGCGGCAGCTACAACTGCGGACCTGTTTGAAGACCTTGATGCTTCCCTAAAGCAAACACGACGATTGAGGTCGCGGTTGGTTTTGTTCATTCAGGTTTAAGGTGTAAACGACTTGACACTGGAAGTGAAAACGTTGTGTCCACACACAAGGTCCAGAAAGCAGAACACAGCACGTCCCGCTTTACTGTTGAATGAAATGGACTGTGATCAAGAGTAAACCGAGCCCACAGCCACTAAAGGACTGCGTTCACTGCAGAAAGGCTTCAGGAGGAAAAGAGTGAAGCATCTAACCAATGAAAGAAACCAACCAAAGAAAATGCTCTTTCAATCCATAACAGAAGACTCTTTATCTGACCATGGAAACACATCAGGCTCTTGGTTACATGAAAAAGCAGTTTTGAACGAAAATGATGAACGTTAACGTCATGATGTGGTGTAGACCCCGAGGACAGTGTATGTAAACGCTAACGTGTCCACGCGTCTGGATCAAACATTCCCTCAACTCGAAAAATAGCCACGGCAGAGAAAGCGGCTCTGATGGAGCTGGAGGATCAAGAGGCTGAAAAGCTGAGAAAGCAAAGGGACCAAATGGAGCTGGATGCACAAAAAGCTGAACAGTTGTCGGAGAAGCCGTTTAGCTGTTTACACTAACAGGATTTCTACTGTCAACCTGGAGGGGCTGATAGTATCTCAGTAAAAATCCAGACTTCAGTGAAGACACCGGAAGAAGAGCATAGATCAGCTTGAGGATGACATTACCATGCTCAACAACCGGTGCATTGTGGAGCATCATTGCCTGGATCCCGCAAAAGCGACTAATGGTGTAGTCGCTACAGAGAAAACTACACGATGAGATGTAAAATCAACCCCTGAGAAGTAAACAGAGATGAGAAAGTCCTAAATAGTAATGACACATACTTTGTCTCTGTGGCTCCTGGAGACGCAGGTTAAATCTGGACAAAGCTGACTGAGGCTGTCACTGTTCGTCATACCCATGCGCAAAAACTCCGCACACGCAGGGAGACATAGCAGCTTAAATGCTTCTATACATGTGCAGAAATAACAAGCATGTTGGATTTGAACTAACTCTCTTCAAACAATTCCCTCTGAAATACAAACAGCCTCGATTTTACACTGAAAAGGATTTTACCAACCAAATGTTGTCACTCCTCCACTGACCCGACCACTCAGCCCACAGTGCGCACAGTTCCCATATCAACCGTGCACGCTCCCGCATGATGTTTGTAGTTGTCATAACAACCGTGCCCTAGGAGAAACAGGACGCCATGCAGGTCGGTGAAAAACCAGCACCTTGTGGTGCAGAGAGTGGATCCAGGTCCAGTCAGCGTTTGGTTGAGGTCACGCTGAGGTTAATGTGGAAGGAAACGCTGTGTGCGATGTTCGGTTCGTCTGCCAGGGCTGCAGCTTGAATAATAACCTGAGCCCAGTCAGACATGTGTACATGTGCTGTGCGCCATGTGCTTGGATTATAACAAACATATATCCCACTTTGCGCTGTTATTCATCTTCCCACAAGGTGGCGCCCTAGAATTTCTAATATTTTCTAACAGGATCAATCCCCGCGTCCATAATGTCGCTGCCCTTCTCTCCTCTGCCATTTTCTGTAGTTACTGCACTGACACTTTACTGCTGAAGCCTGTTGCCACTGTTTGGTTTAGGATACATGGTATTTCCACTTGACTGTACTTTATACACGTATTACTGCAAAACATCTGACTGGGACATTATGTTCTTTTTTCTCTGCTGCATGAACCTCATTGACTTTCATACAAAACACACTGATACAGCCCAAGCGCTATAAAGAACTTACAGTTTGTTCCAGCTCCAGTAACGAATCACTACATGTAACTGAGTACTTTTTATTTTACCTTGTGTTCTTGTTGAGGCTCATTTTATTGTTGCCTCTTTGTTGGACGCGGCTGTGTTGCGTTTCAGTAAAGAACTGAACCAATTTGTTCTGCACAGCAGTCACAGTCCGGGACATCTTGGTAACTGCAAGCGGACACTTCATAGAAGGGGGTAGCTATAAGCTTTTAATAGTCTTGGCTTTATTGTGTTGCGTAGCAGCAGTGCGTTGTGTGTCCCTGCGCTCTAATTGGCTGAGGCAGCAGTGATGCTCTCTGCATCCAGCTTCCACAGCCAGGACAGGAGGGAGGGGAGCTGGAAGCGCGGCCGAGAAACCATCACAACACAGGGCGCAGAATGATCCTTTTCACCGTTTTCTTCATCTGAGACGTTGACCCTCATCATGCCCGCAGAAACAGACGCAGCTGCTCTGACCAGCTCCTGATTTCTTCTTCAAAACGTCCTCAGACCGCGCTTTGAAAGTCTCACCTTTACGCTGAGCGGCAGGTTAACCCAAAGGCCATGAGCTTGCCAGTCACCGATCCCGAGAGCTTACTGAGCTACCAGGTAAAGTGCCCTTTAAATGTCTAGTGCATGGCGCGTTGCTTTGACACTAAGGGATGGCACCGATCAGGCTGTACCCCTCTCAGTTCAAGAGTCTCAGCTACCGCAAACTCTCAATCTGCCGCCGGGACGATGAACTGCACCTGGCACATTTTAGAGACTATTTTATCACCTGCTCCTTAGACACCGTGCAGATCCCAGCCTGCTGCATTGTTTTACATTTCCACACTTGATGTCAAAGAGGAGTCAGCCAGTGTTTGAATGTTCTCCCTGAACACCGCCTGCAGGATGCTGCTGCATGCACGCACAGGGTGTTGATATTGTGAGAGATACTAACACGTGCTGTAAACCCGGAAAGTACATTGCAAATGAGGCATCTCAGTTAATCTGACGGTTCCTCCAGTACTCATCAATTCTGTTAAGAAAACGCCTGACTAGATACCGACACATCTCAAACACAGCGCTCATCACAATGTCAACTGACCGTCCTGAACTCGCATGTGTGAGGTGGGAATAACAGGCCCGGGGCCGATTGGTGGATATTTTCACCTGACTCTCACCAAGACTGTGTGAGATTTTTATTTTTTTTTCCAGTTGTCCTCAAAATGACCTTGACGCCATCCCTAACACACAGTGCTGAGCTATTTCTATATTAGTTCATTATCAGCCAGTCCTGATGGCAGGGAGAGGACACAGCTTGTGGTGGACTGGGGTTTGAAGGGGCCGCGTGGGCTCAAACCCCAGTGTCATGTTGATGTGTGATCCTTTATCACGTCCTCAGTCAGCTGCTGAGACAGGGGGTGATGAGGAACCAGTCGGGACAAACACACCACTGAGCACACCAGTATGCAAAGATGTTTGTTCAAACTGGCATAACGTTTGTACAGCTTGATTATAACAACCAGCCTACCAAACAGAGTCGTGTCCTCGTGGTTATACATTACAACATCCTGTCTGAGGGAAGGAGACAGATGGAGAAGGACCAGAGGTGAGCTGGGAAGTCTCTGATATGATTACACAGCTTTTAGAAAAGGATGGGCACATTGCCTGGGAGCTTTATGCTTCAAACATCAGGGTTATTCCAGCTGGATGTCACTACAGTCAAACATGTAAGTTTGTCTCTCGTCCAGGATCTGAGGGAGTCTGGTCAGTCAGCATGGAGCAGTATCTTTGTCATTCTTCCCACCTGAAACCTGTTCAAATGCTTCCCAAAGCCAAACAATTCAAATATAAAAGTAGTTCTAATTAGACCATTTTGTGTGCTACCACATATATTATTATTGTCCTTAGTGTTGATCTTATAATGTTGGAATATGCTGTTGATTGATCTCTCCTGTTGCCTGTTTAATCACTGAAACACCTTGAATATCTCAGTAACAGTGTAGTGGATCTCAAGAGCAGGTCCACAGATCAGCCTCTTTACTGTAACTGTGTAATGAGAATTTTTCATTGCCCCTGATTCACTGACCTGCACCGCAGAGAAACACTGTGCTGATGGAACAGCTATTTCCCCACTTGCACTGGAGTCTCCTCATATTTAAAACCAGACAGAGATGTTTGGAAATCGATAATACCTTGTGAAACAAACGGCAAAAAAAACAGAGCACACAATAACTCACCATGCTGAGATGCAGCAACGTTCGTTAACTGAGTCGAACTAAACCAAGAGGCTCACCAAGGTTCAGGTATTAAGTTACATTTTCCCAAGACTACAGTCAGTCAGTTTGGAAAACCAATTTTGATCTGAAGTCATCAAACACTACATCTTCTGATGGTTTTACTATCAGCCACAACGCTACTACTGTAGTTGCAGTTTTATAATAATTTATGGCCCATCATAAACACAGTTGGCACAGCACAATGTTTCAGTCATTTTACTGGCATCCCTCCTAAGTGAGCACTTTACTCAGTTTTGCACAGTTGGCCCTCCCTCACTTTCTTGCCCAGCTACGTCAAAGTCCATGACGTCAATGGACACGTGGTACTGCAGGATTACACAAACCACATCTAATTAGATTTATTATAAACCAAACTTGAAAACCAGGAATTGAAACACTCTGATGGATATTATGAAATATATTATGCCATCCTGTAAAATACTGACTCATTCTGTAAATGCACATTTAAAAGTTTCCATAACTGTTCCTCTCCATCGTGGCTCATGTGCTGGAAGTGGGTGGATGGATGGAACTCTTCATTCAGAAGGTTAAACTCCCCTCTAGTCAGTAGAACTGCACAGCAAGTCCAGCTGCCTTCAGATTTCATATGACTGGTTGTTTGTTTTAGATTCAGATGATTCTTTACTAAGTTGCTGCCATAATTGTATGCAGTTGTAATTAGATACTGTGCCGTACATTACCATCATATGCTACAAACCGACTGGAGCTACAGGATGTGATCAGGTGCTAACTCTGTAGAAAGAAAACAATTAAGAGTGAGATGCTGTGGAGAGGCAGAAGTGTGTGTGTGGTATTGAATAAGGTGTGTGAATGACTCATGCTACCCGTGGGCTGAAGCAGTCAAAACAGCCACCCCTCTCATACTGTCTCCTCCAGCTTTCTCCTTTCCTGTCTCACTTTTTCACCATTACCTCGTCTTTTCGACCATTCACGTCAGCCCTTCCTCTGAGCGAAGCACCGTCACATGTGTCTCTGCAGCACATTAGCGGTGACACGGTGCTATGAAGGGGCAGTGGTAGCCTGCAGCTGTGGCAGCAGTTGCCAACCCTGGCTCTCAAACACAAAGCCCAGTCTGGAAGTGACAGGCTCAGTTGTCTGAGTCAGGATCTGTGTCCCTGCTGAGAGAAAGAGGGGTCAGCAGAGAGAGAAGAAGAAGGAGTGTTGGCTTGGGCAGATTAAAAATAGGAGGCAGCAGAGAAATGCCGTGGTCATTGTAACAGACAAGTTGGTAAGTTGAGTCAGTAGACAGATGTCTCAAAAGACTCAAGAGCCTGCACTGTGCATGGACACACTTTTATGAATCAGCCATTGATAGATTTCGCTGCTGTTCGCTCTTACTGTTGATGTCATTGTTTTAGTCGTACACTGTGAAAATCTCCCTTGATTTGAAGCTGTCCAGACCAGACACTGCCTGTGATAAGCCTCAGATATCCCTCTGGATTTCAAAGCTCTATGTAGTAAACCAGCAGGCCTCATTCCCCTGAAGCTGGCTCCATTCACAGTCCTGATGGAGTTAGAAGGTATTTTGGATCAGCACATTGATTTCCCCACTCAGTCAGGAGACTGGGATGGAAATCATTGCTGCTCTATTTGTTCCAGATGACAACTGGTTTAATGTTTCTCATTGTAATACCCTGAGACAGTACCTTCTGATTTTGCCTAAACTGATGTCCAAGCAAACTGGAAATACCAGAATTACAAAACCTGTGTAGCTGCTCACTGAAAATAAGCTGCTCACTGAAATTAAAGCTTTTTCTAAGTTTTCCTGGGTATTAAAGTCATGAAATAACCAAAAGCAAAGAGACACCGTGTGTGAATATTCAGTTCTACTCTGGGAAAATAACGTCTTTCTAGGACGACCTGCTCTGGCAGAAAGTACATCTTGTGCATGTTTAGTTATCAAACTTAGACGAGAGATGGCACCTCAGGATTTGGTGTCTAAGGTCTAACATCGTGAATTAGTTTGTGCAAGATGAGATTTTCATCGATAACTAAAATCTGTCATTATATATTTTGTGAGAAGACAATGCTCTTGTTTATCGTAAGTTCTTATGTTTTCTTTTTACCCTTTATAATTTCACATGACATTATCCTCAGGTCTTTTGATTGGGCACTGTCATGTGCTTCTCTTTTAACACGCAGCCACAAGGCACCGTGTTGGTACCAGCACCTAGTGTTGGTCACCACTGGTCCACTTACACATGACAGAAACTAAAGCACAGACAGCCATTTGGGGACTTGCTGTAGGTTGCCTGTGTGTTGTGGTGGCAGTAATCTGTGTGGAAAATTATTTTTGAGTCTTAGACTTTCCAAAGCTCTATGACTGATTCAAAGCTGGGGGACAAGGCGACGAAAAAGGGAAGGTTGCCAGGAGATTGAAACAGGCAGTAAAACATAATTGTATTCCCTGTCGGGGCCGTGCACACATGTGTGCTCTGAAGGCCACGGGTGTGCTCACCCACACCGAGGACAAACAAGACTTTAAGTGCCATGTGAGCATTTTGATTAAAGCACTTCATGTGACACAAGGGAGCTGAATTATTGATTGATAGAAAAAACATTAACCAGTTATTATAATGATAAATAAATAAATAACCTGAATGAATCTAAGAAGGTCCTCTTAGTGAGCTGTGGCCACTTCCAGCTCTGCATCATGTGATACAAAGAGCATGGACTCAGGAGAAGGAACATTATCATCATGAATATTCAGAATCTCACCCACAAAAGATTTTCAGTCATTCAGTGAAAGATTATTTTCACCTTCTCAGTAGTTATAGTTCTCAAATGAGCCTCAGGCGAAGGATTTTCCTACTTTGTGTGTGTGTGTGTGTGAGTGTGAGTGTGTGGTCATTAAATGGATGCAAACTATTTGATGAGCGGATAGACTGCAGTCCTTTCTGGGACAAAGAGCTTTTAGTCTCTCTCTCTCTCACATCCATTCTCGCTTGTTGTGTGTCTATATGTTTGGTAAAGCTGCTGTTGTAATGGAGCTGGCTGTCTCCAGCCTAGACTCAAACTCACACACTGCGTTGAAGCCCCAATTCACCAGCCCCAGCTGCACTGACTGATAACACTGTGTGCGTGTGTGAATCAAGGTTACACGTGACTGTATAGACACATTTGGCCAGAGGATGTGAGGTTTTTTTTTTGGATACATACCTAAAAATATACATGGTGCATTCTCATTTCCCACGATTTTACAACTATATCTGACTGCTCGTTGAAAGACACCCTGCAGTAACTAAAACCCATGAAATATCCTAAACCAAACAATGCGTTTGTCGGTCATTCAGCATTTACTGACCTCCTACCGTATCTTTCACACATCATCAAGTCCAATTGTTTCTAGTATAAATCTGTCAAAGCCAGGCTCAGGATAAATACCTTCATTTGAAACAGGCTAAGTCATTTCCTCAAACAGCTGGTGACTAAAATTTTAGCAAACGGCACTGAAACAGGAGTGAATGGCGTGTTGGTTGGAGACAAATTTCAGCTGCAGATTTGTTGCTTTACTCAGTAATTACAGCAGCAGGACAGTGCATGTGGGATTGAGCTCACATACACTGCAGTGGCCATCTTCATCAGACTGCTGCACATAAATCCACATGATCACAAGCCTTTTTGTTCGGTCCCCTGTATAAACATCATCATGAGTCACATTCGGTGTTTGATCCAAGCATGACTTCCTGATTAAGTGGCCTTATTATATGAAAGGATATAATTGTCTTGGGATTAACAAGTGCTCAGTCATGGAAAGAGAAAGAAATCCCACAGCGCTGAAATGTTGGAGAGTGTGTGAACAGAGCCGGGAAGGCGTAGCGACGCCACCCACCCCTGTGAATTGAGTAGATGTCTTAGGATCCCGAATCTCTTTTCAACTGTTGTGTGAACTGTGATTTGCATTTCTCATGGTACCTACATGATGTATTTATGGATTTGACGTTTTGCTTGTAATAAAGTAAGACTCTGTCTGTCTTGCATGTTAATTATTTACGTAAATATGTTCAGCTGGTCTGTTTTTAGAATCATCGAGAGGGTAAAAGGACGAGAGATAAAACAGCTCGGGGACTTTGGTGTGCCTATAAATTCCAATCTGAAATAGTCCATCCTCACAACAAGAAGGTTCTGGGTTTGAACATGCTGCTGTGTTTTTCCCATGATGCTCTGGTTTCTTCTCACAGTCTAAAGACAATAGACTGTATGTGCTTGCAAAAAAAAGATCGGGGAATTATCACTTTCCTTAAATTGACATATCATTTTATATTTTCCATAATAAGCCCAGCCATAATGGTTTTCGTTTATATAAATAAGAATCCTACTCTTACATGGTGCTTCTGACTGAGATGTTTTCATTTCCACGTTATCAAATCTAAACTTTCAGCTTTTTCCAAAAGCACTTCAGGAAGGGAAACTGCAGTTATTTGTTTCCTCTGTGGCCATCATGTCGCAGCACCTGCTGCATTTCCTATTTGCTAGATATTGACTTCACCAACGCCAGTAACAAATTGCATGACAGAGACTGTAGATCTTCAGTGACAGATAGAGAGATGTATTGAAAGGACTGTTATCATTCCCACATGCATCTTTTAATGAACGACCAAGCGCACAGAAACACACACATCTCTACTCACATGTATACTTCACCTGCACGTCAGTCTCTGCTCTGAAGATTTTTTAATGCTGATTTAAACTATAGAGACATTATAAACAGTTTAACCAAGTCTGACTAACCAACTAACTGACTAAACAACTCTCAAATGGAACTCTTGCTGTGCCTCTTCTATGTCTCTTCATTTAGTCATCACAGATATTTCCTTTCCAAATAGATGATTTTTGTTCAAGAAGTTCAACATTGTGTGATGATTATGTTTTTTAAATAGTGGGTGTCAGTTTCACCAAATGGCAATTGGTATTTAATTTTCTGAACCAGCCAACACTCACTGAAACACATCCAGTACATGCAGGTCATGTGTTCATGTTGAGTGGGTGGAAGAATCTATGATATAGAGAGCTGTGTGTGTGTGTGTGTGTGTGTGTGTGTGTGTGTGTGTGTGTGTGCATACACGTGTCTTTATGTTACTGTGTGGACAAGTTTGTTTTTGATACTATCGTTGTGAGGACATTTAGGTTTTGTAGGATAGTCTGAAGGGTTGTCCGCACATTTAATATTCTACCTGCATCTAGGGCCACATTTCTGCCAGAAAACAAGGAAAGGGTTGAACTAACAGTTTTTATTAGCAAGATAAGCTTTGAACGGCATCCAAAGATTAGAAATTAAAGCTTTACTATCGGATGCCTCCGTGCTGAATGAAGAGAAACTCTGTAAACAGTGAGAGTACAGCAGCACTGTACCTCTAGAGTCACTGTAGAGGTTCCTGCAACCCTGTTCCCTCATAGGAGCCATACGTGACCACAGATGAAACAAGTGACTGCATGTGGTCAAACAACACTTTTTCTGAGAACGCCAGGTTAGTAAAACACAGCAACATCCTGCAGCAGTCTGCCAACAGCAGCACCAACGATGGATATGGCTCTCTGCTAATTTGATTTGATTACCCCGGGACAGTAGAGCCGAGCACAACAGACTTCAACTGACTTACGCCCTGTTTACCTCATGCTATGTTTGTATGGGCGTGTGTGTGTGTGTGTGTGTGTGTGTGTGTGTGTGTGTGTCTATGCCTCTATGCCTGTCTGTCCTTCCTCATGTGTCCGTGCCAGACGGTCTAAGAAAAGACTGTCTGGAATTTGATGCTCATTGTTGAAAAGCTTTTGGCGGTTTAGCCAATTAGTGGCTCTGTTACAGCATCAGTAGTTTGTCTTTAACAAGATATTTATGGACATTATGACCTTTCAGATTTGCTTTCACTGTCTGATTGAAGGGCAAAGTTGTACAAAGTTGAACTTTTCATTATAAAGAAAGTCCCTGTTGGCCATGAAAATCACTTATAAATCTTTTGTATGTGTGTATGTCCATCAGAGGCCAGATGAGGAGGTGGTGGTAGACCAGGGAGGAACAAGCTCGATACTGAACATCCACTATGAGAAGGAGGAGCTAGAAGGTAAGCAAGCATTTATTTATTCATTTATTTATTGAGAACAAAGGTTTCTTTCCACAGTATTATACCATAGTTGTATTTGTATCACATGTACTGCATGTAGTGTGTACTGTTATATGTCTTTCTATTTGTAGTACTGTATTTGCTTATATTTCAACCTGTTCAGCTTACATTTTAAATAGCTAAATGTTACTGAGAGTCGCACAGAGAAAACACTGGTCATTATAGTCAACGTCAAAGTGCAGCCGCTGCCCTGCTCTCTAAGGGCTCACACATTCAGCCACGCTGCACATCTGTCCACATTTCTATCTGCACATGTGTGGTCTGTTATAACTAAAGGAAAAGTTGGCAGTGGTTTATCACTGACTGAGGAGGCCTTTTCTTGATGCATCTACAAGCAGAGATAAAATTATCTCTTCTTTTCAAGGGAATAGCTCCATTATTAGATTTTTAGCTTCATCAGAATTGTTTAGGTTTTTGCAAACACTGACTTGGCAACAACATATGCATAATGAAGAGTGCTCCTTCCACCCACTCTGCAATCTGTATTATGACCTTCACACCTGCAACTTTATTCTGCACAACACCACTGTCTAATGGAAAATCTAACTGTGATTCAGACACTGTGGGCAAAAACATTCAGTTCTATTGTGAATGAATCCATCAGCTGAAACAGAGTAAAAAGTGCATTATTCCCTTCTGAAATACAGTGAAGAAGAAGTATGGCATCTTAAACAAGGAAACTAAACAGGAAAAATATCTGTTCGTAAAGTTGTAGTCCCACAGTATACAAGATCTAATTATCTCACACCACAGGTGTCCTGACCTTACTTAACCTTCAGTGGATCAAATAAAACCACTTTCTGTCATACTGTCATAAATATTTTATGAGTCAGTGATATTGTTCAAGTTTTCTGCATGATTCATTTCTGTCATTCGTGTGTGTGTGTGTGTGTGTAGTTTTAGTCTTTGTCAGGTGAAGAATAGAGATGCACATTAATAATGAATGATCCCTCTATCCAAAGGATGTATGGGGGCTGATCAGTTATCTTGGCTATCCTGATCTGTTTGTGTGTGTGTGTGTGTGTGTGTGTGTGGGTGTGTGTGTGGGTGTGTTTCTGGGTGTGTGTGTGTGTGTGAGGGTGTGTGTCTGTGTGTCTGTGTGTGTGTGTCTGTGTGTGTGTGTGTGTGTGTGTGTCACTAAGCCCATTATCACTTTCCTGCAGGGATGCCAACATGTCCAGACATGGAAACCTCAGCTGCAGCTTAGTCGCGTTTGTGTCACTAAAACATATTTTGTTATGCACAAACATGCACATGAGCATCAAAGTGCCTCAGTGTTTCTAAAAATCTCTTGTTCAATCTTTTATTTTTTTATTTCAACTTTTGATCCTTTCATCTTAGAAGTCTCCTCGGTATTGAAATTGAACTGTTACAGCATGTTGTATTGAATGCTGAATTCACTGGTGATAATTACAGATGGCAGTGGTTGAGGCTAATATGGGATGTTGTTCAGCAGTTTTCTCTGTGGAGACTCTTTCCCTCACTTTAATGGCTTTCATTTCCAATCACTTGAACCATCTGAGCTCAGAGACCATATGCTGCTGTTATTTTTCACATTGTAAGTTACCTCCTATGTCTTATTCTCTTTTATTATTTTGCATCTGGAAGGTGAATGTGTGTGGCAGTTTTATCCTACACTTGTTTTGACTTTTAATAATCTCATCAGAAAAGCTGAAATTAAATGAATGTGCATGAATATACAGAGTGGGCAAAGTTCTGCTGAATGTCAACAAAATACCGCTGGGTCTATGTGTCAGATTTAAAAGAGGTGTGATGATCACACAGATGTTAGACACACAGCAGGCTGGAAGCACATTTCCAAATAATCACAAGGTTAGTATGAGTAGAGGATACAGGCAGGAGAGAGAATTTAAAGGGAACAAAATGTAACGTCAACAGCTTCGTTGTACCAGGTTTTGCTTCTTGAAAGTTGGAAGATGAAGTCTGTGTTTCTAAAACATCATCTGCCTAAGGAGCAGCCCAAAACTGAACAACTGATCTAACTTTAGCAAAAGAGGCTTCCAATCTGTCAACGCACAGAGAAAAATCAATTCAAAAACGATGATGTTTTGGTCAGCACGTTGATCAGACAGCTGGAGGAATGAAAGACAAAACAGTCTTACAACGATACTGAAAGCTAAAGTGTAGATCTGTTCGTTGTGTGACTCTTACTGGGTCTTTAAATAGACATCTGAAGAGAACAGACAGCTCTGTTCTATATTAGATTAGTATTATTTTTTTAATTCGTATTTATTTTATCTACAACTGTATCCCTCTAAGGTGCACTTACTGAACAGTGTATGGCCATTTATGTGATTGTGATGACATTTCAGGATTTCCATTTCCAATATCGTGTTGAACACTGACATTGTTGAAGCATGTCTTAGTCACAAAGTAGGCTATAATACTGATTTTAAAACAATATGTTTAGATGTTTATTTTAAATGTTTCAGGCCACAGGACTCTGTTCGTGGGGGTTCGAATGCCAAGGCAGAGCCATCGTCACCACAAGGCCCACGGCTCTCGCCACCGCAAGAGAGATAGAAGGGCAGCAACACAGCAAAGCGAGGGAACTGAGACGACCACCTCTAGTCACGGTAACATACACACATATACACAAAACCTCTTTTACTACTTCTTTATTTACTGTGTCCTTTGCTTTTCCAGTCTGGCATTTTTACAGCCATTCATCGATCAGAGAGGAATGCAGATTGGTTATGGATCAATCTAAAAATGCATGCAAATGCACATTCACCTCCCAGAGAGGAGGCTGTGGTTGTTAAACAAAGTCTATCAATACTTCAGGCACTTCACACATGTGCACACACATACAGCACTCCAGGCTAAAATTGACAGGCCCACTAATTAGCTGCCAGAGAGCAGGACCCAGTAAGTATGTTGCATATATGTGTGTGTGTGTGTGCGTGTGTGCGTGTGTGTGTGTGTGTGTGTGCGTGTGTGCGCGCGCGCGTGCGTGTGCGGGGGGGTTTGATAAATTTGTTTCTATGTGTGAATATGTTTCCCTGGTCTTCTGTATCTATTGTCTGGACCCAGTAGGCATGTCATGAGTTGTGTTGTGTGTGCTGGTAAAAGTCTTTTAAGAGTCGCACTTCACCTCTCCTGCCTGTCTTACATTCTCTCGCTTCATAAGACACACCATCCCAGCGGGTCCAGTTCATTCTGGGCACAGAGGAGGATGCTGAGCACGTGGCCCACGAGCTGTTCACTGAGCTGGATGAGATCTGTGTGAAGGATGGCAAGGATGCAGAGTGGAAGGAAACAGCCAGGTCAGGATCTCCTCTGGGAGTCATCGGCAATAACGCTTCTGACAGCCTGGCAGCTCTGCAGCTGTATTGTTACACAGAAGTGGTGCTTACATTTAAAGAATACTGAGTCATTTCTTGGTTTGCCTAAAGCAGAAACCTTCAACAAGGGAAAAAGAAACAAACACCACTTTGATTTTATTTATGCCAGTCAAATGCCAAATTCCAGTTTCATATGCTAATGCTGACATTTAATAATGCAAATGATTTGCAATGTAAAAGCTGGTTTGTGTGTGGGATACACAAACATCTTTCAACATCTGCACTGAGCTTTAATCAGATTTCATGAGGTCAGATTAATCAGATGTAAAACAGGTTCTGGAGCAGTGCACTGCTAATTACACCACAGTGTAGGAGCTACACTTTAAGATTGGCACGTTTAGTCTCACACCCTTAATAAAAGCAAAAAAGAAGACAAACTGGTCAAACATCCCATGCAATGTTTAAATATAATATAATATAGAACAACCTTTTTAGGAAATATATTGGTAAATATGCCCAATGAAGAATCACTCAGAGGGTGTAAACATGATAATACTTCACCTTTACTGTTGTTTGAAAACTTTGATTCAATGTGTAATATCTAGATGTTTATTAGCAGAAATGGAAAATGCTATTCATAAATATGTTGTCCTTAGTGTGTAATCAACAGAAAATACCAGCTGTTGTATTTTCATAATCTCAAAATAGGCCTTTTAAATCCTCATTGGGTACAGGCCCTGTGATGGACTGGGGACCTGTCCAGGGTGGACCCCTGCCTTCCACCCAAAGAGAGCTGGGATAGGCTCCAGCAGGTCCCTGGGACCCTGGTTAGGACTAAGGGGGTATAGATGATGGATGGATGGATGGATAGGGTGCAGGATCCCAGAACAGACAAACCGAACACTGGCTTGATAACAACATGCCCTGGTGTTTTTCCTGTCTTCGCTGTGCAGGTGGCTGAAATTTGAGGAAGACGTGGAAGATGGCGGGGAGAGGTGGAGCAAGCCTTACGTTGCTACTCTCTCCCTCCACAGCCTGTTCGAGCTGCGCAGCTGCATCATCAATGGCAGCGTGTTGCTCGACATGCATGCTGACTGCATTGAAGAGATTGCAGGTGAGAATCTTTTTTCAGCTAAAATACTTAACATTCAGAGTGCTATTTTAAAATGCACACCAGAAAATAATAGACTTTTTACTAATTTTACATAACAAAATTCTATGATCATTATAGTGCTGTACAGAACATGGTGGGAAAAGTCATAAACTGTGTCTGGACTATTCGTTATTAGAAAAAGTCTGATATATGTTTTTATCACTGGTGTAAGTGATGTTGTTGCTTCTACAAATGGTTATACTATGATTTCACTATTTATTTTTCTCACTCAAGTACCTTCTTGGCTTGTTGTTGAGTAGATACTGCATTTATTGATATGAAACAGGCTCTATACATCAGCCTAAATGCCTGGTGGGTGTCTTACAAATCTGTTTATCCTCCTCAGAGAGGAGACACACATATAATATAGGCCTCATCATTGTGCTAGATGCACACACACACACACACACACACACACACACATACACTCTTGTGTTATCACATTGAACAGGCATTGTACTTGTGCCTTTACCTTAATACTCAGTTTTTGTTTTACTGGAATATCACAGCAGAACCAAAAGGTGAGCTTGAACTACAGCTGAGCCTGATTTGCATAAAAAATACAAATGGACAAAGCTGCTACGCTAATTCAGTTTCATTTGCATGCAGTTAACTACACAACTATACTTTTATGAGAGCACGCGTTTGGATAAGCAATGTCTGTTCATGTTCACGAGTGCATGTGTATGGGATAAATCTAGTACAAACAAAAAGGGTCTGGGTTCTCCAGCATTTCATGACCACAGCGTGTTAGGTTCACATGATGAACAGCCTTGTTGCCTGCACTCACTCCTCTTTGCCAAACCTCTACCACTCTTTCTGCTTATCTCTCTCCTCCATGTGACTCCTGCCAGCAGCACCTGGCAGCCAAAAAGAAAATAAATCATGAGAAAAAAGTTATTTACATATGTACGTCATTATTTTTTGAAGTGTTGAAGGTTGTTCTTCCTATTCTCTACACCAGCTGGGTGCCCAAATAATTTAATTCATAAGTTTGACAAATTAAATTTAAAAAAAAAAAGTAAATATAAGGGAAATTTATGATCCAATTTGATTTTTATAGCTGCCTGCTCTTAGTGAGTCTGACATTTGACTCATGGTCGTCTGTTTGATGATAGACTGGAGAAGGCAGAGGTGCTGCTGTATTCTCAAATTAAAAACGTGGAAGTGGAAGCGTCATTAGATGAACAGATGATTCAGGCTGCTTTGTGTTGTCACTTGTCACTGTCCCAATTAACATGGCTGGTCATTATATGCCAGGAGCTCAACACATTTGCACTGGCTCTGAAGAAGTGTACTCAGGGTGAATGAAGGCGCTGCAGTGTGTGTGTGTGTGTGTGTGTGTGTGTGTGTGTGTGTGTGTGTGGCTGATTGTGAGAAGCAAAGGAAGGATGGAAAGAAAGATCTAGTGCTGATTCAGCTGGTCAGCACAAAAACAGAGAAAGGACTAAGGAGGAGGAGCAGGAGTGGAGAGGGAGATGCCGATTGTTCTCTGCAGTCACACATTGAGTGATATCTGATACATATCTACTAACTTTTCCAACACACATCTTCTGTTCAACACTGAGCCTTTACTTATTCACAGACACCTGAGCAGATTATTGTATTTCTTTAAAACACAGACGGTATTGGCTTATAGATTAAAAAAGGTTTTATTGTTGAAACATCAAGGTTCCTTATAAATGAGGTTTATAAAGCTGGTTATGATTTGATTAAAGCTCTGGTCAAAGTAGCCACAGTTAATGTAGACTGTGGAAATGAAAGCTGTCTGATCCCATTAATATGAAACTGTTTGATAATACTCAGGAGTTTGTCTTCGTGTTGCAGACATGGTACTTGACCACCAGGAGGCGTCCCATGAGCTGGATGACAGCGTGAGAGTGAAGGTGCGTGAGGCTCTGCTGAAGAGACACCATCACCAGAACGAGAAGAAGAAGAACCTGATTCCCATCGTGCGCTCCATCGCAGAGGGATCCCGCAAACAGTCAGAGTCCCACCTGACAGGTGGCTTTCATAGATTATATCACATGCAAACGTGGCAAATTTCATCGATAAACAGAAAATGTTTTGTTTTAAATCAGATATACAATTTTCACTTTTTTACATCTGGCTACAGAATCAGTGTAAAGTCTTATGAACGGGAGGTTATTTATTCAGAGACGGCTCTGTCTGATAAACAATTATATATGATTATTTTTATTTTTAACGAAAAACCAGCAAGACTAAAACAGACAGATGAAACATAGAATCTCTCAACTGTGTCAAAACTGATTTGACTCTTCTTAAGCGAATGTGCAGCGTATTGGCAGCTAAGCATTACTGCTTCCTGGTGTTTGTTTTTTCTTCCATTTTGCACTTTGCAGGAAAATGAATGAACATATTAACTGATTAAATCTCTCTCTCTTCTACTGTCCAGCAGGATCAGCCACATCTCCCCAGCCTCCTCCCTCTGCAGAAGTAGTTAAGAACGGTGCTGGACACGACAGCACTCAGGTGGGCCTTAGCAAGGTAAACAAATGTGTGCCATTTTTAGTGCCCACTGTTTGGGTGTGGTGCTCTGAAGACAGAATAAGAAAAGAGGAGACACAGTTGTCTATCATCAAATCTGTGCATGTAGCTGTAAGAATAAGCTAAGATCTGTAATCAATAATCAGCTAGGTCATATACTGCCCCCTAGGAAACAACAGCAGAACTACATTTGTTCAAAGTGCCTCCCTCAGCCCATCAATGAACAACCACACAAAAGATAAAAGCTTCCATTTAGCCATTAACTTCCATCTGGGAATGGAAGTTCATATACTGTACGCACAGTTTAATATCCCAGCACTGCAATGCAAACAAGATTCTCTGGCATTGAGCTGCTCGTTGTGTATGACTCTTACATTTGAATACATTTATGTTTGCAATTAGTGTTAAAGTAATAGTATACATGCAATACTCATTAATACAGATATAAACTACTGGATTTTTATTTGTTTGAGTGATACTGATACTGCCTTTTGCTTTTACTTCACCAGGTGGACCTGCACTTCATGAAGAAAATCCCAGAGGGTGCAGAGGCCTCCAATGTGTTAGTGGGCGAGCTAGACTTCCTGGAGAGGCCCATTGTGGCCTTTGTCCGCCTCTCCCCCGCTGTGCTGCTCAGTGGACTCACTGAGGTCCCCATACCTACCAGGTCAGCCACAGCTCTCTGCAGATACAATGACAATTCTTTAGCTATAAAATCATATTAGTTAAGTTCAACAATCCATAAACAAAATGATATATTCTAAATCAAATGTCAGGTTCCTCTTCATTCTCCTGGGCCCGGATGGAAAAGCTCAGCAATACCATGAAATTGGACGCTCCATGGCAACTATCATGACAGATGAGGTAAGAGCTCTGTAAATAAAAATCTATTTCACAGCATCAAACCTGAGAAGGCAAGCATTAAATTCTCAAACGTTTCTGTGGGGCCAGATTTTCCATGACGTAGCATACAAGGCAAAAGACAGAAGTGACCTGCTGGCTGGGATAGATGAGTTCCTGGACCAGGTGACTGTCCTGCCACCTGGAGAGTGGGACCCCTCCATCCGCATTGAGCCTCCTAAAAATGTCCCTTCTCAGGTACACAGCTACAGCAATAAAGACTTCCTTTTCATGTTTGAATTTGAGGTACAACAATGAAACAAAATGGCTGCATAGGTAAAGTGTATAATGTTTGTTTTTTGGCTGATCCTGGACTGGGTGCCTGCAGGAGAAGAGGAAGATGCCTGGAGTCCCTAATGGCACAGTCTGCCCAGTAGAGGAGGAGCTACATGCTGAGCATCATGGGCCAGAGCTGCAGAGAACTGGGAGGTAAACTGTCAGTCGCTTCAGTCATGTGCACTATCATCCAAGTTATATACCAAAGCCAAACTAAGATGTCCGTAAGAAAGACCTTACGCTCTACAAATGGTGACTGACAGACCATGCTGCCAGAAAAACAGCCTGTGCAAAAACATGGACAGAGGCAGGTTTCTGGGGTAACATGTTGCAGCTTGGGGCTGTTTGTCAGTTGCTGTAGGAGCTGCAACAGGACAAGCAGGTGACAACCACCACAGCTGAGCATGATAGCCTGAGGGGAATCATGCAGCCAGAGATGTTTCACAGTATTTCTCAAAGAGCTACTGTGACACACAAACTTGGAGTTTCCTTCTTATCGGATTAGTTGTTGACTAAACTCCTATTAACAGCTCACATTTGGAAAAAACCCTAACATAAGGACTCTTTGTGTTGCGGTCAGGTTGTGTGGCGGTCTGATACTGGACATCAAAAGGAAAGCTCCCTACTATCTGAGTGACTTTAAGGATGGGCTGAGCCTCCAGTGTGTGGCCTCTTTCCTCTTCCTCTACTGTGCCTGCATGTCCCCGGTCATCACCTTTGGAGGACTGCTGGGGGAGGCGACAGAGGGACGCATTGTAAGAGCATCTACACACTCAAATACTGTACTTATAGAGCTGTAGTGTGACCGGAGCGCCATGTGTTGCACAGAAGACAACAAAACCCTTTGTGTTTCCACCACATGTCTTAGAGTGCCATAGAGTCCTTGCTCGGTGCTTCTATGACTGGAGTGGCCTATTCTCTGTTTGCCGGTCAGCCTCTCACCATTCTGGGCAGCACGGGTCCTGTGCTGGTCTTTGAGAAAATCCTCTTCAAGTTCTGCAAGTATGTTCAGTATTTCAACATCGTGTTTGTGTCATTTATTATCACCATTCTGAGATTTATTCAGCTGAAACATCCATCCATCCATTATCCAGGGGTACACCCTGGACAGGTCACCAGTCCATCACAGGACCTCAGCTGAGACATTAGCCTCTAATCTCTTATCCTTTTTTTTCAGGGACTACGAACTGTCCTACCTGTCACTAAGGACCTGCATTGGCCTGTGGACGGCCTTCCTGTGTCTGGTACTGGTTGCCACAGATGCGAGCTCTCTGGTGTGCTACATCACTCGGTTCACAGAGGAGGCCTTTGCGGCGCTTATCTGCCTCATCTTCATTTATGAGGCTTTGGAGAAGCTCTGCCACCTGGGAGAAATCTACCCCTTTAACACACACAGCGATCTGGACAAACTCACACTGACTTAGTAAGTAACAAAATGTTCACTTTGCATGTTTCCTTCCTACTTTCGCCTGCATCTTCACAGAGTGGATTTAATTGTTTCATCATATCATATCCTTTCCTTCAGTTCCCTTTGTGACTGGCCTAGTTTGACAAATAAAAGAGTGTGTGTGTGTGTGTGTGTGTGTGTGTGTGTGTGTGTGTGTGTGTGTGTGTGTGTGTGTGTGTGTGTGTGTGTGTGTGTCGTTCTTTGTAGCTGTAGGTGTGCAGAGCCTGGTGATCCCAGTAATAAAACCTTAGAGCTGTGGAGTGAGAGGAACATCACAGCCTCTGACGTACCCTGGGCCAACCTTACTGTCAAGGTAATGAAACTATGAAGAAACACACTCTCATGCACTCCTAATGTCAGTGTCACATGGTAGGACACCCTCTGTGCTTACTTTTAACATTCGATCAGATCATTTTGATCTTTCAGTTTATTTTCTTTTGAGTCGTCTGAGGGAAATTTATTCTAATACATCCTCTACAAATCTCTGCAGGAGTGTATCAGTCTGCAGGGCAGCTTTGTTGGGACAGCCTGTGGCCACCATGGGCCCTACACCCCAGATGTTCTCTTCTGGTCCGTCATTTTGTTCTTTTCGACCTTCTTCATGTCTGCCTTCCTCAAACAATTCAAGACTAGCCGTTATTTCCCCACCAAGGTATTTAATCCCTGACTGCTCTCAGGGTGACCAGACATCGACAGTCCTGACGTGCCACATTAGTGACCACTGAACTCTGAGCTTTCTAACCTCCTGTGCCCAGGTGCGATCCATGATCAGTGACTTTGCCGTGTTCCTCACCATTGTCATCATGGTTCTGCTTGACTATGTCATTGGAATACCCTCCCAGAAGTTGAAGGTGCCCAGCAAATTCCAGGTATAGAGATAATACTAATATTAATGTGAACATGGATATAAAGCTCCACATGGTTACTGAATCATGACTCACTCTTGTTTAATGTAATGCTGCAGCCCACCAGAGATGATCGAGGTTGGCTGATCAATCCAATAGGACCTAACCCGTGGTGGACAGTCCTAGCTGCCTCTATTCCTGCTCTTCTCTGCACCATCCTTATTTTTATGGACCAGCAGATTACCGCCGTCATTATCAACCGAAAAGAGCACAAACTCTTGGTGAGAAAATGTAGGAAAATTCAGGTCATACTACTTTTATTTGTAGCGTAAATACAGTTGCCTTATGAGACTGTGTCTTTCTTTTTTCTTTGTTTTGCAGAAAGGTTGTGGGTACCACCTGGACCTACTGATGGTGGGTCTGATGCTGGCGGTGTGCTCCATCATGGGCTTGCCCTGGTTTGTAGCAGCCACGGTCCTGTCCATCAGTCACGTCAACAGCCTGAAGCTGGAGTCAGAGAGCTCGGCTCCAGGAGAGCAGCCTCGCTTCCTGGGCATTAGAGAGCAGCGGCTCACGGGCCTGGTCATCTTCCTGCTCATGGGATGCTCTGTATTCATGACTGGAGCCCTGCAGGTCAGACACACAAGCTATGTGATGCTGCCCCCCTCTGGCTGGGATATGTAGTCAACAGAATCAGAGCATGAAATGATGACCATGTTCACCGATGTACTGTATGTTGGGGTTTTTTTCCAGTACATTCCAATGCCGGTGTTGTATGGTGTTTTCCTTTACATGGGAGTGTCTTCATTAAAAGGCATCCAGGTAATCTGCAATGTGACATACACACAAACCCAATCCTCTATCAAAAATAAGGTGTATAGTAAAGCTGCAGTGTGTACAGATTGAAAATCTTCAACTCCCCCTGGACTAATCTCTAATTATATTCAACATATAAATTAAGCTGGGAGTAATTCAAACACAGAATGTTCTTAGCTGTCCCCTCTATCCCATCCATTTTCTAATTTAGCTGTCCCCGTTATGCCCTCTACAGAGCTCATTAATTCTGCAGCAATCCAACGAGGCCTGAGAGTTAATTTGTCATCCATAATCACTCCCTTTCTCTCGCCATATTCCCCATCTGTCTTCCTCATTTATTCATTTCTCTCCAAACTCTCTTTGTCTCTAACCTTCCTACCACCTGTGTTCATCTGTCACTTCTCAGTTCTTTGACCGTCTGAAGTTGTTTGGCATGCCGGCTAAGCACCAGCCGGACTTCATTTACCTGCGACATGTTCCTTTGAGGAAGGTGCACCTGTTCACTGTTACCCAGCTCACGTGTCTGGTGCTGTTGTGGGTCATCAAGACTTCACCTGCTGCAATCATCTTCCCTATGATGGTGAGATGACCAGCACTAACAGCAATTTACTATTTTCCCTATAGCAGCATGTTTTCTTCCTGTTGTGACATCTGTAACATCTGCTGTGTCACTGTGTCTGCAGGTGCTGGCTTTGGTTTTTGTCCGCAAACTGCTGGACTTGTGCTTCTCAAAACGGGAGCTAAGTTATCTGGATGACTTAATGCCTGAATGGAAGAAAAAAAATCTTGATGATGCCTCCAAGAAACTAGAAGAGGTAGTCTAAGTCTTTAAAAATAAACATAAATAACCACACATACGAACAAACATGAATAAATGTATAACTAAAAATAAATCAAGTATATACTGTAAGTTCGGTTGCATGCATGTGTCTTTTAGGAATCACGGGTTATGCTCAGTTCAAGGAAAGAAGATACAGCTGCTGTTCATATCCCCATGGAGAGCAACAAGCCTGTTCAGACACCAAAAGCACATGACCCCAAGTGAGTACAGACACATACTGTATATGTCTGTGGGTGTGTGTGTGTGCACACATTTAAATAGAAGGGATAAACGTCATATGGTCATAGTGGTAAAATTATAGAGAACTGTGTTTTGCCTTCCTGTTTATCTACTATATATGCATGTTTGTCTTGTTTTCTGTGTTGATGCCTGTTTTTAACTGCACCCTGTGAGTAGTAATATGTTAAGACCCTCCCCCTAAGCTCCTTCTTACTCCGTCCCTGTCCTCTCCCTGCTCCTCAGGTGTGACCCCTCTGACATTAATATATCTGATGAAATGTCTAAAACCACTGTGTGGAAATCCCTCAACTCCAATCAAAAGGAATCCCGTCCCCTGGTTGCTAAGAAGGCAAGGCCAGACCCTGTCGCTCCTCACCTCGTGTGAAAATACTCCCATTACATATTGTGGCTTCTTGCTTCTCTTGTGCAATTGTTGCTCCAGCTTGTAACCTCAAATTGAAAGCAGCCTTAACTCTGGGTGTGTTTGTTTTTACAGGATTGAAGGGATCACTTTCATAGATGAATAAAAGATGCTCACAGTTCTGGCAGATTCAAGTTGACTGGTTCTGGACCACAGGACACCGGGATTTGGCTGCATCGACCATCAGCCACTTCAGGTCTTAGAAAAACAAGTCTCAATGATTTCTACCAGCTACCCACAACACGTAGTGCTGTCCACAAACACGCACACAAAGACAAGGGCGCAGTACACTCATAAACATATACATGCACCTTTTTCTGTATTTGTGAGGACTGTAAAAATATTCTAAGTCTGTATTTCCCAAAACCAAAGCTGTGAAATTAAATTACATACTAACCTTAATTCTGACCCTTTGTCCAGCCACCACAATAACATCAGTCACTGAAACTATCATGATGATACTGACATGGGCTTGATTTTCATTTTCATTTTGCCACCAAAAGGCTGTTAGAAACAGCCTGAGTTAACTTAGCCATCATAACCAGATGATCAGTGGCCTGATCTCGACCAACATCATCTTGATCCATGGCCCACCGGCTCAGTCACGAAACAACACGAGGAAGTAGGCCCATAGTGACGAGGGCTGGCTAGCAAACTGCGTTTTTCTCCCTCTGACGGCATCAAGGACGACGTTAATGAAATGAATTCTCTCCTGTAAGAACATGCACCTGTGAGAACTCAACACCATCGGACCACTCACTTTGAATTAACGTGGGGATGCAGTGAGACGCACTCAGACAACATCATTTAGACAAAAATCTGCTGCTCCTCTGACAGTAAATAATGAAAAACTACTGACACAGCTGCTAACGGCCGTGGTCATGTCACTGAGATATGTGGGCATTTTCTGATTCACAGCTGGAAACTATAAAACTCAGCCAGCCCATCTGTGAGTATTTTACTGTCACTGGTTTATCTCTAAACCAGTGAGTCTGGGTGGTATGTTTCCAGATGTTTGTCCTATATCAACACAATACTTCTTTTAAATACTAGAGCCAGCCATAGCTAAAGCCATAAGCGAAATGCTCAGTTGCCACTTTATTAGATACACTTAGCTAAAACGGATGCACTCTAATACTCTAAAACAGTCCTGCAACAAATCCTCCCTTTAATGAAAGGGATGTTTTTTGTTTGTTTGTTTGTTTGTCTGATTCAGAAAAGGGTTGATTCAACTTCATGGGAAATGCAGAGTTTGTAGTTGGTGTTGCCTCTGAACTATAATGCTAAAAGTCTTTCTAAGTGGCTTTGGCAGCTAGGTGAACCTATTAAACTGGTATTTGGGAATTGCCCTCGTTCTTAGCTACTGTTTTTAAGCCTTTCAGTCCTCACAAGGATAGAAGAGCCAATACACACACACACACACACACACATAACAGAAACCTCTGTACTGTTTTTCACCCATTCATCAGAAACAACATCCAGGTCTCTATAGGCAGGTGGGCTATATAATGGAGTGTAAATGCTCCTTTAAAACAAACCAGTTTTTAATTTTTTTAATAATCTTAGTTTTATCAGCCATCTTTCATGTAGATCTTTCTGGATCATCTGTTGATTTAATGTGCTATGTATGTGCTCTTTAAAAAAAAAAAAAAAAAAATACTAATGATATGGTAAGTTATTAAAAAAAATACATCGTGGATTCAGTAATATAGTACATAGACAAATCCTCTTTGGAGGCTTAAAGCTTTGTGTCAGTTTTTTGTGATGATGTAAACTGAACAGGATCAATGTTAGAAGACCCAGCGGGGTCAGTAATGTGTTTTGGGGAGTAATGTTCTCCCTTCATGGATGTTTGTCTGTGAACTAATGATTGTGTAGGATGGAGATTGTTCTACCTGATGTTTGTCACGTGTTAGTACAGTGTCTTATTTCTTTACCTCAGATAAGGTCACGAATGCTCCTGCAAGGCACTTTGAATGACAATAAGTCAGGGGAAACCAGAGCAGAAACAAGTGTGTGTGTGTGTGTGTGTGTGTGTGTGTGTGTGTGTGTGTGAGAGAGAGAGAGAGAGAGAGAGTGAGTGAGTGTGTGCATCCCTTTGAATATCAGGAAAATAATAACTATTGTTATTTTTCGGGGGGGTGGGGTTGCAGGATTTTCTTTTAAGCAATAATTTACCCAAATTGACAATACCACAGCTTTTAGTTTATCAGGGTCCTTTTGTGTCAGTGCAACCTTGTTTATCCAGCCTGGGTGGAAGTAAAGCTGTCCAGGAAAATCTAACATTCATTACACATGCCAAAGAGAAAATTTCAACATTACACACACTTGAAAGATGCTATTTTGACAGAGATGTTTTCACGGTTTGTCCTGATTAATGAGACTAGATGTGCAGATGTTGATTTGGATAAACAAGGCTCTACTGCAATGAGCTCCCCTTCATTTTCTACTATCAGTCACCTGATATGATTGTCTTTAATGGATTTAGGATTGGACTGTTCTTTTTGAGTGTCATACACTAGCGTCACCTCATAGCTCGGAGATTTAAAGGGAGCAAAGAGGTTATGGTGTAAAAGAATGACGTTCAATGATTTACTAATAACTTTATTTGTAGTTGCACTTTCTGTAGATAAGGAATTTGTGATATGTTTTATTTTGAAGAGCTCTATTAAGCAATTAAATTATTTTAAAATAAATTATTGAAGTTATGTATTTTTAGAAATAAAATTCCAACATTGTTCTCTTTATTTTCTGTATATACTGTAATAAGCAGGATGAGCTAAGAAGAAAGCTGAAGAATGCAGCATATAAATAATGTTTTAATGATTGAACCCAAACATGTCTAATAAATGGCAGTTGTTTGTACTTTATGAGGAGCTAAAGAGTCTTGAAACTGTTCTTAAAACAATTATTCATTGGTATTTAACTGGGAAATAAAAAGCAGTATTAACACTAGTATAAATAGAGGAGATTAATCAAGCAAATGACCTGAATGAAGCGATGCTGTAGCTGCAAAACCTGAAAAAGTCAATGGTGCATGTTGTTGCTAATTAAGTCAACTCTTCTTTTAAAAGAGGAAAAAATTAGTTTTTTCTTTTTATTCTTTCAGAAGTTTCATTTTTAAACCTTTAAGACAGCAGGACATCCAAATCACTCCACATTTTAGAATCAAACTTACAGGTAAATTGTTGGTGAATGAATAAATTAATCTATTAAAAATTGATCTAATTCAAATACTTGATCCATTCATTGATAAGAGTCGTGTACTCTCTAATTAAATACCAAGTAGTGAATTGCAGGAATGCCATAAAATATTTTCAAGACTGTTTCCTCCATAGTCCCTGTATTTTCTTTCCACTTTGTGTTGCTGAGACGAGACATGCAGTAATACCTCCTCCAAGATGCAAATGTTCTGCTTTGTACAGTGTTTTTCCGTCATGTTCTTCTGCTTTGACTCTGAATGCTGAATGTGAATAGCCTTTGTGTGTCTAGGGACCATAACTATAATGAATGTCATGACAAAATATTATTCATTGTGTAAATATACACAGAAAGACACACGGGTGAGTGCTAGGAGTGAATAATAGTGAGTAAGGTAAGAAGAAAGAATGTTTCCATAGTGGCATAGACCAAATTAAATAAGAAAAACAAAAAAAACACACTTTTAAAAACTCAGTGTCAATGTCCATCGATGTGCTGTAACAAAAGAAATCAATAGCAACTGTCCAACTCATTTTAATGAGCATCATGTGTCTTAAACTTGATTTTTACATGATTGTATGTGAATGTGTGATAAACATACTGTGAACTGTAGGTTGACTGCATATACTGTAGTGTGGATGTGAGTATAAATACGTGCTGTACACGTGTGCCTGTCACAGTATACGCAACCATTTTTTGACCTTTGACCCCTTTGCATCTGATGTTTTAAAAAGTTTATAGTCTATATAGTTTTGAGTCTTTTCTGTGTCCCATTTTGGAGATTTCTCTGTCACATAAAAATACAGCAGGAGATGTTTTAAATGGCCTTTCCTGCCTGTTTTGTTTTTATGTATAGATAAAAGTGAAAGCCGTGCACTGTATGAGGTTATGTCATGTATAAGATAAAACCTGTCTGTTTTAAGGACAAGGTCAGGGTGACAGATGAAAGAGAGATGTGTTAGAAAGCACAAGGCTTTCAGGGAGAAGAGCACCTGTACTGCAGTGATCGTAAATCTGTAGTGTTGGAGCCACAGAAAAGAGCAATGCCTTGTCTTTTCAACCACCGAATGATGTGTCTTGAGCAAAAGAAATCTACATGTTTTATATGTATATGTAATTTAATTTTTGATTATTGACAAAAATGGAAAATAAAAAATTGTAGTTGAAATGGAACAAACTGTTGTTTAGTTATTACATCATGTCGTTTAGCTCTGCTGAACGTCTGTCTTAATATGTGCTAATGTACAGAATAATGTCTTGTATTTATTGAGTCTTCTCTCTAGGAGGCAGCAGAGTCACAATCCTGTCCCACTAAATCTGCCAGTAAGTACCTTCTCCTCCTAATATTTATTTAAATGCAAGACTTACATCATTTTAAACACTTGCCCCAGCCCTGAGTCCTCAGAAATACACATGACATGTCTAAAATAACCTGGTTGCTTTCTCTCTTCCCTTCTTCCCAACCACTCAAATCTGTTTCCATTTCCAGGAGACCGTCTCGCCCTCCTTGAGCCGTACCCCTCCCCCGGTTTTTATCCTGGGGTGAGAACACAGTGTGCACATCTGGAGGTGATCCTGACTGCAAAGGCGTAGCCTGTGGGAAGGGCTATGAGGTTAAAGATGCACTGCACTCTCTGTATGTATACATCTATTTGTGCATGTGTGCCTTGAGGGTGTCATGTGATCCTGACTCCCAAATGTGCCTGATTACAAACAGCTGGCATGCTGTGGAGTCAACCAATCAGAGGGAGTGTTGTTGTGACATCGGATGGAAGGAGGGAGGTGGACAGGGCATATTAGGTGGGTTTGAATTAAATTAGGGATCATCAGCATCAGTCGTGTTGCACCCCCTACATATCTGTGATTACTGCCAGTTGGTCAAATTTTATTTTTAAAAAACACTCACCCACTAATTGTCACCTTGTCTGTTTGTATATTGCAGTAATTGTTATCATGTGGGTCCAGTATTAATATGGATCATGAGCAGCACAGGGCAAATCATCTGAGGAAGAACGCTGGACCTGAAGTCTCTGTTTCCAACACTTCCAACACATTTTATTAGGACTGCAGCTAAATGCAAAATGAATCGCATCCATGGGGAAGCACTAATGATGGTTTGAATAGTGCGTATTCATTGTCATTCACGGAGCACATGAGCTGGTCCATGCAGCAGGAGGTTTTCATGCCAGATTTGAGACATTAGCACCATCCTCAAGCTGGGGTGTCTCAAACTGAGACACTAAGTGAAATTTGGCCATTATTTATGTTATTAATGTTATTGATTACCGATGTGTTTACTAAAACATCACAACATACTTACTATACATTTAAGGAATTTCCCTTGTGGACCAATAAAGCTGATCTAATCTAATTTAATCTAATCTAATTTGCTTTCTTGCTGCTGTAGATGAGATTTATAACTGTCTGCAGTAAATTAAGCAAATATTAAGCTCTAACATTATTGTTATACTAGATATACTTAAAATGGTTAAGGTGTAAGAGACTTAAAATAAATGTTTTATTTGGAGGTAAATATGCTAATGCTATAAAATCTGCCAGCGAAGGCCTCAGACAAAACAAATGGTCAGATGTAAGAATTGAGGAAAATATTCCTGTTTGTGGTTTTATTTATTTATTTAATTTTTTTTCTGTTTCTCTTTGACTCACTGAGCCGTTGTCGTCTTTTCTCCCTGAACAGAGAACGCTCTCAGCTCGTCCCTCCCCTCCATCAATCTCTGTCATAAATCTGTTAAGCAGGGAGAAAGGGAACTGCTGAATACAGATTTGTCAGCAATTAATCTAACCTCTATTACCAGACTTGGATATTGTGTCCTCTATGCCAGAGAACAATAAGCCACTCTGACATGAAACACTATGCTCCGTGTGTGTGTGTGTGTGTGTGTGTGTGTGTTTGCTTCCTTGGGTGGTGTTTCAACTGTTTTGTTGATTACACATTTAAAAAAATTGAACCAGGTCTCCCTTTTGTTCAGGTTTTCCTGTTAGAGTGACTGCGCTCAGCGTTTTCTTTATACTTTATTGTTATTCTTTTTGTATTTTTAAAAACATGACAGCAGTTTAAGGTTCTGGTGGACACCACTGTCTCTGCTGTAGTACTAAAGTCAGTGGGAGAGTAGCAGAGTAGCTGTATTTAACCTTGAAGAGCTGTGCGGTGTTCTGGCTGTGTGGCTGGGTAATTGACGTTTGATGAAAAGACACACGAGGAGTCAGGGTGCACCTACATATGTGCTGGTCTGTAAAACCAATGTGCTTATTTGATCCTTCGTATTGATTGTGTTAAGGAGGTGGATTAGAGTCAATATTGTGTTTCCCAGATAAGATAATTATCAAAAGCAAACGGACACATTCAAAATGTTCCAAATATTCATAGTACAATGACTGCAGTCGCCTGAGTTCTGGACTTCTCTCGGGATTTGTTGACATTACAAAAAAATGTATGACGTCACCACCTTATCATTCAAATACAAGCACAGTGCTGCGCTGACACTGACTTTGCCTGTGAGAGACAATAAACACAATACACACATTTCCTGTTCTTTTTCCTGTTTCTGTTTTGGCTCCTCTTTCTCTGCTTTGCTCTCTGTGTCTCATAACTCACCCCTCACATCATTGGTGAGCATGCAAGGAAAATTGCATTACAGATATTTATCTGCAACAGCAGTCTAGTTTTTGAAGGCATGGACCATTAGCTCTTCTGACACACACACACACACACACACACTATTATCATTTACTGGGACAGTTCAGTGGAGCAGTGGGGCAGAGCTCAGCTGCTTGAGACAGAATTAGAGTGGTAAACAGCTGAGCTTCTCTGGGGTGCTATCATGTGACCTATTCCACCCACAGGGCTAAAAGGACGCAGGGTTCAAGTTACCATGTCCAATTTCCAGCATAGGTTTTATATATATATATATATATATATATATATGTGTGTGTGTGTGTGTGCATGTGTTATATCTCTTCCAGTTATTGAGTTTTAAAGGGACTCTCCCTCTTCGTGTTCTCCAACTTGCTTATAGCTGCCCCTTTCTGTCCGACTGTCATTAGCACACACTCTGCCCTTTGTCCCTCTGCTTGTACCAGCACCCTGCTCAGGGCTGCAGACGTGTTTCTGCCGTAACGAGAGGCCGTATCTAGGGCTTTGACTCAACCAGCCTAACTTATCTATGACGAAAAGAACAGCCCCTGCAGCACATTTGGGATAGTTTGGATGTATTGTTTCCTAACCCGCAAAACAACAGTGTGGCTATTTTTTCAGTGACTGTCAGCAAAGCAGGTGAGTAAAAAAGCTGAGCGCCGCACTAGCCATTACTCCTGTGAGTCGCCTGATGAAAGGTCTTGTAACAAGCCTCCACCTCCGCTGTTATTATTGGCAACTCCTTAACTTACAGTTCTCCCTGATAATACGTGGAGGTGGTATCTCCATGCTACAGTCGATGCAAGGAGGCAATAATTTTTGTTAAAATGATGGTTTGTAATGATAGTGGTGTGTTTATGGTCTCATAAGAAACAGTTACTGGGGAAAGTCACATTATTCAGTCACCTCCTGAGACACCAGGTCAAACGAGGCCTGTGTCCTGCAGGGCCTTGAGTGTTTACAGCACAGTAACATGAGGACTGGACCAACTTGTCCCTCCTACACTATAACTCTAAATGCAGAACCACAGCTGTGTTTTCTATGTATGAGAAGGACCGGGGTTAGAAAAATAGGGGCTTGGGGGGAGGAGATATATAATCCTCACGAATGAAAATGAAATAAAGGCACAAGAATGCATTTATATGTTATTGATAAATGACAGAATGACTAACAACCCAGTTCTTAGTCAAAGGTTTGAGGCCAGAGTGTTGCAGCACATGCATGTGTGCAACCTGGTGTGTATATGGTGGTGGTGGTTGTGGGGGGGTGGGGTACCATTGGAATTAGGTAATATTGACATGGCTGTTTCAACCCTACCCTCACAACAATGCTAAGATCAATGTAGCCGATCAATAGAAGTCATTGACAATAACTGAACTCCTCATGTGATCAGTGAAGGAGAAAATTCATTGTTTTTCACCAGCATGTGCCAGGGTTTACATTCAAAACCATGCACACACACACACACACACACACGTAAAGAAGATGAAACACATGCACACGTGCAGAAGTTCATGCAAACACACACACACATGCACGCCAGGGGGAAACAGGCTCTTCTTTGACACTGCATGATTGGTCACTTTTTCCCTCTTTCTCCCTTCCTGCTGAAATAGTTTTAACAAAAGAGAGGGAGAAGGAAGGGGAGGGTTGGTTTGGTTGGGGGGAGGGGATATATGTGCTGCTCTGTTGTCACTGGGCAAGGGTGAGTGAGAGGGGGAGGGAGAAGGGAACTAGAGGGCGAGCGAGGGAGTGTAGGAGAGAAGGATACGCTCCCAGACCACTAGCCTCACACACACTCACCCACTCACACACACACACACACACACACGTTTATCGTCGGCTCCCTGTGTTTTCACTTCGTGGAATAGTGGATTACTTTCCAAACTGCACCACTCGTCAAGTAAATCCAGGCATGATCAGGTCAGTAACCATTTATTCATTTGGTTTAGTCTCCATTCAGCAGTGCTGACAATGATTCTGCTGCTTCTTGCACATTCCTGTCCTTTTCAGTGGACTCTATTCTCTCCTTGAAGGAAATCTTTCATGTGCTTTACTTGCTATACTTTCTCTTTTTTTTGAACAAATCTTTGACATTCTCATCAATGTGTCTTCTCTATGTCCAACGAGGGTTTTGTTGCATTTTTTTTCTCACGTGTTCCACATTAGACAGGGTAGGATCGCTGCTCTGTTCTCGATGCTGTTATGCTTTGCAGTGTTTGGATGCACATGACATTTCTGCTAGTTTTAAAGAACTGGAAACTTGTCTCTGCTGGTCATGAGGTGGCTACAAGCCCATTGCATCTAGCATTCAGACTCTCCTGATCCGTCTCACACACACTTGCATGTGTGTGTCACTTGGAAAAAGTGAGAAAAGCAAAAGCAAATGAACCTTCAGAAGGCATGAGGAATCTATTATCAGTCAATATTAATTACTTTCTACAAGTAGTTACTGCCACAATAGTCTTTAACAGGACTGTTTAATTAACGTGGAATAAATCCCCCAAATAATAATCATTTCTCATTATTTGTATATGTTGATCAGTTTCTTAAAAATGTCCTAGAATCTGACTTTGAGTGTCATAAGTCAAAATAGACAACGCCTCCCCCAGGTGTCTTCAGACTCTGATGCTGCCATGTGCGTGTTTCTCAGGTGGCAGCGTGTCGGAGCGGTGTTGAAGTGTGAGATGAACCATGGAGGAGTGCAGGAAGCCGGTCACTAGCCGAGCCAGCAGCCGCACAACCACCAGCAGCAGAAGCAGTTGCCCAGGAAGGCTCCGCAGCATGCAGCTGGGCCGTCACTAGCACCAGCCGGACCCGATCCTCTCCTCTTCACCTGGGGCCAGGGGTGCAGAATGCTCAGTCCTGTCACCCCATACAGTAAGTCTGCTTTTTTTCACGTTATACTCTGCCTACGCTTGGATGATGTATGGTCAAGTCCAGTGATGGGTCCATTTGGCATGCAGTACGTGAATACTGCGACCCAGCTTGGCTTGAGTTTGGTTTCTTGTACACTTTCAAATTTTTGGCTCTTCTTTTGTCTGGGACTCATCTCCAGTTGGTTGTGTAGGGGGGGAAGCGAGGGTCTAGGGAGGAGGGGGGTCTTTAAGAAGTCACGTTGAGAAGGCAGATATGCTAATGGCTTTAACAGCTGAGACTCCAGGCTTTGCATTGAGGAATTTCACAGAAAGTGTTCAGCCGCTGTTTTTCTTTTTTTCAGCCCTGCCATGTGAATTTAGCAAAGTAGTGGTTTGTTTTTACGGACACCACCTAAAGCATCAGTGTCATTTATGTTTCATTGTAAATACACATATATCTTTTCCATGTTGTAGCTGAACAGTGTCTGGGTGTTATCACAGCTGGCAGATTTCTTCTGCAGCAGCCACACGTGAAAGCAGAATAAATGACATAAATCTCCCCGATGCATCACAGAATGTGCCAACCCTGAGAGGTTGCTATCCAGCCTGATGAATATGCGTATATTGATTGACTGGGCTATTGATTAGGCTCAGCTTTAACAGGATTACGACACTAACCTGATTGGAATGATGCATCAGGGATTTACTTTTACATGCCTTTTGGATTACAAAGACCGAAAACAAAGACAAAAAGTGGACATCTAAAAACATTTCCTGTAGTTTTCAAGGGAGGATGAGGGATTTTTCCTAACAGATGTGCAGAAGTTTTAGTAACACACATATGTCACATTCCTTTCTCTAAAAAACTCCCAGCTTAATGTTAGATTTCTCCCTACAGGAACTTTAACTGCACAAAATCCTTTGCTGCCATTTATTTTTACAACTCACAGACTGACAAATGGCTTGTCAAGCTGCACAAACAAACACAAACAAGTAAACACACATTCACGATCGCCCACACCTCATTATGGGCTCTGTTCAGTAATGATAGTGTGTGACATGAAGAGAGTGATGAGCAGGCTTGAATCCTTCTTAGTTACCAGGGTGAAGCTGTGAATGAAAGCCAGATCATTAGTAACTTGGTGTCAACAGCCTCTCATTAGTCCTGTATTGCGGGACACATAAACATCACCCTCAGCTTCCACACACACACTAGACCTAAGTAGTAAGCATGAAGCCTTGTTAAAAACATGCCAGTGTCTCATTGGGAGAATTTGGTTTATAATAAAGACCCGTGCTGCTCGGGGGGGAAACGATGGAGCAAAGCGAAGGGCAGATGGAGAAGGACATGAGGAGGGACTGGTCAGCTGCAGCCTGATATATGAGTGGACACAATAAGCAAAGAGGGGCCAGACCAGCCTCGGCCACGTGTGTGTGTGTGTGTGTGTGTGTGTGTGTGTGTGTGTGTGTGTGTGTGTGTGTGTGTGTGTGTGTGTGTGTGTGTGTGTGTGTGTGTGTGTGTGTGTGTGTGTGTGTGTGTGTGTGTGTGTGTGTGCGTGTGTGTGTGTGTGTGTGTGAGAGAGCGAGAGAGCTAAAAGAATGGGGGAGGGGAAACTGACCACACAGGCTTGGGCACAGAGTCATGTCTTCACTGCAGCACAGAGAGAAGGAGAGACGCTCAAGAAAGTCAGATTGAAGTGAAAGATAAATAATAAAGATGTGAGGAAAAAGATGAGCAAACATGAAGTGATTTTTAGTAGCGATGAGAGTTCCATCTGTGTTTGTGTGTGATAAACGTGTATTTTGAGTGGAACAGCCACATTCAGAATAAAACTGTCATGTGAACTGGAAATACCTTGTAGATAAGAAATGTGTACAAGCTGAATCAGATATAGTACAGGAGTCGAATAGCAGATAGCAATGTGACCTGATGGAGAAAAGGAAAAATATAAAATATAATATATGTCGATGAAGGGTTATCTCCACCTCTTTCTCTCCAATTGTTCCAAATGTTCAGTGTTTTTTGGCCATGGCCACTGATTACATAACAATCTCTCCATTATTTACCCTGCAGGCAAGAAAGCCAGAGCTAGCTGGGTGATATGTGTGGAGTCCGGTTTGCGTCGTAACAGGAATCCTGACATGCCCCATGTATATTCATATCCCATTTCCTCCTCTGATGTGTTCTGTATTGATCTTCTGAGCAGCGGCGTGAATCAACCCTAACTAATACAAATCACCCAGTAATGTGCATACAACTGCTAGGGTCATTTATCAGGACTGTAAGTAAGCATGTTCTCTGTCTTTCTGACTTCTCCCTCCCTTCCTTTAGGCTGGGAGTGGACAGTGTGTGTTGAGTGTACAGAGAGGATATGTGCTTTGTAAATAGATCTCAGGTTAGATTCCAGGCATTCCAGCAGCCTGACTCATCCAATAGATGACCAGGAGTCCTTCTGCCTGCCAGCCAACTGCGGCTAAACGCTGCTCCACAGCCACAATATACGAGTGCATGAGCCTGCGTGCGTGCATCATGGTGTGTGTCTGTATGTCCTCAGGAAATGTAAGTCTTTGTTTATTGTGAGTGGAGTAAAAGCACCAACAGAGGACCTTTCAGCTCCAGAAGGCTGATTATTGTTTCCACTCCCCTTCTAGCCCGCCAGCCGCCCCGGCCAGCTACTTCTGATGCCTCACAACCCCCAAATCCCATTCCAGTCAGCTCCTTCCCCCACATGTACGTTCATCTAATTAACCACTGATTACTCATACTCACCATGCAGTGGACAGCAAGGCAAACTACCTTCCATGACTTCCATGATCAGGTTTTCTTGAAAGAGAAAGATTACGTGGTTTGGCAGCACAATGTATGAGAGTTTGGTAAATATACAAATGATGACAACACTCATTAAAAGGTAGGGGTTAAAACACCAAAACTGGTTTTAGCGGAGGCTGTTTACAGCCAAGCAGAGAACCATGAGGGTCACAGTCCATGTTTTTATTGGATCATTCAGACTGCTGTTTACAACCGCCCTATTCCCTGCTTTCCACACAAACACAAACACGCACACAAACACGCACATATATTTTGCATAGGTCTCAGTTACACTTGTCTGAGTTGTCTACATAAACGCTTAGGCCACGTTCAGATCGACATTTAAAGCTGTGTAAAAAAAACAAAACAGTGTTTTCAAGCAGTTCGTTAACAGAAAGATCCACAGCAGGAAAAGGCAGGATATACTGTTCTATTCAAATCACAGCCATTATCTGCTGTGCATCGGGAGATATGAGTGCAAGCAGTGTAAACATATTTTAACTAGACTTTTTACTAGACTCTGATTCATTGACAGTGTATTTCAAACCTCCATGTGGTGAATTTGTGATACTATATCTTGTGCACATCTACATTCATAAACCTGATGATCTGTAGTGAATATAGTAAGACAGTAAGCTGTGTACACAGCAGAGCCATGCAGAATTATAAATAACCCAAGCACAACCTGGAACAGTGTATTAACACATAATATGTAATATAGTTTAATGCTTAACTGCTGATATGACTGTTCATAAAGACCAGACTTCCTTTCTGCTCCTCTTCCCATTGAGCTGAGAGATTTCCATTCATCTCTGTCCAGTAGCAGAACTGCTGGAGGACAACACCAGAGGAAACGCTGGTGCTGGTCGACAGTATGATAATCACAATGATTAAGGAAAGCCATCGTAGCAAAAAGGAGGCTTAGTGCTCATCTTTGTCTCCTGGTAAGCCAAGCATGGCGAAGAATGGAGGGGTGTTTCCAAGGCCCAAGCCAACACAAGGTGTTAGATTAGGGTTAGGGGCTCCCCCCCCCTGTTTCGCTCTTTTTATCATCTGATCTTAGAGTGGTCCTGTTCAGTTTACACATCATTTTGATGAGGATATGAAACACTGTATGTGTTTGATAAAATGAATGAAATGCATTTATGGTAATACTGAGCTGAAAGGTTTGCAGAGCTGCAGACTGTTTATCAGTGGGATTATATTACATAGTGCATGTAATGTTGTTAGCATGCATACATTTTTATTTCTTCCAGCAGAGAGGGAGGACCTGTGTGGAAATAAAAACTCTCTTTGCCAAGATGGCTTCTTCCATGTTAGGGTTTAGTTTATTTATTTGACTTTTGGGGACTTTGATATTGTCATGAATGACTGAGCCCTTTAACATTGTAATGATTGTTAGGGTCCTTCTTACCCTTCAGATCCCTGGGGTTATGCACAGTAGACTCATTTGGTAATTCAGCCGTAATGTTGCTTTTTTCATCATAGCTAAATAAGTTTTTT